>NW_005187408.1:3700663-3778741 GCF_000239375.1 Pundamilia nyererei
CCCACCCCCACCCCACCCCTGCTACCCCTGTTCCCCCTGCTACCGCTGTTCATCTCATATTAAGGACAGGGCTGGTTAGGTCTTAAGCAGCCAATCTGTTGTGTTTTGTGTGTGTGTGATCTTGTGCGTGTGGGTGCCAGAGAGAGGGAAAGAGCGTGTGTTTTGCTAAGAGTGCAGTGGAGCAGAAAATGTGCTGTGGATTAACATAAACTGAACTGGCATCCTGCAGCTTAAACAAAAGCTCGCATTCAAATAAACCTCAAAGATACAACAATCGTGTGAGAAGAAAGTAAAGTGTTTGAGTTATTGAAAATAAATAAGTTGAGGATACAAAAAAATCTCCCTAATGCTGAAACTTGCATTTTTATCTGTGTTTGTATCTCAAGTATTTTTGTTTTGGTCATGGCTGGGTATCATGGCCTATTTTAATGACCCTCTTTGAGAAGGCTGCAGACTCAGCCCAGTTGATCAATGTTCGCAACGGAAAGAAACACCACAGCCATTTGGGTAACCAGTACATGTTCCAGCTGACCTGGCAGGATTCCTTGGAAGAGCAGCTCTAATAAATCTTCACTAACTTGTCAAGAGGATGTAGACTTCCTGAAATATCTACAAAACAATCATAAATATATCCTGTACATTCACAAGTGTTATTTTGAAACAGGAAAAGCATGATCGGCATAGTTTGGAATTGAGCATGGCTGCAGAAGTGTAGATTTTCCTGACGCCCAGTGTTGTGGTCCTCTATCTGTTTGAGGCTGTGGTGTTGGGGAGGGCGGAGTGTTTAAGTGCCAAGAACCATTCAGAAAATGCCTGGAACCTCTTGAAGGAATCCGTCCCCATCCATAGTGAAATTGCCTGGATCCGCCCACGAGGCCCTAACTCTATGGTGTGAAATTAAGCTCAGCAGATATATTAAGCCCCACAGATGTTCAAATGTCCCCATGTCTGTTTGTAGTGGGTCTTATTGGTTGTGGTGGCTATGAAACAAATTAGGCTGCCACGCAGCTGAAAAGTACTTTGGGCTTAAGAGTACTGAGGCCCGAAAGATTCCCCAGTAAGGCCGATTACACTCATATGAGACTGGATAGACTTGTTACCTTCTGGATTTGCGTAATTGTTCCAAGAACTGATGAGTGGCAAATGAATGTTAACTCTTTGAGACTAAATCGTACTGTGCAAGCTTAATTGGTGTCAGGCATGTATGAGACAAGACTGATCTCTGAGATCAACCATTTTCCAGCTCAGTGAGTCTGTGCTGAACGAGTCAACGTGCAGATAGAGCATAACAGCCAAATATATATATATTTTTTCTCTATAACGCCTTTATTTATTTCTATCATATGGAATGCAGAGAATCATTTTCTGCTCATACCGCCTGATATACTTCAAACAAAGCAACATTATCCCTCCTCTTAGTCACTCTGACACCATCTAATTCAGGCGAAGGGGAGAAAAACAGGCGAACAAAGAGCTTAATGTCTCTAATAAATGTTAATTCAGCAGGAGAACAGAAGGGACAGATAAGGTGTCACTTTACCCACATGCGAAATTACATTTACATTCAGCTATATTGTCTGCACGTTAAAAAGGATATTAGAGGAGATTTCAACATCTACATAGTTGAAAGAGAAGCTTTCATTTAGTCTCAAAGTCCGTGAGCGTCCACTAACCCAGGCAGTCCAGAAGCTCTTTCTGTAGTAAAAGGAATGATCTTCCTCGCATCAAAGTGTGTCAGTGCTGTACCTCGGGGTCACCTCTCATTATCTGCGTGGCCATATTGGATGCTAAGAACTGAAAAGACTTTCCAGGAAAGCGACATACTGATAAAAGAGAATGACTGATGATGAAGATGAGCATGCAGGGGAGGCTTTCTTTGTGAAATGGTGTTTGTGACCTTGCATTAATCAGTCCATTTCTTTCTGTCTCCCCGGGACCCTCTTTTCTAGGCTTTGCGGAGTTATTGAATTTCAATATAATGTTGATGAATATTTTATTTGAAAGTTTAACTGCGCTTGAGGGTAGATGTGGTTTAAATTTCATCTGTGTGTTGAAGGCAAACAGTATGTCACGTTAATGCGTTTTACCTGTCTCCCCCATTCAGGTCCCGACTATGTAAAACAGCAGTTAAAGGAGCCAGTGGAGATTAAAGAGGTCCCTGTTGAAAAGAAGGACAGCTCTCCGAGAGATTCTCCCCACTTTTACCGAAAAGGCACAACGCCTCCCCACTCTCCTGTGACCAGCCCTGCAACCACACCGCCCCCCTCACCTCAATCCAGCAAGAAGAAAGGACAGCTCACCAACAACAGCACCAGCCGCAAAACCAGCAAAGAAGAAAAACCTTCCCGCAAGATTAGCAAAGAAGAGAAACTAAGTCAGAAGACCAGCAAGGATGAGCGGTCTAGTAGGAAGCTGAGTAAAGAAGAACGGCAGCCTGTCACCGATGGGCCCAAAGCTTCTCAGGCCCAAATCGAAGCTCCACCTAAACCCACTAAAGTTCAGCAACCCACCCCAGCATCTGTGCCCCCTTCACAGCCTCCTGCAATTCCAGTCAATGGCCAGCTCCACACTGAATATCACAGTTACTACGTCAAGGCCCCTACAAGGGTCCCTCCACCCCCAGAACCTGAGGATCCAGAAGAAGAGCCTAGTGCCCTGGCTTTGGCACGTATGCCCCCACAACCCCCTAGATCTTTTAGTACACCTACTCCTAAGGCAGCATCTATACGGGAGAGCAAGAGCGACCAGAAACTCAGGAAGCAGGATTCTCTAAAGCCAAAGAGCCTCGCAGACACAAAGAAAGCAAGCATGGAAATTGCAGAAAGCACGGAAGAAACAGTAAGTGACAGGATGGGAAAGTGTGTGTTAAAGCAAAGGTTTTGGAAAAATATCTGACTTAAACACACATTTGTGCTTTTTTGCTGAAAGTTGTGTTGTAAATGAGAAGCTACACCCAGTAGTGGATTAGCTTAGTTTAGCACAAAGGTGGGACACAAACACATATCTCATTAACCAATTTTCTGTCTAAAGCAGGTTTAAATATCAGACTCATTCTAGGTAGCTTCTGGAGTAGTTGTCTGATGACTAATTCCAGTTGAAAGTATGAAATAATCACTGATTACCCAAACTTTTAATCTTGTATTGTACTAAGCTAGAACTATAAATCTGAACTGCAACAACGCTTTGAAAGATAAAGGTAGCGTGATACCCTCAATACCACTTTTTCTTTGTATTTTATTGATTCAAATTCATGTTTTGACTTTGAAACATGGCCTGTATATAAAAGATGGATGTCTGCAAACGCGAAAGAGGATGAACTTTTGGAACTTGGAAACTGCAATATGACAGTTTTTCTTCCCACATGAGTTGATGACTTTATGACTTGAATAAACATTTACCTAGGAGTTGATGAGCTCAATTGCTAGTTTAAAGTCTTATTTAATACAGCATGACGTTCATTTAATACTTGTGTAAATCATTTAAAATAAAATAGATGCTAAATCAGGATGTGCTTTAGGGTAGACTTTCCTGGATTTATTAAAACTTTTTCATTTATGTCACTTGTGACATTTGGTTTGAAAAGTCTTAAATGTCCACAACGCTAGACTCTAGGCTCAGTGAATCAGTGGGTGGTGTCATGGTGGCTACGCCATCTTTTATATACAGGGATGCTAACACGTTACACGTTGAGGTCTCATTACAGTACATTTGATTCCCTACTGTACGATTTTTATATATTTTGTCATTTTTTGCAGGGTCCTAACTCAATCCTTGTTGCTATGGTAATGCTGTTGAATATTGGCCTCGCAATTATATTTGTCCATTTTCTGACATGATGATGCTGTGTCTCAGGTAAGCTGATTTACTGTATTGTTTCATCCCATATTTGCTCTCCAACAGAAATCAATGATCACAGCATGAATTAATGTCTCGTCTCCTTGATGCGCCTCAGCGTGCATCTGAAATGTGACAGGGCTCAATTAAATCCAGAAAGTTACAAACAAACTGTCTTATGTTCCAGCGGAACCATGGCAACTGGTACAGTTGCATCGTCGGCCTTGAAACATGAAAACGCCGCCAGTGAAACACGGGGATGGCCAAAGGAATCAGCATGAAACCGAAGAGAATCGAGAGGAAGGCAACGATAACACCAACCTGACACTGGCCTTGTTAAGGGCCAGCCCCGTGAATTAGCACTCCTTTGGCTTCTCTAAAAGCTAAAGTGAAATGTTGTGTCTAGTGCGATAAAGAAAATGTTTAAAAATTGCAACCAAACATACGCAATCTAAAAAAAAATATATATACATAAAATGAAAAAAAAAAAAGAAGACGTAATTGAAACCCACACATGTGCTGATCCAAGCACAGGTCTCTGTAGCCCACTTCCACTGCCTTGGCAGCGATAGCAGTGGGCTGACGGACTGTGCTGGAAGAGTGTGGAGATGCACTTTTAGATGACGGGAGCAAACAGCTGCCTTTCTATTTTGCCATCTGACGTTTTGATGGGGAGATGTGAGCCCGGCTCGAGGGTTGGGGGAAGGGGTTGAAGAGGGGGGACGGTCGCAGCAGGAGTGCGCTTTGGGTGTTTGGAGAGTTTTCTGGGGTTCTAGCCACTCTTGCAAGAGGAAAGTGGGCATGGCCGCTGCCAGCAGTCAGTGCTAGCACGGTCACTAGCCAGTCTTACTCTGTTAACCCAAACATCACTGCACCTTTCTCAAGCTCCGTCCTTTGTGATCCAGGATACACTGCTTTGAAACACTCCCCGTGCATGGTACAGTTTTGAACACTTTGTTTTTCTTTCTTTTTTGTTCTAACGTAGTTTTTTGTTCATAGATGTTCTATCAATGTTGGTTACCTGCCGTCATTTGCTTGTAGAAATCTGTTCTCTTCTCAGAACTAATAAATACATTTTGCTTTCCCTTTGTTCATTTCCAACAATTGAGCTGTAATTTGACGTTACACAACCACGTAACTGAAAGTGCAATATGTTTATACTTTCAAAAGGTTCGAGTATGGCCATTATGAACATCCTTTTTTATTTCCATTTATTTTGTGAGACTCGCATCTTTTTAATAGGCTGGTTTTGAGAGAAGTGGTAATTGACAGCAGTCATTATGATTAGGAAAGCAGTACTTTAGAAGCTCGCTCACTCTGAGGGTAACAAATGTCTTATTTATGAAATCGGAAGGAAAATTATTTCATTGTACACGCGTAGACCATTTAGCTTGGATTTCGTCACTATTTTTTGCTTTCACTATACCGATAAGATGCAAAAACGCAGCTCGCACAGCTGCTTGTGTAAGCCCAGAAATGCTTGCTTGCTTGCTTGCTTATGAGACTGGATCGAGACAGTTTTGTGGACAGTTTATTCAGGTCAAGGCCATGGGGAATGTGGCTGCAGGGAGAAGAGAGATGCCTTCAAAAGTCTTTAACAGTACTACTGTTTACCTCAAAAATGATGAGGAAGCGGGGGGGAGGGAAAGAAATGCCATCCTTGTCTTAACTTTGTTGTATGTGGGAAATACTCTGACTGTTGTCATCACCTGAACCATGCTTTTAACTTGCCTCATCGTAGCTGCTTGTAGTCTTTGTTGCAGGTATGGCATGAGTTTCTTTGATTTTCAAAGTGGTTATTTATATACGGCGGACATTTACTGTCACCTGTACCAAGATTAATTATTTATTCATTGTATAGCTGATGTGTTTGTGAACACTGGTCATCACAGAAAGGGCTTTAAAATGTCTAGATTTTCTTTAATGCGGTCCTTTTTTTTCTTGGTAGGTCAACTTTACTATAATGTCTCTTATGAAACTAGTTGAGCGCTCATCCTCCACTAAGGCCAGCAGCCTGTTTCACAGTTTTAAAGGAAGTGATCCAACCTGCACCAAAAATTCAATAAATTCTTCCTTTGCCCATAGTCCACCTCTCCACCACGTTTCATGAAAATTGGCCTCAGTAGTTATTGCATAACGTTGCTGGCAAACACACAAATGGTATCCATCACATCCTTCTGCCTTGGTGGAGGAATGAGTAGCACGTTACTTTTCGAGAACGCTTCAACCAGTTTGATGTTTGCAAACCGTCCACAGAACTACTGAAAAACTAACTACTGACATTTATTTAAAGAAAACTATGGTGTAGACAAATAAAGGTTAAGGCTGGAGTTTCAGAGGGTTTACCTGAACAGTCTGTTTATGGGATATTTTTTGAATTGCAACATTGCATGTTAGAGACATTTATATAGATTATTATATACTATTTATAAGGATTTTTACAGAGCACAATCCAGAATCTGGTATGAGTTGGTATTTTTCTAACAATTTGCACACCTATTTTGACAATGAATATAACTTGTTTGTAATTGGTAATGTAATGCACATATGATAATGTTTGACAGTGGAAAAAAAGTTCTTTATTTCTAATTGGATGTACTGTATGTACCATTGGGGATGTGGAAAGCAGATGTATTTGTTTGAGTATTTTAGGAAATAAAAAGAAACTGTGGGAGACTTTTGATATCGCAAGGTTCATATTACCCCACTGATTTGTGCAAAGTCTTTGGAGATGAAGTTATGTGTATAACAATAAAGATGTTATGCCTTGTTAAACAACATTATGCTTTCTTCTTGTATTTTGATCCTCGTTTACCATTCAGTTCACCTTTCAGGTATCATGGTATACACTCAGTGCTATCCCTAAACTGGGATAGCACCATCTCCGGGGTTCACAGAGAATGGTCCAAAGATGTGAAAATATCGACTTAGCAGCCGCTCCTTGGGTAAAAAGGCCTTGTTGAGGCCATGGATCAGAGAAGAATGGCTAGTAACTAAAAAAAAAAAGCTTCGTAGGGGATCACCAAAACTGTACAGTAGAAGATTGGAAAGATGTTGCCTGGTCTGATGAGCTTCGATTTCTTCTGTGACATTCAAATGGTAGGGTCAAAACAACATGGAAGCATAGCTTCATCCTGCCCTCCTGACCATGTCTACTTTTATGACCACAGTGTACCCATCTTCTGAAAGCTGCTTCAAGCAGGATAACACCCGACAAAGCTCGGATCATCTCAAACTTTCTTGAACATGACAGTGAGCTCGCTGTGCTCAAATGGCCTCCACTAGTCACCAGATCTCAATCCACATTTGAGCACCTTTCAGATGTGATGGAACAGGAGACGGCCATCGTGCATGTGCAGCTGACCAATCAGCAGCAACTGTGTGATGCAAGCATGTCAATATGGACCGGAATCTCTGAGGAATGTTTCCAGCACCTTGTTGAATCTATGCCACGGAGAATTAAGGTGGTTAAGAAAGCAAAACCGGATCAAACCTGATACCAAATGAAATGGGTGGTGAGTATATTATAGAGGACAGCATACATGCAACACAAGTAATTCCAAATAAAATCAACAGATAGATTTCATTGGAAGGATACAAGGATTTCTACTTGTCTTGTAAAAATGTTTTAAATTCTAGTCTCATGTTCACTCCTACCTATCTCCATGCAACAGTGACCTCATGTTGACCTTCTGATAATGAGATCCAGGGGGAAAAACACCAGGCACGAAATCAAAGTATCTTAGTCGGGGTCTCACATTAGCTGTTCAGAAGCACGCAGGTGCCCCAGTTTGTCTCGAGTCAGTTTATACTGTTTCCACCACTGATCAGCCCTGGATTAGTGTCATGTTACGCCAGCAGGGGCACCTGCCTGGAATCAGCAACACCATGTCGTTGCACTTGCTGTGGTCTCTGCCCTGACTCCAAGAGAAAAAAGCAAAACTGGGAGATTATTTGTTTTGTTTTTAATTTTATGGTTTTACGGTGTCGTATTGCTGTTCAGACTGTGTCCCTCTGGAATATTCTGGAGGGTATATATTCCTGGCAACTAAAACCCCTATGTGAAGCAGAACTTGTCAGTAATAGTATAGAATATCTCTGTTACTATTCTAATAAGGCAGAGCAAGTGGGACAAGATTTGGTTGCACAGGCTGAGTTGGACAAATATAAACCAAAACCTTATAAGCATATCGTACCTTCTTATAGAGGCCATTTAACAAAATTCTTTGACAGCTATAATTTTGAACCAGGGTGGAGATTCTACACCCAGTTTAGTGGGCGTGAGGTGAGTGTGCGACTCAGTATGGGAGAGCAGAGAAAATACATAAGCAGACACCTGACATACATTTTTTCCCTTATATTTAGCCTTTCTAAAACAATATTTATATAGTGCTTATAATTATGTTCTAAACAGGTAGCCTTAATAGAAACTAAGGACTTGGGTAGCAAATTGAAATTTGCTGCCGATTGGTAAAACAAACTGAGACCAAGCCTCCACCTTCAGAGCAAAAAGCAACTCAGTTCTAAAATTGGATTAATGCTAGTAAGCAGTGAGGAGATATCAGTGGGCAGCGTTTTTCAGAAGTGTTGCTAAGACATCAGTATTAAGCAGATCCCCTTTCCATGCTTGGCATTGCTTGCCTTGCTTAGCATCACCTCATCTGTTCCTCATATTTACACAAACAGAACCAAATAGCAGTTATCAAACTGTAAACCTGTCACTTTTAAGTAAACAATTACCTGCATTATTTAAACACGCAGCAGATTCTTTTTTCACTTGTCGAGCCTCAATGTGCCACTTCTTTGGGACCCTAAGAGAGCAACGCATGCCATTTAAGCACAAGGACCTCCATGTCCTGTTTATTTAGTGACATGTGAGTCATGGTGAAGGTTTTATCACAGGGGTCTGTAGGGTGAGTCATAATAGTTCAAACAAGCAAGCCTCAACACAACGCATTAGCCTCAAGCTACTCAAAGTAAATGGTTGTCACATCCACTTATCTGTCTGCTGAAGCTTTCATTGTGCGTGAACTACATTAAATAAATATATAAACTTGAGGCAAGCCAGAAAAGACTTCTCAAAGATTTGGAGGATGCTATTTTTCCTCATGCATTATTTGCTGCGAATGGCTTCGTCTTAACGGATGCATAAGTTGCCAGGAGTGTACCATTAATGAATGGCTCGTGATAATTGTTTCATCCTACTGCTTTCACCATTAGCTGCAATTTTCAAAGGCATTTTGGCTGAATACTACTATGTCAGCACCTATTTCTCCTCAACCCATTTGTTTGATCAACAACTCTACCTGCTCAACTATTTATCAAAGGAGCACATAAGAGGACCCCACCACCGTACAAGGTAAACAAAGACAGGATATCAAAAGCGGCACTTTGCCACATATGATACTTTACATTCTCACTAATTTTCTGGTAAATCAAATTACACAAACACAGTTATTGTGGAAGAAATAGAAACAAATCCTTTTATATAAAAAGTTCATATACAATTTTTATTTCATGGATTTTAAGACTTTTTAAACAATTAGCATAAATTGATATTGAGATGCTTCTGTTTTGAACCATGTCATGGGCTGCTGATGCTGAGCTTCATGGGATTAAGACCAACTTGAGAAGTGCAGGGTGCTGTGGCTGGCTGCAGGCTAAAGGAACAGTACACTCAGATTCACTGTGACAAGACTCCCCTTCTTTTCACTGAAGAAGAATTGCCCAAAGACATTCATCCCCCATCTTTCCCTATCATGACTATAATGCTGACCTGGTTTCATTCAGGGCTTCTCTACCAAGGCCATTGTACTGCTCCTAAAATGGTCCTAATGTATTTACATATGACCAACCGATGTGGAATTAAAACTGTGGTATAAAGAAGAGGAAATTGTGTGTGCTGGTAAATATAGACAAGTGAGACAAAGTCTTCCCACAACACCATATCCACTTTTGCCATTTATCCTTAATGATGGAAAAATCAGCAGATAAATGTTTAAAGTACGCCCACTATTGTCATTTCCATATGCATATTTTCTTTATTGGACTTCATTAGAGTAGCTTTGAATTATTCACAGTTCAAACTCATTTTTAATTATCTTATACTCAACTTTGGTGTGGCCACTCAGTTGAAGATCTGTCTGAAAAAAGGCAAGCGGAGCAGAATAAAAAGATGAAGTGATCATTTAGAGCACTCCGACATTTGTGCTTTTGCCTCATTTGGATTAATTGTACATGCACTTACACTGTTATTTGAAACTTTGACCGTGTTTACACTACTATGCAAAAGTTTTGAGTCACCCCTCACTTCTTTATATTTAACTTCTAAGAAGCCAGACTTTCTTTTTAATATTTTAATGTGATCTTGAGCAATGGTTCCCCAGGCTGTTTGGAAGGCTTTGAAGGTTATTCTTGGACATTGGCTGGTTTTCCTGATTTTCAGTGCAGTTCTTGTACCTGAACATTTTCAGAAGAATGTTTTTTAAGCCACTTAGCACTGACCTGTGAATCATGCGAGAATATAAATGGTACAAAACTCAAGGGGTGAACCATTGTTGTTTCACATAACAGACTATTTAGCAAAGAACCAATTTTAAACTGTATTTTTAGTCAATTTGTTAATAGCAGTCTCTCACAAAAACACACTGCTTATTCCCATTTCTTTAGTCGATTTTATTAAAAATGGCAAATGTAACACAGTTTGAAGGGTATAAAGTATTTTTGCACCAACAAGGTGATTCACAAAGCACTATTAGCTTAAAAACTAAGGAAACTGTTCTTAAGAAATGGGAATAAAATCCAACAAAAACCCAAGAGACACATCTGGCCCTTTAGTTTATCCATCCACTATTCACTGAAGCTTCATAAGAAATGGCCTCAGTGGAAAATTGGCTGTGAAGAAGCCATTGTTAAGGAAGGAAAACAGGGAGGAAATGCTGAGGTATGCCGAATTTTACAAGAACTTGACTGAAAATCAACGCCGACAGGTCTTTTGGAGTGATGAATTAAACCTGACATGGCTTGAAAATGATTCGAAGCACAAAAGCATGCCTTGATAGGAAAAGTCTGGAGAACTATTCCTGAAGACTACTTCAAGAAATAACAAGAAAGCTTCTTCAACAGAGTTGGCTGTGTTGAAGAAAAAAGCTGTATTTTAAGGTTGTTAGAATTACACAAACTTAGATTTTGCCTTATATACTGTATTTCCATGTATGTTTCCATTTTTCAATAAATAGCTGCAGCCGTTTCTCATTTTCCTAGAAAAATACAAAGAAATAACTGGTGGCTCAAGTTTTTCCATAGCACCAGAGGTGGGTACAAGAAAGTGTGATCTGTATAGAGTTCAGTTGTCACAGGGATGAATGGTATCACTGCACATGACACGAGTGTTTGCATGTGTTCTGCGTGTTTGTGTGGTTTAAGGAAGCCCTGTTGTAAGGGCCCACAGCAGCCTCCCCAAAATAGAGCCGAGAGCAGCTGCAGCCGGGTGGGTCGTATCAGAGGGACATCAAAGAGGCCGCCGCCACCCGCCCTCTCTGATCATAAGCACTAATGGTGTAATGGGGGACTGGAAGGTCAGTGATTGTTTTTGGTTGTGTGTCTGTGTATGTAAGAGAGAGAGAGAGAGAGAGAGAGAGAGAGAGAGAGAGAGAGAGAAAGAAAGTCAACAGGCAACAAAGGTGATAGAACCTTCTGGAGCACAAAGCAACAGCATATAATCCTTGCAATAAAAAAATAAATATCAGATTTGGTGTTGCCTCTTCGCTGATATCTATGGCAGAACCCAGCACAGCCAATTATAAATAACTGGCTAGTGATGTCTTGGAAAATGGATTCCTTCTCCCACTGGTGAGTAAACTCTGGATCCCTAGATATCAGAATAAGTGGGGAAAAGTATATCACAGTCCCACAATATTGTCCGTAAGGAACATACACTTCATCACTCTTGCATCAAACTGTACAGTTTCCAGGCATGCTCAGTATACTACTCTTAGTGTCCCAGCTCAGATAACTCTGCGTCCATTTGTGAGCCTCAGATTTCAACAGTCATCACTTTTCCTGCATGAAGACCTCCAGGCAGAGAGGTCCAGGCAAAGACACAGTCTGAATCTGAGCGTACGACATCCCATTTGCTGTAATGTTTTCCTTATGTATTCGATATTCTTATGATATTTTGTATTCTTATAATATTTTGTACTGGCTGGACTTCAGAAGATATAAAAGCACAGAGTACATGTCTCCCCCGCCTCTTCTTTCTTGAATCCAGATTTATGGCTCTATAAAATGTCTCTGTCATGTCCAATCAGCACCTGCTGTCGCTCGTCACAAACCCAGTGGAAACAGTCGGAGAGGTTAAGCTTGAACACAGGCGCTCTCTATAGGATTAACAAGGCATTAACCCGTAAACCAATTTTAGTCATCTGAGCTCTTGAGAAAATAATAATAATAATAATAATGATAAAATACAATAAAAACCCAGAAAATGTCTTACTTCTTCTGCTTATTTAGCCTTATCTGTTTACCTTAATGTATTATTTCGATATGCTGACTCATATACAATAGCGGACAGTTAAACGCTCATTATCCTGACACGTATTTTGTGATCGTAGAAGACAATATTTTATTTTTTAAAAAGAAAAGGTTTCTAGCCATAGTAATATGAATATTATTATTTATTTATTTTTATACACATAACTGGCAAAGAGCCGGGCAGTTTTCTTATTCGACTCTGCGGAACAAATTTACTGCGGACGTGTGTTCGCCCATACTGGTTCCGGGTTTCAACATCCTGGTAGCTAACGTTAGCTGAAACACAATCTTCTCTACGCTATAAGGTACATAGTGGTAAGAATCCGTGTATCTTTTCCGTTACGTGATTTTATGTATTGTGGATATGATGGATGAAGAGGATTTACAGGTGAAGATGTTCATATATCTCTGAAAGGAAGCTAGCTTTGTTTTAACGGGCCTAACTTTACGCGGCGTTTGTGATAAATCATATTCGACGGGATAGCCAGCGTTAACATTTAACAACCTGCAGTTTGACAAACACAGTGGCAACCGTTGTGTAATCTAGCCGATTAAATGTTGAGTTGCAACTTATGCCCCAAAAAGAGTGATGTTTTAATGTTTTTACTTTTCAGGATTAAAGAAATCCCGGAACAACATGGGTGAGTGATGGCTAGAAATCCACAATTCCCATTTGTCCACATTAAAGTAGCCACACTGAGGTCTCATTTCTTCGTCCCTCTTCAGTAGCTGTTGTCGTACACCTGTTTAAAATTGTTGGTTGTCATCTCTGTTACTTCACAGATGGTGAAGAGAGAACCTATGGTGGCTGCGAAGGGCCAGATGCCATGTATGTGAAGCTGATCTCGTCAGATGGCCACGAGTTCATTGTGAAACGAGAACATGCCTTGACATCTGGGACTATCAAAGCCATGTTAAGCGGGCCAGGTGAGAATTCAGACACTGACATTGTTAAAAAGGAGCAAATTTAACTTTTTAACTTGAATAATTTGTAATCTAATGTTATCATACACACATACATTCATTGGTCATGCTCTCCAGTAATTTTGTTGCACTTTGAAGGTCATGCCAGGTTTTTTTTTTCCAGTGGTAGCTTGTTTCTGCCAATCTGCTTAAAAAAAAACGAAACTAAAAAAATTTTGTGTGTGAATTTTGAGGTGTTTTCTTAGTGTTTTGAGTTAGTCTCTGACCAATGCTAACCTGTAGCGCAGCCCCAATTGGATTGCTGTCCACTTTAATCCAGTGTGAGTAGTTATTTGGAATTTGCAACCAAATGTATTTAAACACTGAAGAACATAACGTTTGTTTTGCTGCTGTTTTTACTGGAGGCTATTTTTTTTAAAAATCTTTTTGCAATTAAAAAAACCCCCACATATAGAAATCCCATTGTAGTACCTCAACCACATGATCATCATGTGAACTATTATTTGACTAATTTTGTTAGAGGGTGTGTGAGGTTCTGTAAAAGATGTGCATAGTGGTGCTTGTAGAAGATGGTGTTATTGCTTTCAGTCAGGTTAATTCTGTTTCTCCAGTTGATGGCACTGTGCTCCCCCTTTGTTAGCAATACTATTAATAGGATTTCATTGGTGCAAATGCCATTATTCATTGCCTCATTTATCCCTGATCAAAAATATCTTTGTAGGTGCATATAATTACAATTAATTGGACAGTTTAATGCTTTTTAAAATTAATTATTGTTATCAATATCCATTATATGGTCTGTTTTCCAATTAACTTGTAAATATTTTTGCCCAACTTTACTTGATTACCTATCCTGCTCTGATCATCATGCAGAATTCTGTTTATTGGCTCCATCTAGGGGTGGGCAATATAAACGATATACGATAGAAACGATATAAATTTGGCCAACGATAGAGATTTTGACTATACCGCTCTACCGCGATAGTGCATGTTGATGATGTCAACATGCGCCTCTTTTGGTCAAAAGCATTGCAGCGGCTACAACCATTATCATCTGCAAATTATGCCGGGCGACAGTAATCGCAAAGAGATGAAGCACTTTTGAAATATGGGGAAAGCCAAAAACTGAGCTTCCACCACTTCCATACCATTGATTCATTAATGTTGAATTCTCTGGCAGCTGTTTTATTCCCATGTTGTTGCAGTATATTAATAACTAACCTCGTATTGTGGATGAATTATCTGAGTTGTTCTCCTGACTGAAGTTTGGCCCGTGTATAGCATCCTGCCTTGCGATTGCATGTGTCCCTAACCACCAGAATCCCTCACGTTAACTTTCATCGAGTGGAAAAAAGTTGGTGTTCATCCTCCAGTTTCACTGCGCTAATGTTATGCTAACATAGCTGTGTCGCTAGCGATCACGTAGCACAACATTATATAACATTATATTATAACATTATAACATTATATTCAAAAATCTCTCAGTCAGAACATGTTTAGGTGGAAACTAGTGAGCTAACTTCCTGCTAACTTCTAGCTCCATTAAATTTAAATAAATTCTGTTTTCATTGATGCCTGGATGTTAAACTTAATTGTTGCACCTGGTAAAGCAGCAACGCTGATCATTTTATTGAAGATGAATGAATTTTGACAGTTTTTAACTCTCAGTGTTCGTTTGACTTTGGGATCTGAAGCGGACGGAGATTTGGACCCAGATAATCTGCAAGGCTCCTGACTACAGCAGACGTAATGCTCTGACAGTCCATCAAGCAGAGCGGCTTCGTAGCTTACCAAAGTTGCACTAAAGCATTTTTTGACAGATTTCTGCACGCTGTGTATTACATAAAATCGGTTCGAGGTCAGTAAACACAACCAGAATTCATACATAAGGCGCACTCTCGATTTTTGAGAAAATTAAAGGATTTTTAGGGTGGAAAATACGTTATACAGAAGAAAAAAAAGAATATATCGCAGTATATATCGTTAACGCATATGCTTCAAATTATACTGCGATATGGATTTTAGGTCATATCGCCCAGCCCTATTCCCTACCTCCTGATTTAAGAAATATCTCTTCCTTCTCTCTCTTTAAGTCCCAACTCAAAACTCACTTGCTCAAAATAGCTTAACCCACATAACCTCTCCACTCTGCTATTTTAAATTTGTTTATGTCTTGTGCTTTTATGATTGTGTAAACTACTTGCTTTTATGTTGCTTTTTATTCTACTGTGTACAGTGACCTTGAGTGTTTTAAAAGGCGCTTTCAAATAAAATGTAGTAATATTATTATTATTATTATCATTATTACTACTTGGGCCAGCACACTGGAAAGCTTTCAGAATACTTTTTTGGTTAATAAGGTGTTTTTAGGTGTTATGCTCAGTGCAAGACTTAAATTTATGTTGAAGCTCTTTACTTGACACTGTAGGCTGATGTGCACCTTAACAAAAAAGTAACTACAGTGGCATAGACATGAACCACTGTGATAGGGCTGTTTGGTAGCAGTATCCGGTGTAAACACATTAGCAGGATAATACCTCAGTAATTGTATCTAGCTTGTTCATTATGCTATTCCAGTAGCATCAGTGCAAAGACATGCTGTTTTTCTTTTTTTCATAAGTCTAGCAATATGTTTATAGATTCAGTTGGCTCCGATATCGTTTCTCCTTTCACAGTTTCTGTAAAAGTAACTGTTTAGTTCCAGATTCATCAAATCCATGACCAATATTAAGAGTTTTGCTCACGATGGCAGAGCAATGGCAGAAATTCAACACAGCCCTATAAATTAAGCTTACATCATTGAGGAAATCCCTGTATATGTTCTTTTAATGTATGAACATGATATTGTCTATCTGCAGGACAATTTGCTGAGAATGAAACCAACGAAGTGAATTTCAGAGAGATTCCATCTCACGTCCTCTCCAAGGTCTGCATGTATTTCACCTACAAGGTCCGTTACACCAACAGCTCCACAGAAATACCCGAATTCCCCATCGCGCCGGAGATCGCACTGGAACTACTCATGGCTGCAAACTTTTTGGATTGCTAAAGTTGCAAAGATAATGGAAAAAAAGCTTAAAACATTTTTAGTTGTTTTTTTTTTCTTCTTTTTTTGAGTATTTAACTTGTTTTGCTATTCACTTCATACGAAAAATAATCCTTTTTCTGTGGTTTGCTGTTGTTTCATTAGTATTAAAAGATGACATTTTAACATGTTAAATGGATATAGCAGAATGTGACAAATGTGCCCCCCCCCGAAGTCTCTCCTCACCACACCATCTTAATAAAGACGTATTTGGTGAGCACTTTGTTTCCAGTCTTTGGTACCTTGTGCCTCATGAAATGAAGTACCATCTCCACAATGAATATGCTTCCTATTTTTATTCTTTTTTGAAGTTTAAAAAAAAGATATTTGAGATAAAGGCAACAGTGGGGATGTTGTATACACTAAAACAGATAATTCAGTGTTTTGTTTTGCTTTTTCACATCAGTAGTTGGAGATCTACTAAAAGGGTTTACTCTTTATACGGATCAGATAAGGATGTTTGGAAAATGAATGAACCTCAGATGTCTGTAATTTAATTAGCATGGCAATGCTGAAATAAAAATGTGTATTGAATCTGAAAATACTGCTTCTTTTTTTTTGCTTTTTTTTTTACACTATCGTAGGAGAACTGCAGTAACTGCTGTGGTTTAAACACTCTTAACATATCAAATAACTGAAAGGACTCACTGTGTGCTCGTACTGCTCCAGCATGACACTGATTCATCAAGAAGTGAATTTATGACTAGGATAAAACAATTGGTACAGACTCCTTAAAGTCCCATAAAGTGGTATGACATAAGGGCTTTGTGTTGCATGTTATAGAAGAAATTTCCGTGTTCATAAAACAGTCAGTGATCACTTAAACTACATAAAAATGTAAAGCTGATAGATGTGATCTTATTATTCTGAATAAACATTGCCTTGCACATTCAAGTTTCAGAAATTTACGTTGCGTGTGTCCATACATTTGACTGGTGCCTATATGGAGTGCTTACCAGCCATGCCATGTGATACACCCAACTATTAATTCCCATGGTGAGGCGAGAGCTTATATCACATCTGATGCAACTCTGGCTACCAAGAGACATTTTCTCTGTAGGAAACATTAGGAGGTTAGATCAAATTGCAGTTCAAGTGGATGAAATGTTCAAAAATTTTGCTTACACAGATAAATGAATATGCTTCCTGTGCTTAAGCCACTGACACCTAAAAAAAAATGACAGTAAGATAACATAACGAGCTAAAGCAGCTCAAATAATGATAATCATCATCAGGAAAACGAAAAATGCAATTAAATACTCTGATGATCACAGGAAGTCTGTTCTTTGAAGCATTTTGTCATGATGAGTCATTACTCTCACACTTAGAGGTTGTAGAAACCAATGTTATTCTCATTTTTAGGCACGGTTACTCCACCCGAGCGTCTGATCATGTTATACCTCAAAGGTAGGAAGTTTCTGTCTTTTAATAACTAAAATACATCCTTTAGCAAAGGTCACTGGAGGTGCCCGAAGTCCCCCATATTTAAAGAATATTTAAAAATATTATGTTGTCTTTATCGCTGGTGAAATGCTGTGATAAATCTGCTAAATGTTACGGACATCTTGGCGTTGACGGTGGCGCGCACACACACACGTTCGTGTGGATTTGTTTTCTGCTGTCAAAACAACTTAAATCACGTGACCGCCTGACGTACGTTTCTACACTCTGCGCTGAGGCAGGAGGAGGGGGGGTTTCCATCATGGCGTCGATGCAGGTAAGAACACAATTGAAAGCGATCGCTTATTTTGTGATTTTTACCGGACCTCCCGACTATTTTTTTCCTGGCACTTTATCGACCACTTCATTTACCTACGCGTATTTGCCCAAAGTGGTGGTGACGTTACTGTAAAATCGATGACATTTATCCTCAACTGTTCAGGTTTAGCGGCTGCTCTTTGCTAGCAATACAACTAGCCCATCATCATCATCCACAGCAAGTCAAGGCTAGTAGGAGCTAGCTTCCTGGAACTGTATGTCGATGACTTGGCCCGTGTGTAGGTTCTTCTCAGAAAGGCGTGATAATTCAAGGATATGAGGTGGAAAAATTTCCGATGTTTCCCGTAAATGTTGGCGGTTAAGTGGCCGGGCTCTCACCACAGTGAGCTAAGCAGACGGTGCGCAGATCGAACAGTTGCAGTTTCCTCCTGAACAGCTGAACAGGTGCATCACTTTTACAGAAACTGCGTTGTTCAGTTGACTGGCTGTTAACGTCTAAATAAATCAAACCCGTAAAGCAAATTTCATACATTTTTTAAACACTTACCTCTTTGAAATCGTTTTGTTTGGGTCACGTTTAACTACTAATAAACATAATAAACGGTAACCCCTCATTGGAATATCAGTGTTTTTCCGGGTATGGGCCTCTTAATAAAATTGATGAACACATGTGCTAAATTTCTCAGCCACTACTCTGTTTGATTTTACTTGACTTGATCCAGTATTTCAACTTTTTATTTATTTACTTTTGGGGGGTATAAACCCAATCATGTTTTCTCCCACAGAAAAGGCTACAAAAGGAATTATTAGCCTTGCAAAACGATCCACCCCCAGGAATGACGCTCAATGAAAAAAGTGTACAGAACACCATTACACAGTAAGTCCTTCTTTCTCTCTCTCTCTCTCTCTTTTTTTAATTTCTTGTGACTCATTTGTTTCAGAGTGGCAGCACTTCTGGGTTTTTATCACCGATATGCCTATCGTGTTTGCTCAAATACCATGTGGCTTTGTGAAATGCCAGGTTTCATTCCTTTAAACGGGTAGCGTGGCAAGCATGCCGCATGCCATAAAGGTAGCTGCGGCTGGAGGTAAGACACCATGGCCTCAGCAGTGTGTAGTGGTGAGGAATTGGGGTCATTCCAGCAACTGGCAGCCACAGGCCCTTCGTAGAGTGTCTCTAATGCACAGTGTCACTATTCATCCTTATAAAATATTTAATGGCTGGCATGCAGGAGTTGGGCTAGAAACAGAGGTTGCTTGGCTGACCTTTCTGTCTGGTTGTCGTGATGTATCCCCTTAAACCCCATGACTACTGTTGCCAGGAAATATGACTTGAATTGTAGTCTTTAAATGGATTTGAGACTAGTTTCTAAGCTGAAGCATGGACTTGTTAAGTTACTAACTTTTCGAGTTGTGTGGCATGGTTTCTAGCCTCCAATGCCGTCTGAAAGAGAGGGTGCACATTGGAGTGTTTGTCACTGGTCAGTTATGGTGGCATCTTCCTCATTAGATAACAGTCACCTGGTCTAACAAATGCCTTGCATGACTGCCAAGTCTCCTAACCAGTCCTGCTGGCTTGTGATCCTTGTATATAATTTCTCTGACAAGGCATGTGTAGGTGTGTCTTTTTTTTTTTTTTTTTTTTTTTTTAACGCTCTGCTCTGATGTCACAAGGTGTCTTTATGCTACTTTCTGTTGTCACGATTGACTGTGGTCATGAAATGTCTTTATTATCCTGACTGGAGTATGACATACTCTTGTGCTTGGCATAGAAGCACACAAGCTGGTATGTTACCGCAATAAAGGGTCGGTGTGTTTTCAGCTTTGCACCTTTTGTTTATATAGTACACTTTGTACTGTAACGAGCAACACTGAGAGTCAATGGTTTTGTTTTGTTTTTTAAGTGTATTGTGTGCTGGTGCTATATTGGTTAGCTTGATGGTGTAATGAGTCACTTAATGTAAACAGGGAAACTGCTGCTTAAAGGCACTGTTGGGCCTCTCAGGTGTACTCATTTGTCCTTGTCCCTACACTTTCACTAAATGTCTCAGTGTTATTTTTGTTGACTGGATCATATAATCACCAGGCTATAGGGAATTTGAGCACATTGAGCGTGATGTCCTTGAAGTCCCTGACTGTTTTCGGCATGAGTTGGTAGCACAATCAGGCCTCGCTCTGAACTTCTTGAAGGAAAAGTGGAGCTTCGTTTAGACACTGTGACTGACCCTTTCCAAGGGCAACGTTTTAAGGAGAACAGACTTTATATGTAGGTTTAAATGATCATGTGTGCCAGTCTAGATTTGAATGAGGCATGAGGCTATAAACCTGGATAACAGCCACAAGACTCTCTGGTGTCCTGTCTGCACCGCTTGCATGGGAAAAAAATAGGGCAGAGATTGTGATGCTTTTTTCTTCTAAGGATTCTACTATGAGCCCCACAACTGTTCTGCACTCAATTTGTTTTTGCCACCAGTGAAGCTACATTCAGCAGTCTTGAGGTGTGTGTGTGTGTGTGTGTGTGTGTGTGTGTGTGTGTGTAAAGAGTGTGCGGTGCAGGTAGGCTGTCTTTCATCCCAGAGGCACAAGGCTCTGTATTTGCAATCATCTGAGCAGGATTGAATTGCTAGCAGCTCAGTCAGCAGAGTTCTGTAGCCTGGCCACCAAAGCGAAAATAGATTTTGTCCAGTAGATCAATAGAATATCACATTATTACTAAAGCACTGTCATAACCCAGATGAATATTGAATGTCACTGAAATGAGTCAGACTGAAAGCTTTTGATTACACACACTTACTGGAGAACCGGCAGCTCACATTGTGTATGATTTATTTATTTATTTTTAATGATAATTACATGTGGTTCTGTACTTGTCTCTAGCTAATCTGCTGCCAAATTATAAAACGGCACATTATTAACAGAAATAATGTCGACGCTGTCATTGTTTCCCACCTACTCCAGAATTGTAAGATTGAACACAGAGCACATTATCCTTCATAAACCAAATTTTGCTTTTATAGAAATGTCATTTTCTCCCAAAGCACTGAAGGTTTATGTTCACTGTCAAGTACACTACGTATGAGGAAAAAGGAAAAAGCCTGAGTAGTTTATCCTGTCAAAAATTTGCAAGATCTTTACTCCAATCCCCCAAAACCACAAATCAACAGATTCTTGCAATTTGGATTTACACACGTGGTGTGTGAGGGTCGCAAAAGTAATTGGTGCACCTCATTCAAACTGTGCTGTTTTTATCTGTATAGGCCCAGGGTCCCTTAAAGGCACAGGTTCTTCTGCTAATATGGTGAATCGAGGGTAAATTTGCTCATTTCCTCCATGCAAATTGTGGGCAACCTCGCAGGGCTTTGTGGTTCCTTGTGGTTTCCTCTTTCCTCTGATTTGTGTAAATCTCTAAAAATGTGTTTTGTTTTTTCATGCAAGTTAATGAAATTTTAACTTTTATGTTATTGTAAGTTGTAATTTAAGAGAGTTAATGTTGAAATTTAATGGATCTCCCTCCACCAACTCCATAAATTTAAAAGAAAATGGCCTTTTTTCATATTTACATCACTCTGATTTGTAGTCAGAGACTACTAGACCCTGATTATCTCAAGGTGATCTGTGTTATTTTATGTAATTTTTTTTTGTTTGACATACTTTAATATTGTGCTTTTATTTTTTAATTTTTTAGGTGGATTGTAGATATGGAGGGAGCACCTGGCACACTGTATGAAGGAGAGAAATTTCAGCTGCTTTTCAAATTTAGTAGTCGATATCCTTTTGATTCACCTCAGGTAAGCTCCGCAGTCATTATTGTTTGTGCGTTGGTGTGTGGGTAAATGTTAAACATTTTAAAGCACTTTGTCTGAAGCTATCTAGAAGTTCACTTTATTAACCATCTTGTCTTATGGATCTGTTTTGTCTGCACTGTGGGTGCAGGAGATGCAGATGAACAAAGGATACCGTTTGCTACTCTGATCTAATGTCCCACATCCATTCCTAGCTTGATATCAAAGATTGATATTCCTGAGTTCATGGTCCACAGTGGTGTTCCGATTGAAATAAACTGAAGAGCTGTAGAAACAGTCTTTTATATTCATCGGCTAGATACCTGCTGTAATCTCATGAAACATCTTGGCTCTATGGTCATTAGTGCAATGAATCTTGGCTTGGAATCACTGAGAGACAGCAGTGCAGAAGTCTCACTGAAGCCATGTTTGATGGGATTAGTTTGACTCAACAGTCTTGTTTCACTGATTAGGAGCCTGCCCGTCTAAAAATAGGTAGAGAAAATTAGATAAATTGAGCTACTTAGCTGTTACCCTCTCAAATAGGAAGGACACACTATCAGATTTATCCACTGTTGAAGCCCTCTCCTGGGGCCTCGGAGGAACTTCTCTTTCACCTTATATCCTATTATTGTCGTGGAAAAGAAAACAAAGTCTGATCAAAATCACTTGACAATTTTTGCATAACAGCTTCAGTTTCTGTTGAGCCTTTTCACAGCTACATGCGCACAGGAGAAACTCGAGATTTCCTACCAGAACTTTAACCCTGTGCAGCATCTTCTAAAACAAAGATGTCAAATTTTAAACAGTGTTGTGTAATCTTACAGTTTAGATTGTTACAATTGTATAAGGGCTTTTTATTTTTTCATTTACTCATTTTTTGACATGTTTTAGCCATCCAAGCTCTGCACATCACTCCACCAGTCATTTGAACATTCTGTGTCATTCACATGGGGAAAATAGAAGCTTTGCAATTAAAACCAATCATCATTAGATTGAAATGTGGAATCAAAGAGTATTCTCTAGAATTTTTTGTTTTATTTTTAATGCTTACATAATTTTTAAGATTAGAATCAGTCTCCAATAATAACTTCAGCTTTAAATAAGACAGAACTGGAAAACTTTGGGCTCGACCTAAAATGTCACATCTGTTTTTTGGCCTTCAGACTTTGCTTTCGTCAAAGAACCGTTGCAGACATCGTTGTTTCAAATTTGTTGAGGTAATCTAATGGGTATGGTTGAGATCTGGTGACTGCAGTAACGTCTCCATTAAAGACAGACCCCGAGCTGACCAGTTCTATAAAGAGTTCTTGTGTACTTCGGAGCTGTTCTTTAGATCACTGTCCTGCGTGCGGTCCAGTCATGCCGCTTCCAGCAGATTACAGCATGGCATTTCCAAATAGAGGGTCACCCTTCTTTATTCGACATCTCGTTTTTAATCTTATATAAATCTTTTCCTTTACCCACTACAAAACGAACCATCTCAATTTTTGTTGGAAACACTTTAAAGGTGGAATTGTTTGATCTTACCACCATTTTCCAGCCTTTCTCAGTCAAATGCATGCAGCGTTTAGCAGTCTTGGCTTTCTTGTATTGGTTAGTCTCAGATTTGGCCTTTTCCATTGAAGCTCTGCCTAGTGTCATTAAAATCACCTCTTCACTGTCACATTGAGATGGGTATTGTGTTCACTGGAGCTGCATACCTTTTTTTTTTTTTCTGTTCTGGTTAGAGACACTTTGCTGACAGAATGGTACACACACTAGTATGAAATTTCCTCTGTGTGTTTTTTCCTCATTGAACTTGAACCCACAAAGGCTGATGTTCCAGACACTGAACTGTCAAAAGTTGCTGCTTCTTCACAGAAATGTTCAGTTGTGGTAAAAATGATTGAGAGTTTAATAAAAAGCTTTCAATTTTTATTTTTTGTTTTGTTTTTTGGGGTGATTCCGATTTCTGAGCAGTTGTGCACATGCAAATTAGAGGCCCACCTTATGAAACAAAACAGAGGCTACTTCTGTTTTTCTTTTTCTAAAGTTAGAAATATTGAAACTTGTGGTGAGCACAGATTCAGCACTAGAACAAGGCACAGCATGGACCCGAGACTAGATATCTTAGTGAAATAGAAGATTTAGGTTACCTAAAGACGCTGTTGGCTTGGTGTGATTTGGAGGTTTGAGTAAATATTTTAAGAGATTTTTTATTTTTTTTGTCTTGATCTTTAGACTATAAAGCTAGCTGTGCTTTCTAGTCATATCAGTCACCTCCCTCCCCCTCATGATGTGGAGCCTGCACTCTCCCGTGAGGCCCGGTCTGGTGCCAGACTGACTCAACCCTTCATTACCCTTTTTACCCGCTCCCCCTTCTCTCTGCTTTAGCACTTCTGACTCTAGCTTTTTGCTTCTCACACTTCCCATATCTTCCTGCTTGGCCCTCACTCTTGTGCCTTTTTCAAAGTCAAATGTAACCCAGTGCTTTTTATAGAACGTGTCTACTTTTTTATAAAACATGCTGTATCTCCTCTCTAGCTCTCCCTACGCTGTTCGCTTTTCCTCTCTCTCTCACAGTGTCCCGGCCCCTCTGTCCTAATCCGAGAGCCTCATATCCCTGTAGAGCAGTGGTGTCAATCATAAGGCCCGGGGGCCAGAATCAGCCCGACAAAGCCTTCAGTCCGACCAACTGGACAGTTTAGTAAGATGTGAAAGAAGGCATAAGTTTTCCTACAGCTTTTTAGTCTTACAGTTTTTCCTACTGATAAGACTTCCCCTGTGCTCTATTATCCAAGTAAGGAAATCCCAGAAAGCTGATGCTGTTTATCTGGACATTGTGTCTTCAGTGGGGGAAACATCTCATTACTTTTTAAGAAGTCACTTGGATAAGTGAAAAAACGTTTCTCCCACTGAAAACTGGACATCCAGATGAACAGAATCAGCTTTGTGGACGTAAACGACAAGGTTTTGGTTTTTCTTCCATTAAAATATCTGAGATTAAATCCATAATTAAGCATCTTTACATCGACAGAAGTCACATCAGTGTATTTATATAGCACATTTTAAACAACGTCTGTTGACCAAAGTGCTGTACAAGGTATACAAAATATCCACTATGTAAAACGGTCACTAAATCAACAATAAAGAAAGGGAGAGCTTCACTGGTCCAGCTCGCTACATGTGGCCCACAAAGTAAAATGAGTTTGCTATCCCTGCAGTAGTGGGTTAACCCTGGAGCAAGTTTAATTATTTTGCTGTCATTAATTGATGGGAATGAATGTTTTAGCTTTCTCCAAAGTTCATCCCCGAGCTGGCGCTTTGACCACACACGTAACCCCCAACCACCCCAAAGTTGTTTTTTATGCGTCTTCTTTCTTTAGGATCTTAAAGCTCGCCAGCCTCGTGGGATTTTTATTTGTACATATTCAGTTGTGTTGATGTGGTCTGCTTTGCTTTCATTGTGCAGGTAATGTTCACAGGAGAGAATATACCTGTCCACCCGCATGTGTATAGCAACGGTCACATCTGTCTATCTATCCTAACGGAAGACTGGTCGCCAGCGCTCTCGGTGCAATCAGTTTGTCTTAGCATTATCAGCATGTTGTCAAGCTGCAAAGAAAAGGTAAGTGTGCGACACCCGGTGTGGGCGGTAGCGGTTTGTGGGCACGTGTTAAATGTTAAATCTAATTGCTGCTTTTTGTTTTCTGCAGAGACGACCGCCCGATAACTCATTTTATGTAAGAACATGTAACAAAAACCCAAAGAAAACAAAATGGTGGTATCACGGTGAGTTTAAAAAAAGAAAAAGGTCTTATTTGTTTTCAGCACTTCCTGAACTTGAAACTTTTTTTTTTGTCCGTTTCCTGTTGTAATTCTAATCTTCATGCTGTCTTGTTTGCCTTCACAGATGATACATGCTAATGTACAAACTTTGTATTAATGGTAGAAGAGAGAAGTCCTACTGACCTACGTAAAGCACTTTTTAATCATTCAGTCTTTGAACTCTGACCTTTGACTGGAACAATGGACACCATGCGCTGGAGGCTCTTGGCTGCATGTTTTAGTCTGTTGTAAAATAGAAAATAACGGAACGTTTAGCTGCACCCAAGATGGAACTTCTTCCTTTTTTGTGTGTGTTTTTGTTTTTTTTCCGTTTTTTGGGGGGAGGGCAAAAAGGTCACAATGCAGCGAGCAAGTAAGGCAGACTTGTACTGATACTTATAATTCCTCTTTTAAGATTATTATTGTTACTTTTTTTGTTTGTGTGTGGCTGCATTTTAAGGTCCTTGTGTTGTGCAATAATAACCGGTGGATGCATGCTGGGGCCTACAAAGAGAGATCTAAATCTAACAGTCTTCTGGAAGGGATTTGACCATCAAAACCCCAAGAAAATGCTTCATCTGTTTTTATTATTATTAGTAGTAGTACTACATGCACTGTGATGGTATCTAGTTTAAAAAGGCACTATTACGTTATTCCCAACTTGCAGGTGTACTGTAGGCAGTCCTCGATGCTTATCAGGTTCAAGGGTTTTAGTTTTTTAACCACTGTATCGACAGCACACGCGCTCTTCTTCATCTTCCAACTCTTAAGACCTGGTTGCAGTTCTTCCTGCCATCGGACTGAAATTCGGTACACACGGGAATAGCACAGGCGTGACGGTAGATCCAGGAGTCATCCAGTGACCTCGGCGTTTGTCTCCTCATAAAGTTGGGCTGAACTTTTCTGGTCCAGCCTTTTAAGACGTGCATCAGCCTCTCTTCCATTCAAAGAATGTCATCGCATGATCCATTTGTATTTGTATGATATATATTTTTATTATTATTTCATGCTTTAATCTTCTGAAATGTTTGAAATTTTTTTTTTTTTTTCGCATTTTGTTTTCCCAACTAGTTGATACTTTGAAAAGGGGGTGCTTTTGACGGGTCAGTATTCTTTTAAATTTTTTTTTTTTTTGTTATTTAAATCTTCATTTTATCTCTAGAATGACAAAGTCTTTCTAGAATGTATGAAGACAATACTTTTTTTTCCTTCTCTCTCTCTCTCTTCCCCCTGGTCAGAGTTTTGGCTCAGGTACTTTTTCAATAAAGAGATCGCCTCTAAAAAGACACCTATCAGAGATTTTGAATTTAACTATATTTTCACCAAAAGAGACTGTTATGTTGTAAACTTGTAACATGTCTGAAACTATTCTGTACATACATGCGTCTTTAAATTGTTAGATGATGTGCAAGAACTTGGCAAAGGATGCATTAACTTTATAGCAGAATGATGATAGGAGTGCTTTATTTCATTGGAACTTTGCATCTTTTGCCAATTAGGTTGTGTACGGTCAGCAACAAACATGTAAAGCTGGTTTTGGAAAAAAGGAAAAAAAAAAAGAAGGTCGTTTTACAGTAGGGGTGCATGCAGTTTCAAACCCTACTTTTTCTTATTGGCATCTAACATTGTGGCAACTTTTAGTCGTTCCATAACTGAGGTCACGGTTTATAGGATGGATGCTAACAGTGCTCACCTCCAGAGGCTGTGCTCATTTCAAAGTGTAATCACTCCATTCCTAAAGACATGTTTATCGCCATCCAGTCAGAGATACTTGAATTTTTTCCATCTTGAGTTGTTTGTATCTACTACTTTTTTTTCTTTCTTTCTTTTTTTCCCCTTTTCCAGGGTCTAGCTGAGTTTCTTGAATGAACATGCGTGAATGTGATGATGCTCTATTCTGTAGAGGAGATTACCACAGCACACGGCTATCTGAAGATTTAAAAACAAAACTATATTGATAATTTAAGGACATCTATTTAACCAATTTTTTTTTTTATTAGTTTCATTGTATAAGGTCGTATCTGCTATCACTGCTTCGAGAATAAGACTGACTGAAACACTGATTGTGTAAATGTAGTCACAGCAGCATCAGTGCACAGAGACGCCTAAAGGATCAATAAAGGCTTGTTTTGTCTTTTTAAACATGCTTGTGGTTATGTTACAGGGTTTGGCTGTTCTTTTTTTGTTTTGTTTTTTCCCCCTTAGGTTACTTTTTTTTAATGTGGTTTGAACTCTTAGCTTGCAAGTTGTTGTGAGTGGTCAACACTAATAAGGGTGTGTTATTTATATTTGAAATTTTGTTCTGGGATGTGCAAGCTCCATGTAATAGGTGCCTGTTCATTTTCATAATCGATAATAAAAACAAAGATTCACTTTTATTCAACCTCAGTCTGAACAGTATGGGGTTTTTTTTCTTCTCCTTTTTAAATAGCTTGCAAAAGACCGAGTAGTTCTGCTCTGAAGGCAGAAGGATGATGACCAAATTGAGAAAGAAGATAAATGTGTGACAGTGACACATTACATAAACTGCATATTTCAGAAGCATGTAATTCCATCTGTCTGTAAAAAGTGATCGGCACGGATCTCAGGCGTGCCGGTGGAATTGCACTAGATTTGTGAAACGTGCAAAGATAAAGATGTAGTGTGGCAGGAAAACTGATGATCTGACGCTTTTGAAAGCAATGGAGCTTTCATTTGAAGCTTGTTTTTTGTTTTTTTGTTTTTTAACTGGTCCGTTATGGTGGGAGAAATTATTTCAGCCAAAAACAAAGGGGGAAAGGGTAATTTCAGATTGTAATTTTACTTGGCCAAACGCATGTATATCTATTGTACAATCTGTTATCAAGTTATTTCACTTATTTTGCTTAAATTATGTTTTTTATACTGCTCTATTTGTTGTTGGATATTTTTCTGTCTACAATAACACAGGGAGAAGTGGTTTAGTGACGCCCTCTATTGGAGACGCTTTAGCTGTCAAATCTGGGGATTAGCAGTTCGTGATATTTTCCCTTTATGGTTATCTATTCCTTGTTAAATATAAAGTGTATGTAGGTTATCCACCCACCCCTAGCCATCTTTTCTTTTTCTTTTTTTTAAATTTCTCATCTTAGTACAATACCACTGCCCCAGCGTGGACTTTTCCAAATAAAGCTTGATGCAGAATTCTGACTAGATTGTTTGTGAGACACTCATAGGGTTTGCTTTAATTAATTAATCAAATAGAGAAAATTCCCAATGGATGGTTGGGGAAATATTCCAAGTAAAACTATATTTTATAGCATTAGCACAAAACCTTAAGTTTCACTGAAACACGGACCTGTAAAATGGAAAACTTACGAATAAGACTAAAAATCCATTTGGTGATACAAATGTGCACAAAACAACTTTGGAAATATTAATTTTGTTTCTGAATCAAAAGTTACACTGTGGGATCCGAGGAAGCGCACCAGGACTGAACCATCCTTACCGCGGCGGGGGTGGCTTCATTCAAAATTCACCTCAAACTCCACTCATAGTACGTTAGCGATATGCGATATGCAGCCACAACAAGGTTAGCTAAACACAAGCTTTATGCGTGAAATATTACATGGATACGCCATGTTGAGTCCAGTGACACGTATTTTCATTTCTTTTTTTACCCAGACAAATAAGGTGGTCGGTTCCTCTTCCATCCAGTTCTCTTTAGTGTTTGCCAATGTTGGAGGTGTAACTGGGGTCTGGCCCTGGATAAAGGTAAAAAAATGTCCTGAAATATTTTTCCCATAGTTGTCGGATACTCTGTGGATTATTTGCCACGTTGTCGCCAACTCGTATATGATATTAGGGTTGACTGAAAATCCCCAGAATTTCGAGAAGGATGGGGCGGTTTGGAGATGCTAGCAAGAAGGGTGCTCGGCCGATCAGCCATGATGAGCTTTAACCGGCTAAAGTATCGCAACTGGGGGTGGCTAGATATGATTTATTCATCTGGGGAAACCATAAAGGCATATTCATGACAGCATGCATGCTTGCCTATTCTGTCTGCGTGTTTTTGGGAGCTGACATTGGGAAGAAACGGCGTATATCTTGTTGGCAACGTTAGCTTCCTGCTAAGCTGGACACAGTAATAAATGTTCAGGGGTTGCAGACAGCACTGAAGCTCTGCCAGTCAACCCCAACGTAACACAACCCCCATGTTCAACTTGCAGTGAAAGACAGCCGTGCAAACAGGCAGCTGTTTGCCGCTGTATTTGTGCGTGTTGCTGTGAGAGCATAAAAAGAAAAGCAAGAGGGACTATCACCACAAGTACCCCACGGGCAGGCATGATGCACCTACGAATTAAACAGGAATAACTTCATGACATGCAATGAATAAAAGTCATATTACAGTAAGAGATACATCAGTTGTGGTGCATTTAAACCTTATTAGCTATTTTCTGACCGTGCAAACTTGGCTGATGTTTACACCAGTTCAAACATGGTCCCTAAACAATACAGAGAAGTGACACCTGCAAAATCAGATATGCAATATTTAAAAACCTGAATGTGCCATATTCAAAGCTAGCATTTCATGCAGTGTCCAAGGGATGACACTGAATTTCTCCAAAACTCCAGGGGTTCAGCTCAGCTTTGACCTTTTGTTTTGACCTCTGTGGGGATGCTCAAAGTATTTCCTTCATTTCCGATCACTGTCTGCCACTTATTTGTGTGACTCAAAAGTGGGAGCCATTTTGGAGCAATTGTTTTTTATCTTAGAGACTTTTTTATCACCTTAATCATGATTTTGTTTTAGACAAAAACACACAGTAGCATATATGCTTATGTTACATAAATTACACAGTCACAGCCTGTGTACTGTGTCTAACTGCATTCTGCTAAATATTGCATGCATATTTTAAGAGATAAATAAATACTACAATTCATTCTGCTGTTTGATATTTGTTGACCCTTATTTGTTTGATAATGGGCTGTGTCCCTCAAAATGTGGTTTAATATAGATTGCATTGTTCAGGCTACAACCAGCGGATTCCTCCTTTTTGCCAGAGAGTTTTTTCAGCCGTAACATGAGCAAAGCTCCTTCAAATAAAGGTTCATTGTCTGGGTGTATTAGCTGCCAGTGGATCAGAATGTGAGATAGGCCTAGGGCTGTTCAGTTTGAAGTCTGTTCTCCAGGCTTAGCCCAGAGAAATCTGTCAAATGACATTTAGCTTTAAACTGTGCATGTGCATTTGTGCTCAGATTCACAGATGCTTAATGCAGTATTGTGTACTGCTAGTGAATGAATATTGATTTTCTTTTATTTTTAAACTACTCAGTAGTTATAATTACAGTGTAGTAAGTGTATTTCTAACAAAAGCTTTCAAATTTGTTCTGCTTTCAGGAATAGAGCATGGCTCAAGTGAAAGTACAGACCTCAGCGCCCCTGGCTGGTCCTGGCCTCTCCCCTGGAGTCCCTCCAACGGCCATGGCCAGTCAAGGATCCCTGGGTCTGCAGCCCTCCGTCAATGGCACAGGCCCGGCCCCCACACCCGCCTGCCCTGCTCCTGCAGTCGGATATGGGGACGCCCCTGTGTCTGCCACACCGCCAGGTAGAATTTCCCCCAAGTTTGTCTTTAGGGGAAATTAGTTATTATTTTGCATCATGTGTGGAGTTGCTACTTATCTATGAAAACTAAAAACTGTTACAGTAGGTTAACAATTTTGCAAATAAAATACCATCACCCACGGCAGTGGTTGATATTTAACTGCTTATCTGTAAAATTGTGTTATTAAATTTCTGCTTATTCAAAAAATAGAGTGTTGAAGGGCTAAAATATTTGATTCCTGGTTTCACTCTTGCAACAGGGGGCAATGTGATTTAAAAAAAACTACACATACGCACACAAACAAAAACACTGACTATTGGCTTTCCATGGCCAGTACATGCTCAGCGATCAATAGTTTCTGTGATTTCCAACAAACGATGGACTACATTTCATTAGTGTTTTCATTTTGGGGGATGATTCAGTGAGTTATTCTGTGAAAATTACATAACCTCAGTCATAATATATTATGACTCTATAATACTGATATAGATTTAAGACCTTAACAATGATTCATACAGACAACTGTGTGCATGATGAAGGTTATAGTTGTACCCAAGTCTACAATACAATGTGTGTGTTTGCATAGTTATTCTATAATAAAAAATTGACTTTAGGCAATTAGGTAACTGGCCTAAAGGGCTCTATCTCATGTTCCTTTTACTGCTCATTATTTCTCATGACCTAACCTAAATTCAGAAACATTTCGGTACCACTTCTTCTTTAATAATGATTTAGGAACTGAATTTCTGCCAACACGTCCTGTCATATGTTAGCTATAATAATAATAATAATAATAATGGATTGCATTTATATAACACTTTTCGAGACCCTCAAAGCGCTTTACAATTCCACTATTCATTCACTCTCGCATTCACACACTGGTGGAGGCAGCTACAGTTGTAGCCACAGCTGCCCTGGGGCAGACTGACAGAAGCGAGGCTGCCATATCATGCCATCGGAAGTATCTTGCCCAAGGACACAACGACTGAGACTGTCCGAGCCGGGGCTCAAACCGGCAACCTTCCGATTACGAGACGAACTGCCAACTCCTGAGCCACGATTGCTGCACTATAAGCCAGTAGCTCACGGACTGACCACAACACGAAGGAAAAAATACTTTACAATATTGTCCTATAAACAGATTCATTTATTGGTTATTTATTAAGTGCTTGTTTACGGATTTTTCCCCTTAATTACATATAAAAATAAAACAAGTTTGCATTTTATTTGCAAGTTAGAAGTGTTCCAGTGGCTGTATCCACTGCTAATATCTCATCCCTTGTCACTCAGTGGAAGTATCCAGTTCTTATATTAAAAAATGATACTTGTTCATGAATATAGGTGGAAGAAGATGGATAGACGAGTGCTTTAGTTACCATGTTTTTAAATATGTCGTCTTCTGATATGATTTAGGCCCGCCCCAGGAGAACATGGCAAACCCTAAAGAGAAAACTCCAATGTGTTTGGTGAATGAGTTAGCCCGTTTCAACAGGATCCAACCACAGTACAAGCTCCTCAATGAGAGAGGCCCTGCACACGCTAAGGTAAAAAAAAGTTTTTCAGATGTAGCGTTATCATGTCAATATGGAATAATATTTAATAAATCTCAGGAGGCAGTTCAGTGTAATTCTTGTTTTGACACACATCCACATGTGCTAAATAAATAAAGCATTTGCGCTTTTTGTAATTAGTAATTAGTTATTGGCTGTGCTGAGAGCACCGAACTCCTGCCAAAAGTTCTGTAACAAGGATATTGATAAAAATGTTGGGTAATGTCTTCCTCTCTGGGTGTCACTTCCAGATCTTCACCGTGCAGCTGACTCTTGGGGAGCAGGTGTGGGAGGCAGAGGGCACCAGTATTAAAAAGGCGCAACACTCCACAGCTGCCAAAGCACTGGCTGAGAGTGTCCTTCCCAGGCCAGCGCCCCGCTCCCCTAAAGCTGACATCAACAGTAACCCAGGTACTGCAGCCACAACTGAATTTCTTTTAACTGTTAAAAAAGCAAGTGGCTGGGAAGGATTACCATGAATTGCACCTTTTACTGTTTCTATGGCTATGCATGTGATAGCTGCTATAGTTTCAAGAAGAATGCTTGAACCATTTGGAAAAAGCTGCAAAACAAGTTGATGCTTGGTTATAATCTGCTAAACTCTTAAAAATGGAGGTGTCTTTTTTTTACAGGAAACATAGACAGCACTCTATTCATATATTATTAGGTATTAAATTAATGATTAACACTGTATGTCTTATAGAAGAACTTAAATGTTAAGTTGGGCTGTGGCTCAGCTGTAGCAGCAGAAAGAAGATATTGCCTTTAGATCCAGGGAGAATGAGGCCGCCAAGAAGGAGGTACTTTTACTCCCTGTTCATTAACTAAGAGTGTCAAGATTTCTCAAATCTTTGAGGGCAACAAAGCAGGTTTTCATCCTCCAAAAGTTTTACAGTATTTTTTAACCTTGTTGTAAGGAGGAATTTTTCTCAAGCTAAGCTTGTTTCTTTGGTCCACTGTTATCCTAAAGCACAATTCGGGCCTATCTTAAAGTTAGTTGCTAGCACTATGTCTAACATTTAAAAGCTTAACCTCTTCATTGGTACTGTTTGAAGTTGGAATCATAGACCAGCAAATATTAAAGCTATACATTCTTTTTTTTTTTGCTTCTTACTTACTTCTTAGGATTATTGAGAGGCTGGAGCGTATCTGGGCTGTTGAAAGGTGAAAGACAGAGATAGACAGTCACACACACACTTGTAACAAATTTAGAATCACCGGTTAACCAAACAAGCATGTCTTAAGACTATGGGAGGAAGCCAGAGTACCCAGAGACAACCCACGCAGGCATAGTCACTACCATGCTTCCTGGAATAGCAAATAAGCACCAATAATCAAAAAGTTAAGAGTGTAACAGAGTGAAGATCAGATAAAAGGACACATTTTTTTCATCTTTTCTTCATTGGACTTACTGGCAGTTTAAAAGGCTGTAGTGAGTTACTGACTTGTGATGCTAGTGATACATGGATAAAAAGGTTAGGGTCCACATCCTGTGGACAAGAGTATCCAATGGAATAAATGGGAAATAAACAATGGATGAACTTGATAAAGCTGCTGCAGGGTCAGGTCTTGGGATTATACACTCCACTTTACTGTCAAACTGTTAAAATACTTCAGTGGAACAGAGCCATTGTCAAGAATAGGCTCACAGTTTTTAAAGTCTGGTCACCATATGAAACATCTTGTTGTAATTGTTCCATCTATCTTTACTGGTCATGGTAAAATCACTTCCTAGTTTCCACGTAGGAGATGAAAGACAAAATCTACAGTCATCTGTCTGTGCAAACATAAATTTTGCAGTTCATCTGACATAATATTAGACTCCAGCAGTTTACCCTAGATATTTGCAGACACGAATCAATCCTGTGCTTTTTTTTTATGGCAGTTTGCTGTGAACAAGATCTAAAATTACGACAGCACTGTGAACATTTTTCAGTTTTTTAACCTGTTTACCAGAAGCAGTTTCATTTTCTTGCAGATGGTTAAAACCAAGTTTGTGCTGTTCATTTCTGTGTGCACACATCTGCAGGAATTTATAGTTAGCATTAAAGCCCATGCATTTACACTTCTAGTAGCTCGCCTTGTCTCATCCTCCTAAAATTGGAAACAATGTTTAGATTTTTTTAATTGAAACTCACTAATGTTCATTCATTTTAAAGTCTGGTGTTAAAATAAAAGTATGGATTGGATGTTAGCACACTGGATAGAGCTAAAAAGTCCATTTACAGAGGAAGTTAATTTATACCTGTCTGTACAATCATGAATTTAAAGTGCAATGCATTTATGTACTTAGGGGGCATTTTGGTTTTTCATCTGAGTGACTTTTCTTCCCAGCATTGCTGCCAAGCAACTGGGAATATTCAGATAATTGATGTTCAAGGAAACAACAAAAAACAGTATAAAGTGTCTCAGTAAAACCTAGGAACAGGCTTACAGTTTATCACTAGCCAAATTAATACCACTAGTCTGGACTTACCTCCCTTGCCCTCTGCGACTTTGTAGTGGTAAAAGGCCTCAAAGCCAGGCTTTTAATGGGATTAAGAAAGTCCAAAAAAATCCTGTGATAAATTATGCAACATCACTGAGAAGTGGTGGTATTAGTGGTGCATGCATCCTGGGGGTACTTTTTACTTAGAATGCAGTTTCAGGTGGCAAATGTTAGGCTGCACAGTGCAGCTTTCTGCCTGTGTGCCTTTTCTAGAAAATATTTTGTTTCCATCTTTTTAGACTGCTTGGACCATTTTAAGCCATTTTGTTTGCTGCTGCCAGAAAAAGAAGTTCACATCAGTGTTTTTAAAAACCTCCCTGTCTTGGTTTTAATCTTTTCCGTGCTTGCATCTGCAATCTCACTCACACAGGCAGTATAACACCCACAGTCGAGCTGAATGGTCTGGCCATGAAGAGAGGGGAGCCGGCTATCTACAGGCCTTTGGATCCCAAGCCGATGCCCAACTACAGAGCCAATTACAACTTCAGAGGGATGTTTAACCAAAGGTGAGCTCCCAAAAATGAATGATTTGATTGGCTCAGCTGTTATTCATTTTAGTTTCAAAGTTACTTGCTGATTGGTTTATTGTTCAACCTTTAAGGGTGGGGGAAAATTATTCATGACAAGATGAGCTTCTTTTTTTTTAAGTAAAGTCTTTTATACTCACCTTTCGACCTGGAACCCCAACCAAAGTTAGATTTAGGTTTTCTTTGTTTTACCATCACTGCTGCATTGTTTGTAACAACAGCACATGCTTGCTGATTCTAATGCAACAGCTTTTGCTTTATCCAACCACCAAGATTAGCATTTCTCTTTGTTGTGGGTGTCGATAATCTGCGGTAATATACAAAGGAAGAGAGGGTCTTTGACATTCATCTGACTTGGTGTGGACATGGTCTTGATAAATTTTAGATGATGTTTCTTTGATCCCAACTGGCTTAAATGTGTGTCAGGCATGGCTCTCCGCTCCATATGTTTTCTAAACTGATGAACGTGGTGCCCTCATGGGTTCCCTGTGCACTCTGTCTCTGTCAACTTTCTTTCGTTGTTTTTTCTGTGCTGGAGCCACCCGACCATTTCCTAAACTCTGTAAAAGTGCCACAGAGGTGCAATTAATGATCTCCTCTCCCCCAGGAGAGAAATGCTATGTAGATCTGTGAATTTGCTGAGCTAATCCAGGTATACCCTGTTACTCCCAGTTAGGAAAACAATGGGCAATCTGTTTTCTGTTTTGGACAGTGCACAAATAGTTTGTTTGGCTTTTAGTTTTATCCCACAAGCGTATCTTCACAATTTTACTCAACTGTCAGCTTAGGATAAACATTACATTTAGTTATATTAATTAGTCTCCTAAATGCTATATTATTTTAAATACTGACATAGTTTGTGATTAAAACTTAACAGAAGTTGAGTTATGCGGCTCCAAAAAGTGCACTGTTCCTAATAAAGTTAGTATTCATCTAGGATTGTTTGACATACTTGGTGTTATTTTCAGGACACATTATAATCCCCTCAAGGTGGCAGTGTTTCCTCATGTAAAGTCCCATAACACTTCTTTCTAGGTGCCTAGTGAAGGCCTTAGATCCCATTTTCTAACCTGCAAGTTAGGAATGTGGTGAATTTATGAAAGCTTTTCTGTGTGTATGGGTTCAGTGTTGTAATCATAAGGATTTTAAATTAACATCTTCAATATTAAAGCACTAAGCAAAGTGAAATGTCATGAAGAAGAGATTTCTTTCCCATCTATATTTTTGTTCATTAATGTTATCAGGTGCAGCATTCTGCCATCAGTTCTGCTGAGCGCAGTTTATTTTTTAAAAGGTGTCAGTCAATCAGTTGCACTGTTGGGTAACAGAGTGTAGTCAGGAGACAGTCTAGCATCTGGCTCACATCTTCTACTATTTGATCCATGCAGGAGCAAACAGGGGTGAAAGATAAATGGGGTAGAGGAGAAAATCTGTTTTCCAGCATCTGTCTGTCAATGTCATATGTCACAGTGAGGAGACAGGCAGTATCTATTCCTCATGGCCTGTTTTGTTTTCTTATGGCACTGTGTAAAGGAAGCAGAAAGGGGGTTGGAGGACGTGTGTGTCTCAAACAGAAGTGACATAAGAAAGACATTTATTATTCCAAGGTCATTATGTTTCCATGAGGTCTCTTTCTTTCAGTGTAGTCAAGCCCCGATTAATGATAGTAAGACCTTCTGAATATGAATTCTCTTACTTAGATGACTAACTATGTGGCAGAGTGACAGGCCATATCCACAATCGGTCACCTTAATGATGGTGCAGGGAAACGAAGGTTTCCTCATGCCCATGCCCTTACCTATTATGATGAATAAGAGTGATCCAAAGTCATGTTGATGGAAAATCTGACCATTAAAAGGGCAGTCTGGCTATGATCTATCAGCGCGCTAATCACCGCCCAGACCAGTATTGATTCATTCAGAAAGTGCCCTGATGAGAAAATACAGCGATAATATGAAATGTACATTTATCAGAGTCTTAATGAATCTTATTTATGGCGAAGGACTTATGCATAATTCTTTCCCAACCAAGTCCATCTTTAAATCAGTGATTCATCTCTGCTATCATCCAGACGTGACCACACCATTGAACAACAGTGATCAGCTCACTCAGTCAGTTACTGAGCTGCTATGAAACATGTGTGGAAATTTAGCCTGAGTGATTATGAAAAAAAATGATCACAGAATCGGAAAATATTTGTGTTATCATGAAATCTGGTTACATCAACCGTTTTCACGGACAACCCCTGTGTTATCATTGGAACACCTGATTCCAATGAGTCATACTGCGCTCCTCCAGTTTATCCACGACGCTCCCAGCTTTCCTCCTGCTGCTCTGATCTCAGGGGGGCGGGGCGCCTGCATCCTGCATTCTGTCAGAGTTGGAATTTGGATAGGACTTTCCCTGTTAGAGCAAAGCTTAGCGGCCTGAAGCCGCCTACCTCCTCCCAGTCCTCATTTGGTTATGACACCAACATCATGTCTGTTGGAAGAACAGTGGGCTGAAATACTGGGGGTGCTTTGCACTGTGACATTTCCTCCTGTGATGATGTTCAGATACTACGCTGGCCATTACTGCTTTCTCTGTAGGAAACTGAGAGGAAGAGTGACTCACCTTTACTGCTGAAAATTCAGTGCCTGTTTTATATTATATTGGCCAGTCTGCTGTATGTAGGAGAATAAGTAAAGACCCAATTTGCTTTGGTTTGTAAAGCATTTTTAGATCAACTGTGAGAAACATTACTGCTTATTAAATCTCTACTTGTATTGAGAAACCCACAGATCTAGCTCATTGGATGGATGTAGTGGTTCGATGTCATTGCTCCTACTGACCTTGGTTCCAGTCACAGCAGGCACTTGTTTTCAGTGGAATAACTTTGATAAATCCACTACATTTTATCCATTTTGCAGTTAGTGAGCATTGAACATAGAGCATTTAGCAGATAAAAGGGGGCTTGAAAAATACTGAGCCTACACTGAGGGTTAAATGGGATGTCTCGTGCGTTTGGTTTCAGGGTTGAGTACATGGGTGCACATCAGCAATAATTACAGGGAATGCTTTTACACATAAAGGCCTGCTTTGAATATATTGGTGGACTTATGATAAAAATAATTTGAAATAGTGTTATACAATACATAAAATTACATGAAATCAGGAAGGGCAGAATATTTATATTCACTATTAATGCCACTGGGTTATTTGTACCAGTGTCCCCCTTTGAATAGTCCCGCAGAGAGTTCACTTATAGCTCAAATACCCCAGCTAAACTAATGAGCTATTTATCAGGGCAAAACAAAAAAAGAAAAAAAAAACAATTAAGTGAAAATTCTTTACATTCATAAATCATCCAAATAATTTTTATGGTATAATAAAATCCATTTTCATTTTTAATAGGCTGCTTGCTGCTGTGTTTTGTTAGTCACTTTGATGATTAGAGAGGTTACATCTGCATGTTGTTTTTGAAACACCTCCCTGTACACAATGATGCCACTGCTAAGATGATCTGCGTGGGAGCATAAACAAAAAAGACTAACTCACGGTGAATGAAAAACTCATCCTCAGGATGGTTGCTATAAAAAGATGGTTTATTCTGTGATGCTTTGTATGACGCTAACCTCTTTCGGGTAAAAAGAGTACATCTTCGAGTGTTATTTACTGTTCTTGTTCTTTATGCTGTAAGAACAGTAAGAATGCTGTTGTTCTCACTGTTCTTGATCAGTTGTACCTCCATGTCCACAATTTATTATAAGTAGACTACAGTACTTGAACATATTTAAAATGTATGCAAAACTTTAGCTTTGGAGGTGCTCATATGGATCCTGCTGCTGTATGATGCTTAAAGGTATGTAATTAACACAGAAGAAAGACTCCTACAAACAACTGGAGGGAACAAATTTAACTTTAGGTCCTGTGAAAAATTACATTCAGGGTTTACAAATATATCAGGTATAATTTTATATTTTTTGGTCTATACACAGGCCTCAATAAATGCTGCATATTCCTCAATTGTTGAATGTCACATCATGTAAAGGGTTAATCGCCTTACAATTGTGCTCCAGACTTGGTCTGTAGCTGTATGGAAATGTCAGTGTAAAATCACTTTCATGTAAGAACTATAAGAAGAGACAGTTGCAATGGAAGGATATTTGAGTACCCTTCCCATGCCTTCAGGAAAACGGTATAACATCAAACAGCAATGACAGCAGCACAGACACAAAGGGCGCACACAGACACACAGGTGTACTTTGTCATCTACATTTCTAATTGGGGCAACCTGTCCCATTGAAAAGGCAAATCTGCCCATGAGCGCTTTTTTATATTCAACTTTTCATGTCATCTCCTCTACTGTGGAGGTATTAGATATCCTCCGAGGTTCCCTTTGCACACACAGTCATCTTTTTTTCACTCACTTTCTCCCACTCAGGTTTATTTTTCTGTAGTGCTCTCTGGCCAATTGGGCTTTGTAGTCTCAAACGGCCTAATCGGGACACTGTGTGCTCTTTTGTCCAGTAAGGCATTACAGATACAGTTTTCTTGCCCATCCAAACCCCCCAAGGTAAACTTCAGAGGAGTTACTCCTATTGCATTATTCCTTAAAAATTTTCCACATATTCGTGTGTGTCTCTAAATCATAAATTACATAAGTAGATAAATTAACATTGGCGGAAATCCAGTCTAAAGGATAACATGTCTTAATTGCACAAATGGGTGTAAACTCATAAAGCAGTGTTTTATTGAAGAGACTGGGGGTGGAGGAGTGAAATACAGATCCAACATAAACAAATGCTTGGAATGATTTGTGCTCAGCAGACTCACTGACAAAGAAGTCTGGGCTCTCCTTTCATCTCCTCTCTTCTGAGTGGATTTTCTTGTTTGTGTATCCCTGTGTGTCCTCCTCTCCTCCTTTTCTTCCTTGATGCATTGAATTTAAAAATGGAACTGAGGCCATGATGTACAAAGTAGGCTAAATCAGTGGAATCACCTTTCATAATGCTGCCTTTTAGGATGTTTGTCAGGGGGAGTCAGAGGACTAAATAGGCATTTTTACAAAGAACTGACGTCTGTGCATTTTTCGCAAGAATAACACTTGAATCTCTTCTCAAGAAATTGTGCACTTTGCTGCAGCGCTCAAAGCGATTAGCCTTACCTCCTTAGTTGCTGTGCAATATCAGTACTTTGCAGTAAACATCTGTCAAGAGGAATGGTTGACGTTCCTGGCTGTTTGCTGAGTAATTTGGATCGCTCTTTATTTAGGGCATTAGACACCAGAACCACATAACACGCATCATAACATCTGCACCCATTGTTGGCATGGTTCATCACGGGTTAATGCACATCAGCTCATAGGGACACATTACTGTCCTACTTTCTGGTGCTGCAGAGTATTAACAGCAGCAATTTCATTATGTTCACCCATTATGTCTGTAAATTGGAGTGCACCTAGTGTAGTCTCCAGAAAAACTCCTGTAGTTTTTTGTGATCTCATTTAGACTGTTAGATTATTTCTTAAACATTGCCACCAGGATACGGATTGGCAAATTGCACTTAAAGGTGTTATACCTGTAAGAAGTGTTTCAACTGTTTTGTAGATAGACATTTCCAGTTTAGTTTATAGTTCAGGGCTACACCCAGATGTTCTAATCTCAGTCGTTGTAGGCGGATAGGTTCCTGTTTCTGGGAAAACAGATTCAAAAGTTTTTTAAACCACATTTTGAACGAGGTCCACATCACAATCATCATTCTGCTGCAGTTGGATCCATCACTGGAAGATGTGACGAAGATTACAGAAATATCACAAATCTATTACAAATTTATCCTTGGTTTACTTTGAATTGAATAAAGCCAGCAGCAGACACACGGTTGAAATATGCATCTCCCCCTTTTTAGGAACTGTCATCTTGCATCATTATAATTTTCTTCAGAGCGTGCAAAGTCAAAACAGAGTTTGTTTTTTAAATGATTCTGCATTTCTTCTTTGGTGGTCCTACAAGTGGAATCATATCATCCAGTCTTTATTTTACATCCTGTACAGTAAGTAATTGACACTGTGTTTCTTTCTCAGCATAAGCAAACCACAGTTCAGCCAAAAAAAGGGGAAAAAACACTTTTAAGCACACATCAGCAGGATATTTGCTTGTTTAAACAGCTTTGTTCTCATCTGGTTGAAAGACTCAAAGAGCAGTAAGCAATAAAGAGAAATAAATAGTATTGCCTAGAACATTGCCTTTGTCGATAAATTAACTAGTTAGCCTGCTGCTAAATCACTAAATTTGCTATTTTTTATTTCTTTATTAGTTGTATAGTATGCAAATATTCATACATACTGTCTCCTATCTGATGCCTGGAGCACTCAATTAGAGTGCTTCATTAATTTTTAGATGCATTAAATGGCAAAAATTGTGCTGCATATTGCTTTAGAGATGTTGGTATAAAAATACAAAGTAAAAACTGTGACAGGCATAATGGCTGACACAGAAACCACATCGTAATAATCTGGCCATAAGAAATTCGTAGTATTTATTTTCAGAAAATGGCATGAGATTTTTTTTTTTTAACAAAGCAATTAGTTTTTCCCTTTTAATGACAATGAACATAAAACAGCAGGTCTCAAAGTAATATTCTTAATGAGGACAGAAGGCTCTGATTTTATGCTGATCCTCAGCCAGCCATTCCTCTCAGTCAGCCAAGACTTAACAATTGGCACTAAAAGGGCACAGGGGCTAAGAACTATTTCTTGCTATGTCACATAAATGCACAAGTGGTATAATTGGTTTGCGCACACTGGCACAGTCTTCTGTGCTTAAGAAGTCAGAATTATTCACGCGATGCCTGTTTTCAGTCAGATTATTAACGAATAGACTATTTTCCAGTGGTTGCTTTTATTACTAACCTAATGAAATCAAGCCTTGTTTTTTGTTTTACTCTAGCACATTAATATTTTTCCCTGGAGTATGCTACCTGTCAGTTTCGCTACTATAAATGATACTATCATGTATGGAAACAGTACTTAATGCACCACTGCAGCTCAGCAATAGAGCGGGCAGGACCTACACACAGCTGTGATGGGAGTACAAGGAGGGCACCAAGACAGCACGCTGATTACAGAGCATGCACAAAGAGAGCTTTAATCTCTTGTAGAAAATGAAAACCACAACAGTAAAAACAATGAACACTGTCATTTTTGACAATTTAATTAAAATAAGTCATGAAAGCTTTGGTTTATGCACAGCGCCTGTTCGTTATTCCAGATTAATATCTTCTGTCCTTAAAGTCGGTGATTTGAGTTGTCCATAAGAGACACCAGCTGTCTGCAGTACAAAGACACAGCCGTGCATTACACTGGAGGAATATGAGGGAGGAAATAGATTGCTCCCATGGTGAGCTTTAATGAAAATCTACAGAATGTAAGGTTTAGTTATATTAAATCTCTGATTTAATGCAACGGAGAGACAAACCAGTCGATGAATCTTGAACAAAAATCTATGGGAAAATTTTATGTCACTGAATGTGGCAGTTCTTGTGACATATTCCACCCCTTCCCCCCAAAAGCCAGTCATCTGCAGAACCTAGAAGCACTAGCCAATCATCTTGGCGTCATGAAGCACTCTACATGCACAGTAGAAGTTCAACCTATGGGGCAAAAAAGCTTTTTGAACCTTATTGTGATGGAAAGTCACCAAGACTATTAATTGTTTCTTAGCAGAGTTTACTGGTGACTCTACATGGACAGCTTTTTCTCTCCCAGTTATAATGAAAACTGCCGTTATGGCTCCGTCAAGGGCTAAGAGTGGCAAGACTAGCTTTTAAGGGATGCTAAATGAACTATAAAATGAGAGCTTCAGTCTCAGGTCGACACTTTATTTTACTAAAGTTCTCTCACTGGAAACCTGAGTGATTTGACACGTTGTTGTATGTTTGATGTTTTTATATTAAAATGCCACGAGATTCTAAATTCTATAACACTAAAGGCTTGACAGCAAATCTGTTTATCTCTGTCACAGTTCCCTAATGGAACCACTCACTGAGTAGCACTTATTGTGACTTTTGTGAAACTGACACAGATCCTACACACTCTCTCTCTCTCCCATTATTCCTTTCTGTTTCTGTTTGTGCTTTCAAAAACCTCCCTTTGTCTATATAGTATTAAAAACAAAATCTAAAGCCAGACATTGTTTTAAGCTACATTTTCAAGCCCCTTAACCAAAAGCTTATTTTTCATTTGTATAGATTTAGATGGGTTATAAATTGGTGTTAGGGAATAAACAAATGCTTTCCATTGACACTTTCAAAGCTCTGGGTGGTCTTTGGCTGTCACTGTCTTTCTCTAATGATCAACATAACAGAGAGCATTTATGCATACTGGACACTTTAGTGGGTACGCCTTGCTAGGTCTATGTTGGACCTCCTTTTCCCTTCAGAACAGTCTTAATTCTTCATGGCTTCAACAAGGTACTGGAAACAGTCCCCATTTTGCTCCATGTTGATATGATAGCATCACACAAGCACTATTTTACCACATTACCTAGAAGTGCTCTATTTGATTGAGAGGCCAAAATGTTCCAAGAAAATATCCCACTCTACACCACCAGCAGCAACCTGAACCATAAATACAAGGTAGGATGGATCCATGCTTTTATTTTGTTTACGCCAAATTCTAACCCTACCATCTGAATGTTGTGGCAGAAATCAAGACTCGTCAGACCAGGCATCGTTTTTCCAGTCTTTGTCCTGCTGTGCTCTTCTGCTGCTGTAGCCCATCTACATCAAGCTTCAACCTGTTGTGTATTTTGAGATGCTCTTCTGCATACTTTGGTTGTAACAAAGGGTTTTTTGAGTTACTGTTGCCCGTCTTCTGTGGTCAGAGCCTCAGTTGTGTGCCTGATATAACCATATTAATAATAGCCGCTCTTAGTGACATCAGAAAGAGCCAAAAGTATCAAAACTTGTAGAAACTTTGGCTTCTATATGTTGATCCATTGATCAACATCCATCCATCGCATCCATCTGTATAACAGTATATATGGGAGAAAAAATAACCCTGAATTACCCAGCGGTTTTAGATGCATTGCAGATCCCCCTTAAAGAACTTGAATATATAATAAAAACGTCTGTAGTGTTTCATACAAGTTATTAACAAAAGAAGACATTGGCCATGGACATATTTGAGTTAAGCACCCATAATCTTTGTTTTTGAGTTTCATGTACAGGGGGCTCCAGAAATCATGCTTAATGAGCAATTAGAGCCAAAAAAATACTTTCATTTGGAACCACTCCTCGAACATCACACTGGATCAGCTTCTCCCATGTGGATTAGTGGTTTGTAACCTCAGACAGGGTCCAAAGAAATCTTAATACACAACCTAACACCATGACACTAGATGTTTTGAAAACTATGTTTACTTGACAACATGGGCTATTTTCTCACACCGCTTTGTATTTTGCATGTGCAATCGCGTGAGGCTGAAGGGAAGGAGAGCAATCAATGATGGACACAGGGAATGAAGTATGGAAGTTGGGAGGGAGAGAAAACAAGCAAAGGTCTGGCAGGAGTTTGGAAGAAAATGCAGCTGGTGGAAGAATGAGTCTGTCCAAGTTTTTGTATTTTTTTCCCCCCAGATCTCTGTCACCCTTTTGCTTCCAGTGCAGTCCCATCCCCCTTCAAAAGCTTAGTGTGTGTGTAAATGTGGTTCCATACATACCGCTATTCATGTTTGTATGTGTGGTTAGCAGATCTTGGTATTAAAGCTCAGTGACCCTGGAAGACAAGTAGGCCAGTACCCTCCCTCATTCATGCTCTGTCATTTATCTGTGTCTGATTGGCCCACTTTTTTCTCATTGCAGCATTTTGTTGTAGCAGAATTGTTACCTTTTCATCCCATGTATAAGAGGAACACATAAACGATGCTTTACTTACTTTAAAGCTTTTGGTAGATGGGCTAAATGGAATGGGTCTCAGTATTTTTCCTTTGTTAAAACAGAGCTTTTTTGATTTTCCTTATTTTCTGTCATGACTCTTATAATCATTAATGCTCAAGTTATAAAAATAACAACATCAATGAACGTGCAAGTGATCTTTGATCTTAAAAATGCTCTGTTGAGTTTCAGGAAGTTTTTTCAAACCCTTTCTCCCAGTGATGTCAGTGAGATAGAGAGGGCCCATTATGGTCGCCACATTGGTTGTTTTGTGAGCCAACTGTGACATCACCACAGTCCTGCCATCATTTATACAGCCACCGAGGGTGCTCCAGACTTGCCGCTGTGAGCACAGAGGCCCCACCCACCTCCTGTTGAAACCTTCTGTTTGAGAGGGGCATCCAGTCAGATGAAAGCTGGCTAATAAGGAAGGTGAAGGATATAAAAGAGCTGGTTTCAAATAGTGGATGAAGCGAGTGTCTTTGTAAAGATCCACTTTGAGTTAAATAAGGTTTATTTTGAACTGTGAGTGAAGCAAAGCTACATTATTAGAGTCTAAGAATTATTCTGGAAATGAGCGTAATAGATTTCTTTCAAATCTGTAAAGCCCATCTTTGCTCTCACAATAGCTTTAACTCATCATGTCAGAGATTCCACAAGTTGTTGTAAATATTCTTTCTGGTGAATACTGACTTGACAGCGTCACTTCCTTTCTTCGGAGTCGTCAGCTGCATTTTCTGCTTTCATGCTGTAAATCTTTTTTGTCTGCCATGTCCCAAAGGGCTTCTTTTGGATTCAGATTCTGGACTAAACTCATTGCCTTATGAAATTTATGACACCGGTGTGAGGAAAACAGTTTTCCTTTCAAGCTGTAGTGCAATTTAATATTAAAAGTAGTAATTTCAAGATGGTAAAGAAGTGAGAAGGTGATGCAACTTCTATTTAAACTCAAAACCATGATGATTGGTATTAAGGGGCTCATAATTTGCCACATAAATATTTCGCTCACCATTAATCACCACTTCCACCATCTTGTATTAATCTTATATTAATGTTTTGTTCTGCACTGTTTCCACTGAAAGTTATGAAGTGTACTTCCTATAAGAGGGCTGGGGGCATGGGGCGCACCAAATTAGGCTTTGTTAGTCAAACATGTTTGAAGAGAGTACGGGTCATCTTGTCTTAGCCGTCGGCCAACAGCTGATTTAGAGCTTTTGTAGTAAAAAGACTTTTGTTAGAGAAAAAATACTCTAATGTGAAATGTGACCTATGACACCATACTGATACTGGCTAAAAATACTTTATCCCATGCAATACATGTTTTTTTAACCATAGTGTAGTGGTTAACACATTCAGTTAACACACAAAGGACGTGTGTCTCCTCCCTGCTTCAAGACCGGCCTAAATATTTATGCCAAATCACTAATATAGATCCATCTACTGTTGCGACCCCTTAGAAATAAGAGACCAGCCAAAGGAAGCTTTTTTAAAAGCATATTTTAAAGAACATGTGTGTTATATTTAAGACGCACAATCAAATGAACCCAGCAGCATAGATCTATGCCCAACTGTAAAAATGTTTTCAGAGCAACAGCTCAACACAGAATCAAATCTGCAAAAAAACCCAACAAATTCATCTTTCCACTGTAAATGCATTCATTTATATGCAACATGCACTTTTATATAACAAATGATATTGTTGCGCTATATTTTCAAATAACTGAAGAACAGTTGAATGACATCATGATAGTGGAGTGTTTCTGAGGTCATGATTACCTTTTTGTTTTTTCTCTTTCTGCCATCTCTATAAGTCCTTGAGCCATCTTGAATTACATTATTGATAATATTGATTTTTATTTATTTATTTATTTATATTTTTTTACTGACTGTGCAGAATTGATTTGATTAATTTGGATGATGGGTCTCGTATATTTAATGATGCCTAACTTGAAAAATGAAGGCAAGGAAAACTAGCTTTAAGTGTGATACATTTTTATTAAATTTCCTGTGGTAAAGGCTCTCTGACAGTGGTATTTTTCTCTGTGTGAGTGTGTGAACATATCGTTAGTGTAAGAATTTACAGATTTACAGGCAATGAAAACAAGTCTGTTACTGTGAATATAAATATACTGAGAAATAATAAAAATGTCAAGGTAGAGGCTGAGAAATCAGCTCATTTAGGAACATATATAACATATAACGATTTAGAAAGGAAATACTTTTCATGCAACTGAAAATGGTTTCCAGCTCAAATGTCACACTGTCATTTTTAGTGATAATTAATACGCCAAATGTCCAATTTCCCAGCAGGCCTGTGTGTGGCCTTGGAAGGAAAAAAACTAGAACCTTTGAGTGTATCTGTCTCTTTGTATGTTCAGACATAAGTCTTTGAATGATTAAGATGAAAAAGTAATATCACATGGCCAACATCAAAGAGAGCCGCAGGGAAGGTTGTGCCTTCAAAGTCAAATTCATTACTCACTGCTGAACATTGATGAGTTATCATTTGATTGAGCTGCAGCATTTGGGTTTTTTTTCCCCCTTGAGTCATAACTAGATACGCACATGCACTCATCTGCGTCATCAGCCGACACAATTTTTGTTTTTTTAATAGTTTTTCTCTTCCTTTTGAGAATTTTCCAAACATTCCCTCAGATGTTCTGGTTCAATTTGCTCTCTGTAGCAGTAATAACAACAAAAATAATGATTGATAACACAGACCATGCTGGTTTAGCTGAGGTGTTTCTCTTTCGAGCACTAATGTGATTTTCCTGCCGTGTGTGTGTAATTTTTTCAGAGTGTATATGTGCTCGCCTGTGTTCTTGGCTTACTTGCTTGTGTGTAAGCCACTACTTTCCCACGTTGTGGAGTCGAGTCTCCCACAGGCATCCCTCCACGTCCCCCTCTCTCTCTTCTCCCTTTCTTTTCTTTCCCTTTCTTCTTCTCTCCTTCAGTCTCACTCCTCTCTCTCTTTCTTACCCCTCTTTCTGTTCTTCTCTGCACCTGTATTCAGTGCTTCAGCCCCAGCTGCTCCCGTCTCAGCTCTGCGCTTTTGGCTGGAGCCCATGTTGCACTTGGCATGTCCTCTGAGACCCTGGGGCCACACTTGACGTGTGAGGGCCAGACAGGCCCCCGCCCAGGGAAGGCCCCTGTGGCCAGAAGTTGAGAGCAGACGAATGAGAGGAGGCCTGTGGGCTGGAGAAAGACCTGCTGGAATTCTGGGAGTAATATGCTGACTCATTCTTAGGCCTGCTGAGCAAGACATTAAGAAAATTCAAGACAAAAAAGGGAAAAAAGGGAGGAGAATTTAAAAAAGAAGCAATGTGTAACTGTAACAGATATGTTATCTTTAATCATTTTGAAAAGAAATTCATGGGGAAAAGCTGTAATGCCAAGTGAGTCATGTTGTTACACAAAGAGGTTCATGATTGTGACATTTGTTCAGATGCTTTGGATTGAGCTGTAATGTCAACAAACCCCAGGAACCTGTAACAGAAGTCTAACTTGTGAGGGTATAAAATGTTTTTTAAACCCTAATCTGTGGCACAATCAGCCAAATATTTATACATTTTATCAAGTTTCATTGGTGAGTCGTGAAGTATTGAAGTCAAAGTTATGCCTCTCCCACTCATTTCTTGTTAACTTGAACTAATCTCTCGGAAATGTTACCAAGATGGTTGCCAAATGGCTCGAATTTCTTCTAGGAGACCTTTGTGATGCTGTAAGTAATGAACGAATGTTTTTATTGAACACTGTAAAACAATTATCAGTGTTAATCTTAATGAAGTCTTCCAGTTAGATTTTATTGTTGATTCTTAATTACATAGGCACTTGATGCAGTTTCCATCAGTTATGGTAAAATTGGAATTTCCAAAGTAATAACATCTTGGAACAAGGCAGGAGTCGATGAAGAATTTAAAAGTAAGAGCATGTTTGTCACTACGTCAAACACTTGGCCACAACTGTCCACGGTGAATTGTTTTTGACTAAGAAGGTACTTACAGTTACTCCCATGTTTCCCCAAGAGATCACCAACGTGGATGGATCCTAATATTTAATTTGGACAGGTTTTGACGCCAGTTGCTCTTCCTCACCAAACCCAACCATTTATTCGAGCTACTGGCACTAGCACAGTAACTTTTTAAAAAATGTGTCTCATCTTAAACTGGGGAACGTTTGCAAGTAAGGTGAATTTTTAATGATGACACGGTGGAGCCACTGTAATTTTTGAGATTAAATCCCTGAAAAATATCTAATCCCCAAAAGGAACTGAAATAAAAATGAACTGAACTGAACTGAACTGAGGCCATGATCCCCATATTGTGAACCCCAACTCATATTGTGTATATGGTAAATTTCAGTATGTTGTTAGCATTGTGATGTTATCATTAGCTTAGTGCTCCACTGTTGGAAGCTGCTAGCATGGCAGCTCTTTGTGTTGTTGTAATGTACGACACTAGATAATAAATTAATGATAACATAAGGCCTTGATACCTTTTCATTTAATAACGTGCATGTGTGCAGTTTGTTGAGACAGAAACTGCAAAAGTTTCCATTGCACGCTGATTTTCCTGTCCAGCATCATCAAGCTTCTTGGGTTTCCCCAAATTCCCACACGCACCCAATCAGTTATTTGGACTATGAAACCAAGTGGGATGTTGCTCTATAGAAATGTGAACACAGAAAAAAGGAAAGCTGTATATCTCTAAAGGCAGTTTCAGTTTTCTACAACTAGTCGTTGTACAAGACAAAGATGTCACTGTAGTTACTTAGTATAGATATAAAAGGTTACGAAAAAATTAAATACAGTTTGGGAACCAGACTCGAGTCAAGACCCATTTCCATAAATCTTAACTGCTGCTATCCATTTGTGTCGACCACATATGGTGTCTGTATGTCCTCATGAGTATAAGTGTAAATTGGCAGAGAAGAAAGTGAACAGCGCGGCGGATATTAAAAAAAAACGTCTCTCTTCTCTTATTAGTTTTCCCACTATTTCTCTTTCCTTGTCCTCAGTCCAGCAGACGTTCTCAGCCCTTCTCCTACTGACCCGGGAGGGGGGTATCACACACGCAGACCTCTAAATCTGCTCAGTGACAGCTCAGTCCCACTCTGTCAGGACCCAAAGAAAGAGAGAATAATCTATGTTTGGGGCAAGAAGAAAGAAGAGAGGATATATGTCCCTGCGCTTTGTTTTGCATGCCTGAGCTGAGATTCAATAGCACTGCATTTTTCAAGTGGTTGGCCAACAGGCTATTGTGTAGTAATTGACCCTGATGAAGTGGTGGGCCTTTAATTTGGAAATGGTGTAAACGGTGAGAATTGATAACTTGGCTCATTATGTTAGAGCCAGTTCTTTCCCTAGCATCTGTTTTTAAAGCGGATGTAAACCTTCGCTTAAGGTTAAGACGACATATTGATCGTTTAATGTCCTTTAATGTGCACTCCTGATCTGCCATATTTTGCACTACTAGTTTCGTGATACATCTTCTCTTCTTGCTAATGTTTTTTTGTGTTTTTTTTTTTTTAATTCCAGGTACCATTATCCTGTTCCTAAGATCTTCTATGTGCAGCTGTCTGTAGGGAGTCATGAGTTTATTGGTGAGGGACGCACTCGCCAAGCAGCCAGACACAACGCTGCCATGAAGGCCCTGCAAGCCCTCCGCAATGAACCCATCCCTGAGCGGCCACCACAGGTAAACACGCGGAAACACATAAAAACAGAAAGGTTACAATAACATTGCATATTTCCCAATGGTTAACCTGCACTTACTAAGTTCTACTGACTTCTGACTGAGTCTTATTGACTTACGGACAATTTTGGACAACCAAACTTGTGAATGTGATAACTTGAGAACAAGTTGATGGAAGATTTTTAATTCATTCCATAGATGCATCTACTGAAAGTCTCAGACAAGTTCCACTCTCAGTGACCTCGACCTCAAGGTCATAGGTCAGAGGTCATGTTTTCAGAAAATCTTCTGAATGTGATAACTCAAGAAGGAAGTCACCTAGGATTGGTAAATGGACTGGTTCTCATATAGGGCTCCTCTTCTCTGAGAATTCAGAGCGATTTTATGCAACTTGCCTCATTCACCCATTCATACAAGCACTTTTTTCTACACTTTTCCTATGTAAGTGCTTTCGAACATTCACACACCGATGCACGCTCCGGATGCATCAGAGAACAACTTGGGGTTTGTATTTTACCCAAGAATATTTGAAAATCGATACTACTGGTGCATCGAATGGAAGGCTGATGGGTAGCATCTGAACATTCTGTGATTGTCTTACCTGGATGACCGAGCATGCATCAAGACAGTTGTACTGCCAGGTACACGCACAGAAAATCATGTTAACTGTTGACATCCAGAGTCCATCCAGGACCTCATAGATTTGAAACAGATTCAGAAATTCCTCTACAAATAGTGACGTAGTTCTCAGAGTTCATATTGAAATTGTTGAAAGCGACATTGAACTTTACTTTGATTTGGTTCAGAAGTAGGATTGACTAGAGTTCAATGACTGGACAGTAGTCCTGTTGGTCTCGTCACTTTTTCTGAGAAAGTGTTTTCATTATCCAGTGTACTTTCTTTACAGTCTTTATCCTTATTCTGGGGAGTGTACACACATGGAGTTGGCTCGTACTTATATTTGGGCATGTTGAAATACACTGAAAAAGAATTGAAACTAGTGGTGTTCAGTACCATGAGTTTCCTACTAAACCGATACCAAATAAAAGCCCTGGCTGCTATTCATGATATAAATCTGATACCTGTTCTGCACAACAAGTATCACTGTCAGTATCAATGTGACGGGTATTGCTTTCACCTAGTGTAGCAGGACCTACTACAAAGGCAGTTTTGAGTACTTTAGTGGGTCTTTGAATGACTCTCTGGAGGTCTGGATGGATTTTAACATATAGATTCACAAAACCTTGCAGCTTTGAGAATCCTCAAGTTATAAATATTTCTTCTGTATCAAAGTAATCCAGTGGTAGCTGTCAGTCCATCCGATTATAGACAACTCAAGGGGAACATTCGGTTAAACTGGCAAATGTAATTTTCTAAAATGTACACAAATACAACACAAATCAACAGAATTCAGCTTTGAGAGCTTTGTACATGCTTTCCAGCACCCACGAGCACACAGTCTTGGACATCTTATGGCTGCTTTCTAAGCTTTGGCAAAGCTAATAAACACTTAGATTGTTCCTCTGTTCTTTGGAGCCTCATCTGCAGCTTTCATCCTACCCACTGTTATAAACGCCTTCATTAATTAAAGGTGGAAGGATTTTTTCTTTATTTTGATTTGGTGTTGCTTAGAGGATACCTCTAAATCATGTTTTGTAATATTTCTGCAGTTGCTAAGATGATTGCATATTCACCTTTCATCAGATTGAATCCAGATTCACCTCAGCTCTAATTACTCCAATGTATAATTTAAGCCCTGCAATCTCCATAGTTTTAGTTTGCACCTGGCACAGGGTTATTTTCTCTTCCCCTGTTTCTTTTTTCTTGTGCTTTTCTTTCTGCCTACTCCCAGTGTCATTGTACCTTTCCAGAGTTTCCCTCGGGCATAGCTGTTAACTGTTGTTATCATCTCCCACCGGAAATCAAATTACCCCATATCCTCACAGCCTGGCATCGCTGATGGTTATTCAAAACGCTTTGGCTCTTCTCACTTGCCTGCCTTGCTGTCTTGTGGCGTCGGCCTCCATAAATGAGCTCTTTGTTTGCTGCTGCTTCTGAGTCTTGATTTACAAATTGAGGAACATTCTGTCTACAGTATACGTCTTTCATTCTGTCTCTGCATGAGTCTGTGTGATCCTACATGTGTAAGTGGGCGCCCTCCGGCATAAAATGTTTCTTTTCACCACGGGCTGTCAAACCTTTATTTTGAGGAAGACCGCAGGTAAATATCAATGACACTGTAATTATACTGTTTATACACCAGTGGGGCAACAAGATATATTCCCGGGAATCATAAAACACCTGCAATTTTAATGATTAAATGCTTAAATGAATGACTATATCCCCACTAGTGAGTTTAGCTTTGAGCTAGCCTTCGTTTCTTTATACTGTGGTGGGAAATAGGTGCAGTGACCTATTAGAACATGCAAACACACAGGCCTGAACTCTCTTAGAAAAGCTTTCTTGTCATTTCTTTAAAGGCACAGTAAGTAATTTTTTTAGTTTCTTAATAGAAAAAACAGATACTATACTCATAAATATATGTTACCATATAAGTTACCTCTTTCAAAAAAATGATGCATTCTCATAAACGTACTAGCCTCGAACCATGACAGAGACTCCACTGTGACTGTAGACCTCTCTCCTGACTCCCTCCATACATATTGACAGTGATGATAGGCCTGATGACTGTTCTTTTGTCCTCCACTTTATCAGTTTCCTCACATTTTTTTAAGGAGATACTGCACAACATCCTGGAGTTGGGACAAGTGTTTGGTTAGAAGTTATTTGTTGGTGCAAAAAGACATGGGAAGAGGAAGTGTTTTTTGCATCAGGCTGCTCATAACAAATTGTTTCTTTGCTAAATTGTATGTTATGTGTAGATGCACATGCACTCATTCTTCCTTTGATTTAGGTACCAAATTAATTACACCTGAATGATCCATAGGTCAATGTTAAGCGTCTTAACAAACAAAATATTCTCTGAATAGGTCAGGTAAATTGTAAAAGCAGGTAATGTCCAAAGAAAAACTTTGAATTCGTCAAGACTGCTTTCAAAAATTACAAGAAAGCTTGGCTCCTTGAAACAAAGTTTAAAGAAATAATAGCTAGGGAAAGATTTTTGCACAGTTCTGTATATGCATGTTGCTCTGGGAAAAGTTAAAAGCTCAAGATGCAAGCTCTGTGAAACAAACAAGCTTGCCTTTAATTTTACTGAATTTCATTTTCATCCTCTGGGAGCCCCTTCTTCCTATCCTTCGATGATCCCTTTTAAAATCAGTTGACCTAAATATAAAAATGAAATGTTTTTCTTCTTTTCATTGACAATAGCTACTTCAAGGTGATTGTTAATATCTGAGAGTTCTGTATGGGTTCTTCTTATACTTATATTTATATACTATTATATAAATAGATGAATTGCTGGATTCAGAGTTAGCCCTCTATTTGTCTTTGTCACTGGAAGGTTGCCAGGTCTGCTTAGTCATTCCGGTTTGCACCCAAACTTATCGAGCAGCTTGTTAATGCAGCTTTGAGATTAATTCATGCTATTAATCAAATATATCAGTGAAACAGAAACATGTGATCATGATAAATATGAATCCAAATTAGAACTGAAATGAGAGCAGTGGGAAAAAAATGAGATGTGCTCTGAGTCACTTTCAAGTTTCTCTCATGTCCGTGTCTATACAGGGCATTAAGCACATTAGATATGTATTGTATAGTATAGCAGTGCTTATTTATTAGTTAGCCATAGTTGTGACAAATAAAAAATAAATTCCAAACAAATCATTGTCACCACCTTTTATTTTTTTAAACCTAACCAGCTCTCTAAGGTTCTCTTGAGGGAGTAAAACTGTGTCTTTAAAATGCTATTAATAATAATAATGGCATAAAAAAAGCATTAAATTGCCTTAAATTAAATTCTGATCTGTTTTAAATGTTTTTTGTTTGTGTAGACGGGGAATAAGTAGCATCATTGTGTGCTACTTATGCCCTCTCTACATATTTAGATCACGGGATGAGTGTCCATCCTTAAGGCCATGTTATTTTTTAACAGCCTTTACTCCAATCAGCAGCAAGTTAGCTTTGTTTTGTTTTCACATTAAATTTATTTCACATTTCTGTTCTGAAACTTAATTAATACTATGTAACACAACTGTTGCTGTTTCAGCCTCAAGTTTAGTCATCATTCTGTTTGAAAGGTCTAAAAAAGACTTTTTTACCTGCTTGCAGGTATAAACAATTTTCTACAGTTTCCAAGTTCTTTCTCTTATCCCTGAGTTGAGTTCTTCACACTGCTATGTCTCCAGTTGCTAGTCCCCGACCAATTGGCAAGTAGTTGCTGAAGGTTGCTGGCAATTGCTAGGCAGCAACAGCTGATTCATAAACCTGTGACCTTGTTTTTATGTTTATGATCAATATCACACTAATGTTACTGTGTGATTAATGCCAATCTAAGTGTCTTAGACCAAAATAGAATATGGCGTATATCTCAGCATAAGTTAGTCACACATGCCTCTTACCATCTGTATGTCTTTAACCCAGTGGGGTAGGTGCAGTAGGACTCCTTCCTGTGAATTTTAAGAGACCTCACAGTGTTAGTCATGTGCCATCAGGTCATGTACTGAGGCAGGAAAAGGAAAGGAGTCCAAAGGGAAAGACTGCAGTCATTCTGAGTTAATCAGACAAAAAGTGAGGCGGCTACATTCATCAACAGATAGCACCAAAAAGCCCCTTGTTGTGTGCCTGGTGACGTGATATCTGTGTTGCAAACTAGGTTTTATCATCAGCAGAGGATACTGTGATGACAAATTGAAAGATTTCAATTCAAACATTAACGGGAACGAATTTAAGAATTACTGTAAGTTGCTCTTATCACTAGCTTCGTAATTTCAACCGTAAGTTCAACCCAGAGCCGTCATATGTTAAGTCCAGAATTGCTTCATAGGTTAATTAGTTTTTGCTTTTGTGGGAGACAGAAAATAGTTTTAATTTTTAACGGTGAAATGTCATCGAGCCTGTCTCTTAGATATAAATGTGTGATTCTCCCCGTGAGCGCTGATCCTTTGATCTTAAGCTTTTCTTGTTCTCTAGTTTGTTTTAAGGAGGACACAGTTTACGATGTTCACAAATTATAACTGATAATTTAAGCTGGAACAGTTTTTCACTATAAAAATTTCAAACTTAATAGAAAATCAATTTAAGAGGCCTTCCAGTGCAGACAGAGGACCACCAGTCGTGTCCATGTAACCAAGTTTTTAATTCCATATCAGATAAGGATTGTCTCCAGAATACAGACAAGCTTCTCGTTGTGGCAGGTTGGCCGACGTCCACACTGCTGGTGTGCAGTTCAGTATTGTCCATGTTTGATGACATGTCAAACATTGAGTCACTGTTCATTGGAAATTGTGAAAAAAAAAAATATATATATTCGTTATCATTTTACCATTGTATCAAATGACAGACCTTTGTTAAACATTTCCCTCTTTCGAATCTTGTATTTGTTTTCCAGAATCCAGAGGAAAAGGGGGAGACGGAGGAAGGCGCTGATGCCAGTAAATCAGAGATCAGCCTGGTCTATGAAATTGCCCTCAAGAGGAACTTGTCTGTTAATTTTGAGGTGAGAACAATATGAGAAATACCCACAAGGATATGTTCGTGCAATGTTATTATTATTGGTACCAAGGGGAATTGCAAGTTATGATCTTCCTTGAAGTAATTACAGAAGGAATGCAGAATGAAGATAAACTGTGCAGTGAGATGATGTGTAAATAGTCGTGGTGTCCGGGGTTTGTGTAATGTCAAAATGTGGGAAGTGTTTCTAAAATTGTTTTCATCAGTAGCCGTGTGAAAAGATAACATGCTGGAATTTGACGGAGTCACGGTGGGAATCCTTCATTAATAATGCATTTTTTTATTATTATAAGGACGGACGTTTCCTTTACTTATGCGTCAGTGAGCTCTGTTATCTTAGTGAGACACATTACATATGAGAGTGTGTTTCAGTGCGGTTATGGAATTGATTAAGCATGTGGGAATGGATTCAGTGGTGTGGTGTTGTGACTGGTGACTCAGCTTAGCTGGTGCTAATCGAGTACAAACCCCTAAAAGACACTTTACTTTATTAAATCACATTTCAATCTAGACACCCATCCCTGCCCAGAAGGCAAAACGGTTACACAGCACAAGACTGCAGAGCTTTGTTCCATTATTTGAGTGCTGCGCTCTCTGAGTAGGCTTTATTTGTACAAACTTACTGTTAAATTTAACTATGATGACAAAATCACACCATTCAAAACTCTGCCTCTTAACTCATTTGTTTTATGCTTAACTAACTTAAATTCGGTTCCTGAGTCAAGCTCATTGTACTGACTTTACATTGTATCTGATTGTTAATAGACTCATTTAATAAGGCTTTAAAACCAGGCTTATTTATGAATGAACTTTACTTACTAGCATCATCTGCTAAACCAAGCTTCAATATGTTATCAGAATTCTGCCTTTTGCCATTAAAACAGGGATTACATGTGTTTCTGAAAACCTGAGCAAAGGCACTTGGTAATTCTGTGCATTTGGCTCACTTTTGGTTTTACAGTTAAGGATGTGTAATCATTGTATTCAGGGATTTTCGTTTTTGTGAAGTACATTGTCTGTCATGTCTAATGCCACCTCAGGATGGGCTTTCTTGGCATACAATAGTTTCTGTTTCTTAATCACGGCTGCTTCTGGGAAAAGCTTTTTGCATCAGCTGGTAAAACCCGACATCCAAAACTTAAAACATTGTTCCCCTCACATGGTCCACTGGATATGACCAGGATTAAGTTCCTTACTAGCTTTGCCTGACAAGATTCCTTTGGATTCTACAGGGAATCCTACCACATCTTTTCTGACCATTAGAGTCACAACACAACTTTTTTTTTTTAGTCCATGAAATCTAGTGTGTCCTTGTATGACCCTCTGGCTCAGTGCTCCCTGGCTTTCGCCATATCTCAGCTGACTCGTCCAATATTCTCTCCCTCATCGCTCCCCACTTCTTCTTCTGCACTCAGCAAGGTGCCAAAAACAAGAGAGGCTCAGTTTACAATGTGTGCCCCCTCCCTTCCTCCACAGAGTTCCTCCCTTCCACCTCTCTTACATCAGTCCCAAAATTACAGAGGGCAGTTCCTCACAGACACTAGGGGATGTGAAGATGGGCTGAGAGGAAATGAACTGTAAGGAGAGGAAGGGAGGTAAAATCTTCTCACTGTGTTTACTTTGCTTGTTAATAAGAGTTTACACAACAGTGGAAAAATTATCTGCAAAGCTATCCAATCCTCCCTTTTTCCTTCCACCTTTCAACTTCTTTGTTAACAAAATGTATTTACTCACTAGGGTATGGAATGGCTACCCTGTGAGTCCTACCTTGCGTTGAACCAGAGGAATTACACTTACCTTCCTGGAACTGCTATTAATAATTTCATCCAGCTAAGTCTGGATTGACATGATTCATTATCTGTTATGTCTTTGTCACTGGCAGCAGTCATTTCACTTTCATTTTCAGTCCCTCCAAACTGGAGGCTGAGAGCAGCAGTTTTTAAAAGAAGAACATAGCCACATTCCTCCGAGCGGTCTCTCCTCTGCTCACTGTCAGTCTGGAGACAGACTGTTCATTACTGCTGTCTGATGAGCAGTAAATCAGTAAATATTCTCCATGTGCTTTCTCTCACAACACTTATTCTCTTTCACCATCTCCCTACATTTCTGTCAACAGTTCATTTTCTTTGACTATTTCACAAGTTACGAGTTGTGTGCGCTTTTTGACAGCAGCGTTTAGCTTGGTTTGTTTGGTCTACCCTCTACTGTAAAAGGATATCATTATTTAAATCAGAGGGATCAGGTTCATTTTTTTTCTGCGCTACATCAAGCAAATGTTGAAGTGTCAGATGGCAACAAACAGTAATCAACAAATTATTTATTTTTAAATAAATGAATAATAAATAATTGGCAAAGCATGTGATTACATATAACAAGGCATTTGAATCAAGCGGCAACCTCTAGGGATTAAACATTAATGCAGAAATACAAAACTTTTCAGTCCCTCCAGTGGCCTCCTGATAGCTACCCCCCACCCCTCCCATCACAGACTCCCATTTGTCTTTGGTAATTCAATGTTGAACGCCTTTGTTTTATTTTCAGCCATGAAAATAAAACAAAGACAAATGGCCACACACATTTAAAAAAGAAGAAGAAAAAACTACTTTAAAAAAGGGAAATCAAAGAAATAAGTAAATGAAGGGAAAAAAGAAACATCCGTCCATCAATTTTCTTAACTGCTTATCCAGTTGCTGGAGCTGCCATTTGGCGATGAATGGAAAGAGGACTGAAAAGAAAACCCAGATACAGTTAATCGAGTTGAATCACTTTACAATAGAGTTACCTTCTATTTGTGTCACTTACATGTGAGAATTAAATTATCCTGAAGCACTTGAACCCCATTTTCCTTATAAAAAGACAATCATATTCTCACTAGTTTACATTTTTCGGTAACACACTGATGAAGTGTCACTAAGTAAAAGGATAAACTACTAATGAAATTGTGAATGTAACCCAATTATTTAAGAATTACACAATAAGATATCACACTCAGTACTTTGTTTGAGAAACAAAAATAGAGAGCACTTTTTGATGGATCTCCCCTCATTAAGAAGTAATTTGTTAAACTGCCGCTAAATTAAACGATTGTTCCACTGACAAGTTGACTTGAACCGGCAATTTTCTTCAGAGTAGTCACTGGTGGCAAGACTGTTAGCGTTTGATCTGTTAAGATTGACGGCAGTCTTTCTGGACGTGGAACTCCATAAACCAACATACTAGATAATAATTAAAGATAAAACTAAAGAAAAATTACAAGCACAGAGATTGAAATCTATCCTCTCCCTCTCCTTGCATAACATACATTTCTCTTTCCCTCATAGCTTTCATTTCTCTTGAGCAGATTCACTTTAATCCCCACTCTTAGATGCAGTATGTTCTCGCTCTGCCAGTATGCTGTGGTTGGAGATCAAGTGTGAATTACTGAATTACTTGTTTTTATGGATTTCATTTTGCACACTTAGTCCATTAAATTCCAACTAAGTTGACAAAGTTTAGCTTTATGTCTTTCCTCTTTACTGAATCTTCTTTGATGCACACCCTCGTCTAACACACATAGATGCGTCCCACATAAAACAGTAATGGTCATCTCTCATGTGAATGCCTTTCACAGAAACCATGTTTTCACATCAGCTCATCCCTGCCCTTACTGTTGCATGAAATTACCCGTGAGTCACTGTTAGCGAGTGTCTGCTTTCCCATCCCTCTGCAGCGATGAGGGTCGTTGCCACCCTGAGAGCCAGTTGGCTCATTTAATCCCCCCGTCAGGCAATATCAAACAGATGTCAGCATCAAAGAGGAACCAATCTATAAATCACGGCTTGTGTGTTGGATCGGAGGCTCCTTTTCCAAGGAGGACACAAGAGAAGAGGGTCCGAGCCAAGAACCACCCATCTTACAAGAATCAGCTTCCCTCAGGGCTTGTCCATCCACCACTCATCACAAAAGAGCCTTTCTTCCCTTTACCAGTCCCTACTATTGTCCTACCCTGCTCCCATAGCCTCCTCTTCTAGAGTACCTGAGTTCTCGCATGCTCAAATCCTCAGACTGCTCAGGGTATTAATGTCTCCACGCGGAGCTGGAGACATGATTGAATAAGAACAAATAAAGAGACAAGAATAGATGGGATTTTTAAAAAAAATTCAACATTGAATTACCAAAGGTTTCCTGTATACAATCTGATCCTTGTCATTAGGTGGCAGACGGGTGTGTTTGTCTATTTGTTTGCATGTATGTGTGTCTGACTGTGCGTGTAAATGAATGGAAGTGCTGAAATCCCATCGGTGTGGCGCAGATCCCGTGTCGTCTGCCAGGAGACTGACTGCAGCTTGTCTGCCGCCATCGTGTGCCAAGAGTAGGTGACATTGAATGCGTAGATATATACGCATTGTCTCATACTTTTTGTTGACTTGCCATATGTCCATGTAGGCCACATTTGATCTCGTTCTTCCCATTGGTGACTTTATGTTTTCAATTTAAACAGCACAGATGAATTATAAGCAAGTGGAACACTTCTGGAGGGCTCATGCTCCGGTATTTGTGTGAGTCTGTCACTCTGAAAAACCCACAAAAACACCTTCCTGAATGACAAAGAGGATGAATGTAGTTGCAGAACATTGACTTTTCTCTGTTAATTAATGTAACTGCTGTACACATTCAAAACAAGAAATAGTAGATTTCTCACCAAGAGTTAGATGTAAAGATCAATGCCCCTGTAAGATGTGTAAATGCTAAATGGACTAGTTCTATCTGCTTTTTCTACTGCTCTACCTCCTGAGCTACAGTCATCCCCAAAGAAGAGTGAAACATTTAACTTGGCTCTGTCCAATAGTGACAAATTCTGCCTGCCAAAAACAGCTCATTAATTAATTGATGTCATACCTAATTTAATCAGTATGAAAACCAAAATATTGTCTCTTTCTTTTAAGTTTTCTGTTTATGGAGATTATGTGCCAGAACATTTCTTGACTGAGTCTCTGCTTATTCACTAAATGTTAAAGACTTGATGTTCGGTGTGATTAACAAGGAGACACAGAAGGTTTGAGTGACAATAGAACCGAGAAGAGGTTAAAAGGTTTCCTGTCTTGCACATCTGATTATTTGTTACAACAGCATCAAAGACTTGTCTTTTACATATAGGTCCTTAGGTATTTGTAAAAATATGCTAAAGGTGAATTGACAGTCACTTTTGAGCCCTGTTCCCTTGTTTAATCATGTCATACTAACCAGATAAAAAGTCATTATTGAACTTGCATTTGGTAACTGTTAAAGATAAACCTTCAATAATAAAACTCTACGAGTGACAAGTCCCCAATCTGGTACTTCTGAAAAACAAGCACTGACCATCTTGGCAACACCCAAAGATCTGAAAGACTGCAGAAGACAACTTAAGGAGATGATTGCAGAATATTTTCAGTGTTTATAAAAACCCCTTGACCACATCTAGCCAAGTTAAGAACACTGTTGAGGAGGCAAGCTTATCGTTGTCAAAGTGGATGAGTAAATAAATGGATAATGGCCCAAGAGTTTCTCAGGGCAAAGAAATAGGATATTCTTGAATTGACCGAGTCAGCCACCGGATGTCAACCCAAGATTTATATTTAATTTGTATTTAATACTTTAATACCTGATTTATATTTAATACTTTTTAGTTATTAAATGCAAAACTGAAGACAAAGAGACCCACAAACAAGACACAAGTGAAGATGGCTACAATAAAGGCCTAGCAGACCGTTGCAAAAGAGGAAACAGCATTAGGTGATGTCAAAGGGCTCCAGACTTCAGACGTTAAGTCATAGATTTTACAGTAATTTAGGGCTTTTAATGGTGTCGTTGAAATTCTCTCTTTCTAAGGTAAAGTGACTATAGAGCATGCAGTACATCTTTTATTACTTTAAAAATATGAATTGGGTGCACAAGTTTATTTATTTATTTTGGATTTTCCGTAATCCACACAGGGTCAGAAGTAGACATACATAGTCAGATATGTACCCGCCCCCAGTAAGTTTTGGTTAAATGTCACTTAGCAAGTTGGACCTTGACTAGATACTTTTAGTAACCATCAACAAGCTTCTGGCATAGTTCTGTCTGGACATTTGACGACTCTTCTTGGCAGAATTGGCAGAGTTCATTTAAATTGGTTTAGTTTCCTGGCACGTGCCCTGCTTTGAAGCATAGTCCACAAACTTTCAAAAGGGTTGAGGTCGAGGCTGGAACGCCGTTAGAGAAGCTCAATTTTAGCCATCTTTATCCATTCCAAAACCAGTTTTGATGTGGGTTTGGGATCGTTGCAGGAACAGCTATCTAGTTAATTTGATTTGAGGTGAAGTTGAAGAATTTGAGGTTGTCCTTTTCTTGATTATTCCATCCACTTTTTTGCAATATACCAATACAAGTGGCAACAAAACAGCCCTGGAGCATGATGGTTCCACTACCATTCTTGCCAGCTGGTACATTGTTCTTAAATTTTGAAAGCGTCACCTTTACTCCTCCAAACATCCTCTTGTCATTGTGGTCAAATCTACTGCCATCATAGCTCAGTCTTTGTCTCGTCTGACTATAAAACCTTTCATCCAGACCTTTGCAAAGTGGTGACACATCTGAATAACTTGTATTTATGTTTTTGTTTTTTTTTTAATTTATGATGATCTTGGAATCTGCAGTTGTTTAGAAAATGGCTCCCAACTTGTATAAATCTCCAGTTCTCAGAACTACTGAGTTGCCTGGACTTTCCCATTGTTCTAAGCATTGGTCAATCTGAGTGCTGTACAACAACTTCTTTTTATGTGGAAAGAAGAAAAGCTACCAGTTGTAGTCAATCATGATCACAAACAGTAAGTTAGTAGGGCTTAGCCTTGTTAAAAGATTTAATAAGTGGATTTGTATTTTTACTCGGTTGTATATCGCATTTGTATTCTATTTTTATCCTATTGTATATACTATTTTATTTTATTCTACTCTAGTCTGTACAGTTTTGCACAGTATCTTATTCTTATTGTATTCCTGTGTTCTCTAATTTTTGGTATATAACTTTGCACTGTCCACTTTCTGCTGTGACAAAACAAATTTCCCACGTGTGGGACTAATAAAGATTATCTTATCTCATCTTATCTTATTTAAGTGAGTGTATGCATATGTTTATGTTTATTAGAGAAATAACTTTAGCAACCAATTCTTCTTTTTTAATGTCATTAAAGATGTGTTCCATCCTAGAAAAAGAACTTTTTCGATAAGGCCAGAATTACTGTGACATTCACATCCAGGATCAGTATATGTGAAGTTCTGTATAAAATGGCTGTAATTCCTTTATGCAGTACTTTTGTTAAGTCTCCTGAAGTAAGGCTGAAAGTCAGTCACATGTTGATTGTTTGATTCAAAATCTATTGCAAAAATGTTATTATCTAGATATTTATGGCCCTAAATACACATTTCACTGTTAATCCATTTCTATTTCCTCAAAGTGACATAATCTTAGCTGAGTGCGGCCGGTGATGTGCGACGTCATCGTCAGCACTATGCCTTAAAAAACTAAATCTGACTCGGGATGCTTCCAGTCCCACTGAATGTTGTAACATACAAGAAGCTGCCATGTTACATTTCCCTTTTCTGGTGATGAGCAAGACCAGAGTTAGATCCCTTGGGTGGGAGTAAGTTTGCCTGATGTCTTGGACAGCTAGTGCTTCAAGGCTTCACTACAGCGCACATGCTAACCTACTGTATACTTGAATTCCTTGTGCAGGACTGCCCACAGGCTGACAGGTTAACAGTGATGGGAAACATGGGGGCCAGTGTATCCTCTGTTAAGAAAATGTTGGAGTCAGTTGAGTAGGAAGAGAAAAGAAGTGATCATGTATGTGATAAAAGGTGTTAGTTGCATTAAAACTATGCGTGTCTGCTCTGAGTTTTCTGTTTTACTTGTGGCCATAGTTGTATGTGTGGTATCTGTCTAAACATTCACTAACTGATTTCTATTTGTTTAGTTTTCATGCACAGGACTTGCCTTGTCACTTGAGTTTAATTGAACTAAAATCTTTGTTTTTTTGGGTGTCGTGTAGATTGAAGAGGGGGTATGGACACATTATCCTTTGTTTCCCCAAAAGTCTGGTATTAGTCTGTGTTGATGTGTGAAGTATTTGAGGAATGCTCTAGGTTCCGCTTATCAGTTTAATCTGTTTTATCGGTCACTGAGTTCAAATCAACTGTTGCTAGATTACATCTGATTACTACAATTTGTGCTGTCTGCACCGCAAATTAAGCTCAAAAGAAGAAAATCAGGAGAGAGCGTGGGAGGGGGCTGAAAAAATCCAAAGCAGCACACAGCTGCTGCAGCAAAAAAACCAAAAAAAGCAGGGAAAGCAAGGGAGAAAGCCATCGAGCTAGGAACCGATCCACGTTCACCGAACATGTAGAGCTGGACTCAGTAAGTGTGTGAAACTTAATTCTTCCTCCAGCATGTTTTCCTATATAAGAACCCCACCTGCTACACACACATCCACACACTCGCACACTGTGGTTGGACTTGAAGTAGATGTGATTGCAGAAGCATGACCTAACGCCAGCCGGTGTTTGTTTTAGGTCTCCCAGGTGACCAGAGGCTAGAGGAAGGAAACTGAGCCTTCATCACTAGAGACTGTCATCTAGGAACATGTTACTTTTCATATGTGTGTTTGTGCGTCAGTGTTGTTCAGTTTGGAGTGTTTTGTATATGGATAACACACCCACATGTGGGTGGGTAGCAGTGTGTGACCATTGAGAGCAGATGTTTTGGACCACCTGGTGTAGTTGCTCACAGAGAGCTTTGCACACACTCCTTTATACATATTCCACACAGGAGAAAAAACCCACACATATATAAATTCAGATTTTGTATTATCATTTTTACTTAATTTCTCTTTTATGAAAAAAAACCCCTCCCATCTGTGTTTCTCCAAAAACCTTTCCAGGTGTTGAAGGAGAGTGGGCCCCCACACATGAAAAGCTTCCTGACCCGTGTCACCGTGGGGGAGTTCTCTGCCGAGGGTGAGGGCAACAGCAAGAAGCTGTCCAAGAAACGTGCCGCTCTGTCCATCCTGCAGGACCTGAAGAAGCTTCCCTCCATACCCACTGTGGAAAAACCCAAGACACACTACAAGAAACGAACCAAGACCATCCTCAAGGTACTTTAATAAAGTGAACCAACACACACACACCTGCTTTTAGGGATGCACGGCAGAATAAATGATTATGGTTATTACAAGAGATCATCACTGGCTTTTTTTCCTTGTAGACAGGACCAGATTATGGACAGGGCATGAACCCGATCAGCCGTCTAGCCCAGATCCAGCAGGCCAAAAAGGAGAAGGAGCCCGAGTACCTGCTGCTCTCAGAGAGAGGGATGCCCCGACGTCGGGAGTTCATCATGCAGGTACATTCCTGGTCACAGAATATGCTACTACAAGAAAAGACATTCCCAACTATATGATGTCCTGCAAATACTAGACCACTTTCTCATATTAAAGTAGGAATTAACAGCAGACCATACACAAAGAACACATTGTACTCATCAAACACACCTTGTCTCAGTCAACTAAGTCCACTTTCCAATTTGCGCTTCTGAATGTTAGATGTTTAGCAAATTAGGCTTTTATTTTTAATGATGTCACTGTTTTATCCTTCTAACAAAACCCTGGCTTGATAAGAGTGATTGAACAGCTGATTGAAATATCGACGACTAATTGTAGTTTTGAATGCTGCATGCGTGTGAGCAGGAGGTGGTGTGATCGTTGTATAGAATCATTTTTAGCTGCAAATTTTTGCCATTTGACAGTTAACTGAGTTTTGAATATAATCAGTTTATTGGCGTGTTTTTGGATGATATTACTGACCCACATATACAAATGTTTTAGACTTTGCTATCTCTGATTATTATTGCATATTTTCAGAAGTATTTCATTCACCTGCCAAAACAAAAAGGAAAGTAAAAAGTACACATTACCAGTACTGTTGTCATGTGATGAAATGATGGACAATTATCGATTGAGCACCTTGGAGAAATAGTGAAAACGTAAAGATGGCTGAAAGAACCTGCTGTAGATCTGAGAGAAATCATAGAAAAGTCAACTATAAATTGACTTTAAAATCTTTAAGAACTAAAAGAAATACACAAAATGGAAATATTTGTTGTTGCTCCAAAAAGAGACAGAGACAGAAAATATATTCATACTTATAATCTCTTTCTCTCAAACACAGTGAGCAAGTCAGGAACTGTGGCATAATTTTGGGCAGTGATCTCAATTTGACAATTATTTTATTAAAGTCACCAGGACTGCTCTTATCTCAAACTAAGACATTGCCCCCTGCGTTCATATCAAACAGGATAGAGTAGTCTAACAGGCTAACGCTTTATTTACGGGATTATCTAAATCATCAGTAGGACGTCTTCAGCTTGTCCACATTGTAGCAGCCTTACACGTATGTAAGTAACGTCATTGGTTGCCAGTTCAATACAAGATTACCTTTAAAATTCTTCTGTTAGTTCATAAATCTCTCAGTGGTTTGGCCCTTCAGTGCATCTCTGACTTGCTCAGTGTCTATAACCCAGTTACAGCTCTCTGGTCATCAGGTACCGATCTTTCAACTACTCTCAGTTAGATCTGAGTGTGCTCAGGGTGCTTTCAGTTACTTCTTTGGAAGAAACTGCCCGCTGACCTGACGTCAATTCCATTTGTGTCCGCATTCAAAAACAAGTTAAAACCTTTTTATTCTCACAGACGTACACTTAATAACTGTGTGTGCCTCAAGGTATCATAGTCCTACATAGCTAGGTCTTTATTGTTGTGTTATTTTACCGTTTTTTAAGCACATTGAGTTTACTTGTAATGAAATGTGCTGTGTAAATAAATAAATTGCCGTTGCTAATGTGGCCTGCTAAGTAGTCCTAAAAAGGGTTATATATGCTGTAAAAGACAAGGAGCTTAGCTCATATCTGCTGAATCTCAGGCTACTACATACACGGAGGATGGCTATATGTGGATAATGAACGTGGGTGCGAGGTTTCTTAGGTTTCCACAGGGATTATGATCCCTAACTGTGTTAGCATGACAAGCTCCCCTTTGTTCAAACAAGGTCGTTTTTGAACAGCCTGCTAATGTGCAGAAAAGAAATCTATTCCCCTCCTGCACCACTGACCAGCTTTGTTCTTTTAAGTGTGGAACCTACTTCCAGTTTTGCAGTATTTATTATTTACTATGTCAAAGAACAGGAAAAAATGTTGTTGGTTAATGTTTAGTCACCAGAAGACATGTAAATAATTTAATGCATTTGGTGCAAACATGGTTATTTTGTCAGGAACATGTGGTAGAATAACTGAACATTAAAGTCTGTTTTCATTTACTGCATTTCAACGTTGGATTAAAATGATTTCGGCCTCCTCATGTTTCCTTTCACCGTTTTCTCTTCTCCTCTTTGTCTCTCATGCTCGGCATTCCTTTGTGAAACATTCTGTTTAGCATTTATTATGTTTATAGATGCAGTTAAAGCTTAGAATAGATGAACATCCATCTTTACAGCCCTGTTTCCAACACCGGAGCAGCCAACTTTTTTTTATGCTATTACATTTCAAGTTGTCGGTGGCACGAAGTCTGTTTTCTGTACCACAGGATGATACTGGAATTAAGGAGCTAGTATTCATAAAATGTCACGTTCCTCTGTCAGCTGCAACCTTTAGTTACGGGTGGTTTGGTGTTTATTATTAGTCCAGTAAACAGAGTAGGATCTTTGTATGAGGAAATCTCATCAGATACCACAGTTATCTCTTTCAGAGTTGTTTAGCCTATTTGAGGTCATGCATGAAAAACCACAGGAGAAAAAAAAAATCTGTGTCTGCAAGTTGAAATTAAGTTTATTAACTGAAGCCAAGTTGAAATTGGCTTCAGTTAATAAACTGTGCACTTTAAACTTGGAATTTGCCCTCTTTAATTTACCTGCCCTACTTTTACAAGTTAAAGCTAAACTACTGTTTCTGCCAAATGTGTTTCTTTAATTACCCACGTGTTAAAATTAATTTGCAATTAAGATTAAAGGACAATCTTGAGAAATGCTTTGTTGATTTTAAAAGAACTTGTCAGGTAAATGCCGATGACATTTATGTAAATCAGATCATTACATGATTTTGAAAATGTTTTATTAAGCTCTAACAAATCAGTCAAGCTCATTGTGTAAAGTAGGGAATCCATACAGTGCTATAGTTCAATAACTATTCAATTATGAACTCAATAAATATTCACAACACAGTGATTCTGCAGTATACAGTCTTTAGCAGTACGCTGCAATAGTTTTAGAACAGAAGAAGAGAAAATTGAATCTTTGTGTATTATTGCTCCTCACTTTTAATTAATCGATTCAATGAATTAGCTCTTTGATTTGCTTTCCCCTGCTAACCGTGTTGTCTGGTACTTTCCCTCTGAGTTTCTTCCTAACTTCATCTCTTGAGAAATTGTACCAGCCAGTTTACAGTTGGTTTAGAGTTTTAATAAGAATATTGATATTTGGCATCAGTGTGTATTGAAAGTATTTCACATGAGGAAGTGATTAGTTATGTTGCTGCTTTGATATTCTGTCCCACCCTTCATGTGAAAAAAAAACAAAAAACGTCTTTAGATGTTGGACTTAGTGTGCTGCTTGTAATTCACTTATGTTTCAGCAGAGATGACAAAAAGCTGTGTTTTAAAATTTTCTGTGACAGCCACACCTTCACATAATTTGTATCTCCAAAACATTTCTAAATTTTTTCAGGTACAACAATATTAATGAATCACTGATTAGCGTGTGAAACATTCATATGTATCGTAAACAGCAAACCAAAAAAAGAAATGCTCAGAATACAGGTAAAGAAAATGAAATACCAAATGAAAAGGCGATTGCTGAGTGTCATATACAGTTCTTGGTACTGTTCCATGGATACCGGGGAATCTAGATTTCTTTTTTCCATTGAACCAAGTTTCTCATCTTGGAGTGACCAATCTGGTTGCTCCTTTTAGTCTTTTAGTGCTTTATTTTATTTTTATCTATCAATTCGGATTTCCAAACTGTTTTTTTTTTCTTTTTAAAAAGAAATTGAGCCACAATGAGTTTCTTGGGTAGAGATATTTTAGCCCTTTTAACCTCATATTTTAACCTCAATTATTTCAGCCTGAGCTAGTGTCTTCAGTTGGACTTTCACCCACGTGCAGGATTCTCTCATACATCTCTTTCTCTACGTCACCTGGCATCAAACATCTTTCTTTATATAAAGAAATTAGCTAATGGCAGTGAATGTGTTAGTAATTTTGTTTACGTGATTGTTTTTTGCACAGGGTAAGAATGTTTCCATGAAAATACTCATGAATGAGCCTCATTGATCCAGAGAGCTTGTGGTTTGTTCTTTGCAAACCTAAGCCATGCGGTCATGTTCTTTTTAGAGAGAAGAGGCTTTCTCCTTGCAGCCCTTCCAAACAAACCACACTTGTTCAGTCTTTTTCTAATCGTGCTGTCATGAACTTTAAAATTCAACATGCTAACTGAGGCCTTTTTTTGTTTGATTGTTTATTCGTTTGTTTGGTTTTTTGCAAATTCTTTGACCATATCTTGGGGTGGATTTTCTGGGACATATACTCCTGGAAAGATTGTGGCATTGTACTAACCCACGCCGCTTCACACTGTAAAATTGCTAAACGTGTGCATTTAGAGGTGTTATTTATGCTCGCCATTTTAACAGCAGTCTGTCTTTTTCTCTTCCTATTCATCTTTCCCTGGCTGCCTCTCCCAGTCAAACTCTCCCACTTAGTCTCTCGTTCCATAATCCTTTTCTTTCATGTGAAGAACAGAGCTTCTCTTAGCATCAGGCGGTAATTCAGCCTCAAACCTATTCTCCATGCCTCTTTGATGCACACATTAGTCCCTGTGAGTGTGTGTGTTCTTTTGTGCAGTCCACTCCATCTTCTAAAATTTCCACATTGTTTCCTTTGGTAGGCAGCAGGGCTCAAATGAGTCTCTGTTTTCGTATCGTTTGTCTGAAGCCATCACTTCAGAAAGGGCTCCACCTTTTTGTCAAACGCTTTCTGAGGAGCTGATCATCGTTTAAATTTTGATAAAAGAGTGATTGTGTTTGTTTAGTGATTGGGGAATTTATTGAGGCCTTCCTTCCTTCTCCTTCTGTTGTGACCTTCGTGATGTATTCAGATGAGTACTTAGCGAGCATGTCAGACCACTTTGACTGAGTGCGCTGAGGCCTGGCAGTTCACAGGCTTTGGCTCCCAGAATGTTATTTGTACAGTGTAATTGTCTGTTTGGATAACATAACGACGTCTGATATTCTCTTGGAAATTTCTGCTTACATTCTGTATAGACAGATTTAATGTTTTGGGATTACTGAAAAACAAACACTTCACTCAGATTCTTTTTGTGCAATGTGCACTGCATGGCTGCCTCAGCTCTGAAAAAGAGAGAAAAGAAACTTTTAAAAAAAAACTAAGGAACAGTTAGTCATTATCACAACAGGATGCATCAGCAAAACCAGAATGTTCAGTTGTGAATCAGCAAATATTGCTAGTGTCTTTATCTCACTTGTGTGTACTGGTTTCTTTATATGCGTGTTTTCCTCCATTCCCATACAGGTGAAGGTGAATAATGAGGTTGCCACGGGAACAGGGCCCAACAAGAAGGTTGCCAAGCGGAATGCAGCTGAGGCTATGCTGCTACAGCTGGGATACAAGGCCTCCACAGTCCCTCAGAACCCGGCTGAGGTAAAAACGCCTTCGCCAGCTTGTATATTTCATATCTGTTTTATATACAAGCCTCCCACTTTGCTGCACAACTGTTTATTTATCTTACTTTCTGACTGGTAGTAGTTGTATATTGTTGAATGTTATTTGAAGTTTTAAAAGATTCTACATAATGGGGGGAGGAATAAATCACACAATTAATTATACAGAAGGTTTTGTTCACAGCCGTTTTAGAAATGTAAACTTTCCCAGCACTGGTTTCTTATACTGCATCTATAAATTATCTCATTTGTTTCATAATGATATGAATATATCAATATGATCCACAGATTACATTTGGTTCCGATTTCTTGTAGCTACTAAAGTGAAAACATGTTATAACTGTTGAAGAGGTGAACACTTTATTAGTTATACCTTGATAGCACTAAGCTGGCCCCCCTTTTGCCTTCAGAACTGCAATAGTTCTTTGTGGCACAGATTAATTAAAGTGCTGGAAACATTCCTCAGAGATTTTGAACCACATTGACATGACGTCATCGCTCAGTTGCTGCAGATGTTGTCAGTTGCACATCCATAATGTGAATCCCATCCCAAAGGTGATCTGTTGGATTGATTGTGAGGCCATTTGAGTACACTGAACTCATTGTGATGTTCAAGAAATACATTTGTGATTTTTTTGAGCCTTGTGACATGGGGTAATATCCTGAAGTAGCCATCAGAAGATGGATATTGTGTGGTCATAAAGAGGTGGACATTGTCAACAACAGCTCATCTTCCTAGTCAAGTGGCATTAAAAAGATGCTCAGCTGGTACCAAAGGACCTATGAAAGTATGGAAATGCTAAAAAATATCACCCACACCATTATACCACCAGCAGCAGCGTGAACCATTGAAACAACCCAGGGTTGATCGGTGTTTTCATGTTGTTTACATGAAATTATGATCCTGCCACTTTTCCAATCTTCTGTTCTGCAATTTTGGTGAGCCCTTGTGAATTGTAGCACCTGTTTCCTGTTCTTATCTGACAAGAGTGGCACCCAGTGTGGTCTTCTGCTTCTGTAGCCCATCTGCACCAAGGTTTGAAGATGCTGTTCTGCATACCTTTGTTGTATCAAGTAGTTATTTGAGTTACTGTTGCCCTCCTAGAGAACTGGTACTCATTTTCTCTTTTTTGGACCATTCTCGGGTTTACAGAGAATGGTCAGAAGTTTGTGGAATACTTAGATACTTAGACCACCCTGTGTGGCACCAACAACCATGCTACGTTCAAAGTCACATAAATGTCCTTTTGGGCACCTAATATAATGGCTAATGAGTGCAACATAAATGTATAGTATGTAGGTTGCTTTAGGTTACTTAATTACAGACACTCATGAGTTATTCCAATGGGTTTTTATTGCCTCTGTCACTCTTCTGTTTGCCCCTCAAGGTCGGGGCTGCAGGGGGCAGCAGTCTAAGCAGAGACACCCAAATAATAACACTTTGCAATTGTTATTAGCATCAGAGCTATAAGAATGGTGATAGCGGATGGTACCTATAAAGTTGTATGCTGAAGAACTAATTAGGAAACTTCATGCACTGCCCTGACTTTATCTCATCTCTACAACCCCGCACAGTAATTCTGATACTCAATTCCCAGATTTATCTCAAATCCCAGTGCTGCTGACCTATTATACAACCCGTTCAGCTTCTCTAAACCATATGTGTTTTGCAAGCAACCATTGATCACCAACATCTTTATTCACCTCGTTGGTTTTTAAGCTCAAGGGGGAAGAATCAGATAGAGTTACATAACCAGTCTCTCTGTAGAATGTTAATTGTTCCCCAGACAGCTCATTAGTTTGATATATGATGCTGCATATACTGTATGTATACTATTCAGAAAACCAAATCTTAGAACTACAGGAGAGCAGAGATGGGCAGTAACGCGTTACTGTAATCTGATTACTTTTTTCAAGTAACGAGTAAAGTAAGGGATTACTATTGCAAAAATGGTAATTAGATTACAGTTACTTTCCCGTAGGAACGCTGCGTTACTGCGTTACTAAAACCGTGATTTTTTGCGAGAATGTCTCATGACAGTGACGTAAGCGAGTGCGCCGTTAGTGACAACAGCTGTGTGCAGATCAACAATGGATCACATATCGAGTGCGGGAGAGAGTATGAGCGTGCAGCGTTTAAAGCGTGGAAGTACTGACCTTACTTTGAGTTTGATTCCATAAAAAGTGACAAAAACATTAGTGTCCATCGTGCGTGGGAAGAAAACTTCTTTTTACAGCGAAAAAAACCCCTAAACTTCCAAGCAAGCACCGAGTGCGCAACGACGTAATGGGAAACTCACAGAGAAACTCGCGGATTCTTCAACTGACCGCGGCACACCTGCACCAGGGTAAACCTCCGCCTACCGCAGTCCTGCTTTACAGGTGAAAATAGAGCAACAGGACCGCTGAGTCTTTGACTTTATTTATTTTCTGCTGTGTTTTACTTGCATCTATTTGAAAGACTGAGTGTAAACACAGAGAATGTTGCATATAATTAAATTTTTGCTTGATGCATAAAGTTAAAAGATTAAAACTGATAAAACAAGTTAAAAAAAAGAGACTTTTCCATTTGATTACATTTTGTATGATGGATTATGTAGAAAAAGTAGAATTGGGCTGAAAGATCTATCGCTTTATCACCTCTTCAGGTTGTAAATCGTGTTTTTAAAAAGTAACTAAGTAATTAATTACTTTTGAAAATAAGTAATCAGTAAAGTAACGGGATTACTTTTTTGTGGAAGTAATCAGTAATTAGTTACTGATTAGTTTTTTCAAGTAACTTGACCAACACTGCAGGAGAGTTAAACATGACATGCTCCGAAGAAAGCGCATCTCAGTTTGCAGCCAGTAATTTCCTTCCTTTTAGTTTGATTTCCTCAGCTCTGACATTAATTACCTTGATCTTCTGTGTAGTTACTGCTACTGAGACTTCAGCAGAGGAGTTTTTGAAAGTTTTAAACGCTCTGCACACTGAATGCCCCACTTACACGAGTCTCCAGGGGAATGTCAAACGTTACAGACATGTAATCAAATCACATCATTGGATGTTTCATTCTTTAGTCCTATAAACCACTGTGTTTTGTTTTCTAAGGTTTCAGATATGTGAGTCTGCTGTTATGGAAATAAGCAGTGAGTCTCCCTGTTTAAGCTAATTTCTGGCAAGAGGTGAGACCTGTCTGGTTACACTCAAGAAACAATATTTAGACAGAACAAAGTTATTGGCCGATACGTGACTGTGCAATAGCTCGACAACTCCGACAACGTCTCTGTACGAATTCGTTTTTCCTTTTCTTTTGATCTCAGACAACCTCAGAGCTCTGTAGCTTTTGTAAGATAGGTTGTCTTTCTTTCGAGCGCTTTCTCTCCTTCCATTCCTCCTTTCTCTCTGTGAGCTGTGAGCTCTCTTGCACTGAAATTCCACTGTAGCGTGGGTGAATTTGTTTACAGCAATGTCATCTCCTCAGCTGTCACACATGTGAGAAATTATTTGTTTGTGTTTCACATGTGTTTGTGGCTGTGTGTGTTTGTGCAAGCAGACGCACACACCACAGCAGAAGTAACACATTGAATAGGAGACTCTATTTTTTGTTACTAAACATTGACAACCCCCCTAATTAAGTAGCTGGCCTAGAGACACTAGGCTCCTTAAGCATCCCCTCCTGTGAGCACTCGTCTCTTTGTTGACCAAACAGTAGGAAGGAACTTGTCTGACATGCGTGAAGAAGCTGTCTGTTCAAGAATCTACATCTCTCTTACCTCCCCCTTCTCTCCTTCTCTCCACATCACTACAGATGGACAACAAAGGCTGGAATGGACAAAAGGCGTCTTTTACTGAAGCGACAAGCAACAGTGAGTATCGGCACGTCTCCCCGTGTTTCTTTCCATTTCCTTCTCCTCCTCCTCTCTGGCTCTCCATCATTCCCTCCATCCTGCAGGTGGTTTTAGCCACCGAGATGGCCCGGCGTTTAATCTCTGTGACTGGTCAATGGGCCTCTGACTGTCAGCTTAATTGGCCGTGCGTCCTCGTGGGGAGCCTGCGAATTCAGGCTCATTCACACAGGCTTACAGGGCCGGCACACAGAGGCCCTCCGGGGAGTCCCTCCGCTGCCTTCCTGTGCAGAAAACATAGCCTTTCACTCAGGATTAACACACAAGTGCACAGGAGTATAGGGTATGTGCACATACACATACCCTTAATCCTCAACACATAGAGACACTGCAACTGTCATACATGTTTACAAGGTTTATCACATCAGTGGTTAAAGTAGTTAGCAGATTTCTCAAACTGATGAGACCAAAAACAAAATAGTAAATAAAATGTACACAATGCTAATTACACAAGGCTAGTTTGCTATAAAAGATTTTTAGACTATTTACTTGAGAAATGTTTTGCAGTTGAGTAGTGATCTCGTAAAGGTATTTCCATGTGTGCTCATGCGATTGCACTCTGATCGGACATTAAACATTAAATAGAGCGGGTAACTGCCTGGTTTCCAGTGGATTGGGTAGATGTGACCTGCCTTGAGTATGCTCTACCTAGCCAACACCACATGATAAAAATTGAGTAATTTTCAGGTAGACTATCACCTGTTGTTCGTTAAATGTATGAAAGGAAACTGTTATACTCTAATCTGATTCCCCTGACATTGTCTGGCTTACATTATCCACAAGGCCACGAGTGCATCAGATAGCGACTCTCATGCTACAGGTTCTGGCTCAGTTTCCTTAGTAAAGTTTGTGTTGTAACTAGTTGCTGAAACAGAATAAGTAATTAATAAATCATTACAACTAGTATTACAGAATGTCAAACTAGTGCTAAAAAGGACCAAAGTAGTGGAAAAAACAGAAGTGGTGATATCCATGCTCTGGAATAAATGTTCAAAAAGGCATTCGGTAGTTAAAATGTGCATTGAGCACACAAGATTAGTAGTAGGTCTTTACTAGATATTAAGCTATTTTTTTTATTTCAATTTGGATCTCTGTGCAGGTTTTTAGCAGCATGGTTGTGAAAATCACAATACCAGTCAATTAACTGGGCCAGTGTGTAGGTCCAGCCTGAACTACAACGAATGAATACACCTGTGGCTTATGGACTAAAGTCTTCTTCTAAATTTCTCACTAGTGGGATAATCAAGTACAAAAAGGAATACATGGCTTTGACTTTGGTTTATAGTGAAAGACCAAAGCTAATGGCATCGCTCACTATAATTAGCAAATGTTAGCATGCTAACAGTCTAAACTATGATGGTAAATATAGTTAACCTCCTAAACATCATCATGTTAGCCTTGCCATTGCTGTTATATCTGGACAATACCCAAGCCTGTTAATGTACAAACAGATACAAAGGAGAAACAGATCATTATCTCACCTTATGGACATCTTCAAAAGGTCAGCAAATGCAAAATACATTTCCTGTCTGGATTTATGTAAGATCTTACATAGGAATGTGATGGCCTTAAAGGGCATTTTATTTATAGAAGAGGCTTTGTCTCAAAGGACTCTTCACTGAGAACCTTAAGGGTGTAATTTTAAAACAGCTGGCCTCCATCATTGTCTCTTGTTAAGTTGGTTGTCTTGTCTGTAATCAAAATAAAAAATAATGCCGAAAATCTCACATTAAAGTCAAGAAGCTATTTCAAGAATTCACATTCTATTTTTAGTTGTTTTGTTGTCTCCGGAGCCTGGCAGTGGTGTTATTTTGCTAGTCGTGCCACATGTGGCATAAGTTTTTTTTTGTTTGTTTTTTTAATATTACGTGTGAAAGAAGTTTCCAAAGAATTAATTGTCATGGTGTTGCTTAAGCATGTAAGTATCTGAGCTTGATTATATTTTTGTGATGTTCTAGATTGAGTTTTTAAAAAAGCAGATGTAAGCAGTTTTAAACTAGGAAAGTAAATGCCAGCAGCTTGAGAAAGAGCAGTTTGTGACTCAAATGAACAATCTGTGAGATGTCGAGCAGCAGAGGGGAAAACAGATAGCTTTAATAGATTCAAATGTGCTGTCATCACTTTGGTCTAATGGAGGGTTTTGGCAGAGCTCCGGCTCCCTGACATGGGGCATCCAGCTTCACTCTGGAGAGGAGAATGGATGTCATGCTTAGCACACTTATGTTGAGAGAGTAATCGCCCAGATTTGTTGCATTGCTCACTGCTGGTTTAGACTTGATAGGCAGGACCCAGATGAGAACTGAGCCTGTGCCACAATTTTTATAGCACTCAAATCTGTGATTTAGTCGAGTTTCTGAAAG
>NW_005187408.1:3779809-3846379 GCF_000239375.1 Pundamilia nyererei
ATTCAACATCAAGTGCAGGTAGCTGCAGCAGTCAGCTGCAATCAGAGGTTAAATGCCTGTAATGACTTCAGTTCTAAGGTGTTTGCACCGGTCGTCTGGTGAAAGGCAACCTGTCTCTAAACAATCATGGCCTAACTGCACGTACTCTCAGATTTGTGAGCTGCCATGTAATTTGTAAACGCAGACAGACTGCCATTTTGCTATCAGTCTGAGTCACCAATGAGTGCAGCACATCTGCAAGAGTGCCTGTGTCATTTTACAAATTGCTTTCCTGCAGCAACTACATCACTATTTGTGGAGGAAAGCAACAGATTTACTACAGTTTCTCACAGTTAATAAGCATATTTTTACTAACAGTGACAGATTGTGTGTAATTGCCAGCTTCACCCCATTCAGCTGCAAACTGATAGCACACTGAGTCAGTCTTATTGCTGTTTTTCACCATCATGACGCACCAAAGTCACCTTGAAGACAGCAACTGAATCTGAGTGGTCTCAGACCTGGTCTCTGTCTTTGAAGCAAATGTTATAAAAACAAAAAAAACACAAAAGCCTAATTTCACGTGGTTGCAATCATTTGGTTGTGCCATGCTCTTCCCTTGTCTCACTGTACCGTATGTGGATATACCTATTTTCTCAAATTAACTCCAAACAGCACAGGGAGAATGAAGTCATCTCCAAAGTCCCTTATTACCTCAAGTGTTGCATGCTTGAGGTAATAATCAGTTTCAGAGACATTCTCACTATTGGAAATGTTTAGGCAAGGGAGCTGCTTTGATAAATTGTGCAGGAGGACAGACACAGAACCCCAACTTGTACACTGTAAAGTCACCAAAGAATTATGAATTTACAAATTAGACTTTATACTATGGAGCAAGAAGGTCTCTAGTACCTAGGCCCCTGGCTAGTATCCACTCTGACAGTATCCCATATTTGCACTTGCTTCTTTCAGATGCCTAGAAAAGTAAACAATTTGTTTACTCCCAACCCTATTGGCTAGTTTAGTACACTTTCAAAAGAAAAAGAAAACAACTCTAACCCAAAATGATCTTAGCCATGAACAAAGCCTGCAACAAAGGTCCGGACCGTCAAAGTCCGGACTTGAATCCTATCCAAAGTTTTCGTGTGACATCAGAGCTACTGGGACACGCCCACTTGACAGTATTGCAGTTCTTTACCCTCCAGCTATACTTTCAACCTTTTCAAGTTTAACTCAGCCAAAATGCCAGATAGTTGCTGTGCTATTGGATGCGCTAATCAATGCACTAATGAACGTTTATTTATAGCTGCCAGAATGGTGTAGAAAATGGCACCAACATGTGAGCAAACCTCACCTAAACCTGCCAAATGAGGACAAATTGCATCAATCCCTGCTTCTTAACAGCAACTCAGGCTGTCAGTGGTGTCTCATTTAAACTGTAGGGATGATTTACCTGACATCAGAAAAATACTTGCTCAACTTTACTCTTATGACACAACAGTAATGTGATGATTAATACTACCAGAACTTTTCTGGTCCTACACTGTGAATGTCCAAGTCAACAAAACTAAAGATTTACATATAGTAGTTTGTTTGAGTTAGCTAGGTAACACTTACAATTACCTCCAGATCGAAAATTCATGTAGCTATCCTTACTTTAAAAGCTTTCATCCAGGCAGCAGTGTAGGGTGAATTTTCTTTTTACATACACATACAGATACAGGTAGACATGACCAAATGGGTACTCTGGGAAAGACAATGCTACTTTTAGGGATTCAATAAACCTGCCAGGTTATGGATGTAGTTTCTCTTCATATCTTTGTTTTTCCTCCATGGATAGATAATAATTGACGGCTAGGATGATGAGTCGGTCACATGACTGAAAATTTTGAATTGAGATGCTTTGACATGACCTTAAGCAGTTCATTCATGCTCAAAAACCCGCCAGTGTAGCTGAATTAAAAGTTTCGCAAAGAAGAATTCAATGTGAAAGGCTAATTTCCAATTATTGCTTGATTGCAGTTCCTACTACAAAGGGTGGAACAACCAGGTATAAGGGTCATGGAACAATTACTTTTTCTGACTGCCACGTTTACAAGTCTTTTTTTGTTGTGTGTCTTCAGGGTTGGTATTTGCACCTTGGTCTTTTCTCATTGACGCCTATCCCCTAAAGTAGCATACTGTGGTTTATTTTAATGTAGATGATAACAGTAGATCATATCCTACTATCAGCCACAGTCATTCCTGTTGTCTGTCTTAAAAGACTGTTGGTCACAATTAACACAGTGTTACAATTTAAGAAAAAGAAACTTATGCAAAAATATAAATCTGTTGCTGCTGAAATTTTAATTTGGTGCCAAAGGTTATACAGTCCTGTTATTAGTTACCAAGCGGTGGTAAAATGATACTAAGACTTACATAGAAAGTTACATTTATAGGCTATCACGAAAAAGGTTTTCTAGCATTTCCTAAATCTACACTTATAATAATGGCATTCCATTTACAATCAGGCCGTGCATTTTTATTGCAGTCTGCACTGTTATGGCATAAAAACAGGATATTCAAGTTTTTAGATTGATTGTTAATAGAAATTCTAGAGAGACTTTACTGTGTGATTTAATTATTGCTTCTAGTGAGTGGATACCTCAGGTCAAACAAATTTTAAATGGTTTGTTTTTGGCTCAATCCTGAAATTAGAGCAATTAGAGTTGCTGCTGGAGGTTATCATTGGCATTTTATTGATTGTGTGTCTGCTAGGTTAGTAGAAACTAGGCTAGGTTAGAGGCAAAAACTAAAAATCACAGGCAAAGGAAGAACCACAGTCCATATTTTAGGTGTAGCTCAAGATATATGTTTAAAACATTACCCACAGGCCTCTCCGTGGGGCTCAAAAGTGTTAGAGGGCCACAGAAGGCTGGCAAACTTCACTCTTTTCCCCCCAAACAACAAGTGAACCATTTGCAATGGCATCTTAGTTGGAAAACTCACTACAGGGGCCCCATGTAGGGATGTGTGCAAAGGACACCAGCTGCCTCAGAATGTGAGGATGATATAGAGGCCTAATAAGCATTATTGTCAGCTGATTTTTTAATGTTTTATGTATGTAACTGACGTGGCAAATATCATGTCCTTTGATCCATTTTCAGGTAGTTATAGCAGAAAAGGACATAAAGCAGGACGGAACCCTTGAAAAGGTTTCAAAAACTCAGTTCTGTCGAAACCTTTTTTTTAATTTAGCTTTAAAAGCTGTTGCATATTGGCAAAATGGGTTAACTCTATTTTTGATCTTCTTCCATTTACTAGCCTGAGGTAACACAAACGCAATTTCCTACACATAACCAATGCTGTCATTGACGAGCTATGCTCCACACAAAGAATGTTTCTGCGTTATATAAGGCATAGTGGGAGAAAGTAGGTAAATATGTCAAGGGCTGTCCATTTATCCCTCTGTCTTTCTGTTCTTTCCATTCCCAGACAAAACACCCACACACGCACCTCAGGCACCTACAACCCTCATTTTACTCTTTGTGTGTGTGCGCGTCAGTGTCCTTTGCCCTATGTAAGCTCTGGAAGGCATTGCTACAACAAACAGGGTGGCTTAGAGACAGGAAGAGAGCATAAAAAGAAAGCCTAAGTAAAAGAAGTAAGAGGGTGATTTTTCTCCCTTCTATTCCCATGGGTCTTGCAGCACGGCTTTTCACTTGAGTTGCCACATTTCATTTCCTGCTGTTCATATGTGTGTGTGTGTGTGTGTGTGTGTGTGTGTGTGTGTGTGTGTGTGTGTGTGTGTGTGTGTGTGTGTGTGTGCATTGTGTGCATTGTGTGCATGTGTAAGCTATGTGAAGGTCTTGCTCCACAGTGGTGATTTATAGCGGCGGGCTTCGGCCCTATCTGTTTTCGATCAGTCTCATGCTTGGCTCTGGCTTTCCTCCAATGCTCCCCTGGCCCACCGGACACCGAGTCTGGGTGGGACCCCTCTGCAACTGCCTGGAACCGGTACCACAAATAAGCTCTCCCTACTCCTCCGTTCACCACTTCTCAGGCTCAGCCTGCTTTTCTCCCGCTCTCCCCTTTCACTAACTTTCTCCCACTTTATGTACACAATTTCACAATCACTGTCCAGCATCACGCGCAAACACATCCAGCCACTCTTGCTTATTCACTCCCACTGTCTCTCGTCCATTGTCTCACTCTTGTTGTTTCTTGCTCTCACGCTCTCGCTTACCATCTGACACCAGCTTTAAGTACTCAATCTCATGCAAACATGCAAACACTCTCACATGCACTGGGCAGTCACAGAAACTCACATGGATCACATTGACTGCCTCCAATTCTCTTTGTCCACTGCTGATGTCATGTTGGCTAACACCTTTCATTTTTTATGATGCTGCATTCAGAATGTGCAGGCCTGCAAGTTTTACTTGTGTAAATTCAAATTAAAGTTGTCATCATGATTGGGAGGAGGGGGGAAAAGTCCTAGCATTTGTGTCATTGTTGGCAAGGGGCCACTTGTTGTAGTACGAGCAATAAGTTCTGGATTTCATTTGTTTCCTTCAGCTTTTCTGCTGCTCTGGAAAGGAATGCAAACTTCATTGTTCATTATGGGAAATACTGTCAGCAGGTTCCCAGAAACCTTACACTAGAGTAAGCTACAATTGTGCAAAACTCTGTCCTTGTTTGTGTATATCTGTCTGTGATTGTAAATGTTAACTGAAACAGGAAGTGACCTGTCAGTCAAGTGCTCGCTCCAGCGCTTTCTCCCAGCTGTTGGTCCATATGCACACACAAACAAGCCCACAGACATGTGCACAGACACACAGACAGCTGGTCTTCCTGTCTCTGGTGACCTTGGCTGGGCTTGGAGGCTCCTCATGGGTTTCACATTCACTCATCCCCACATCCTCTTCCATCTGAACGAGCTGCCAGCTCATCCTCCTTCTTTTATCCTCTCTTTACAATTCCTTGCATTCTTTTAATGCCTTGTACTCCTTCCTTTCACTTTCACCATGGCCACAGAGTAACAAACGTATTGAATCCCAACCCACGGGCATTTCCTGCTTCCGCAACACTTTCAGGTCAGTGATATCAGAGTCCAGAAAGCTTTAAAATGGTGCTGTTGTGTTCAGCTGGCTAGAACTACAGCAAGTATTGTCCAGTTTCACTTGTTAGACCACAAAGGTGCCTCGGCCAGGCCATTTGGGACATTTCCTCATTCAAAATAATATAACAAGAACCTTTTTTCTGTGACTAAACTTCCTTTGAGGTTCAGCTGGGTCTATGTTTGAAGACATAAAAACTGGAGCAGGATACCAGTGAAGTGACGGTGCTGTTTTCCATCAAAGATGAAGTCATAGACACTCTGTTGATATTGGTGGATGCTCCGTTTGTGTCTCTGTGTTTGTGTTTGAGAGTGAGAAAGAAAGGGGCTGTGTGTGTGTTTCCCAGCAGACGCTTTGATAGTGCTTGGACCTGCCAAAACACAAGTAACTGTCAACTATGTTTGGTGACGAAATGCCAGTTTAGGAGCTCACACTTGTAGGCACACAAATGGACACAGTTGGGCACCCACATAGACAAACACTCCTTGGTATTGTCTTAATGTAAGTGGCTAAGGAATCTGTATTCATGAGATTTCAACCCTTAATTATGAGATCCATAATAACCTTTTTCTCTTTTCTCTTTCCTAATGTCATTCCTTTATTCTGTTTTGCCTCTTTTAACTCTTTATACTTTTCTTTGTGTCCATTTATCTATTCATACTAACATCTTTTTTTTTAAATCTTCACCTCCCTCCCTTCCTCCCCCCCTTCTTGACCCCTCCAGCCCAAAAGGGTCTGCTCCACCTAAGCCCAGATGTCTATCAGGAGATGGAGGCCAGTAGAAAGCAAGGTGGCAGTGCTCCGGGCCCCGGGAGCACCAGTAGCAACTCCGTTAACTACATGGCATCAAAAGACATGGGGCCCTGCTCTGCCCCGCTACCCCCAGGACACCCTTCTTATTACAGTGGCTCATCCTCCTCACCCAGCCCAACCGCTACCATGGCCAGGGAGCTGCTGCTGAATGGTCAGTCACCCACAGCCGAAGCCTCACTGCCCATGAAGGGGAAGAACCTGGCCTGTGGTGTCTCGGTGCAGCCAGCACAGCAGCTGGACTACCTGGCTCGCATCCAGGGCTTCCAGGTAAGATGCAAAAGAGGTGAACCTCTAAAATTTCTGTACATCTAAAAAATAATTTTTGTTACATGGTAAGTGGCCTGTGTTATGCCCTACTTTTGCAGTCTTACCAAACATTTTTAATTGGCAGTAATATAGGTGAATTCATTAAATGTGTCACTCTGTCACTGGAAGTACCTCAGCATAGTTAGTACAAAGTTCATATAAGCCTTAATAAGTGAGTGGCATGATATAACAACATTCTGTTTACAGCCTCATTGGTTGTCTGACAGATTTTGTTTCATTTCCATTGGACACCCTCTCAGATCTCAACATACAGTTTGTTATTGGCGCAGAATAAAATAGGATGTTGACATCTTTGCTCCTAGGAAAAAGTGGTGCTTGCCCATTGATTACATTAAAATCTTTAGCATTTTTGAGGCAACCAACTGATTGCCCAGAGAATATAACACTCTCAACCTCTGGGCAACTACTTTTGATAGCAAGGTGATTGCACAGGTCACCTAGTAGGAGGAAGCCTGTCTCCAAATAAAACACCTGAGTCAGCAACCCAGTATCACACCAACATGTGTAATAGACACGCTGGTCCACCGTGTCCATTTCACGCTTTGCCTCTCCAAAACATGAAACGGAAACTGCATTTCCAGCAGGGGAAGATAATATCTTTAAAGCCAACAAGTTGCTAGTGAGCAAAAATCATATAAAGTATGTTCCAGGGTCCTTAATCATCAGAAATGATTAAGCTAGGCGGCTAATATGTATATACATGTAAATATGTTATTAATATCCGTTTAAACACTTTCCCGTGATTTTTTTGTATGTTGGCTTGAAATAAAATATCTCTCTCTGCTGTTATTGCAACTTCTGCATACAAGTCCATTTCACATTTTTGAGAGGCAACACGTGGAATGGACACTATGGACTAGCATGTCTATTACACACTTTGCTGGATATCTGCTCGGAGTCGGTCTCTACCAGTGAGCATAACCAGTTTCTGTCTTTCTTTGCAATAGGGGACTCGACTCAACTGGTTACCAGCTGGTTTTATTCTGGTTATATTTCTATCAAAAAGGAAGGTTGTCACCCATGTCATTTTGTTGCTAAATCGTCATCCTGTAGCTACTGCACCGCTATATATAGAGGAATTTCTGCTCCAGATCTATGAGGTTCTGGCTGGACTCCAAATGCAAGTTGTTAATATGAAATTCTGTTTAATGTGAATTTCTGCATATGTAGGTGCCAACAGATTTGAGGTTTTCACTGATTTTTCACAGTTAATCGCCATATCATTACAAACAGATTGATGCATCAAGACAGCAGCAATTAGACAGAGTCGGTCTGCTGCTATCAGTCTGCAGTTAAATGGGATCGAGATGGCAATTACATGCAATATGTTTGTGATAATATGGCAATTAACTGTGATAAATCAGTTAAAAATCAAATCTTTTGGCATCTACATATACAGAAATTCACAAGTCGCTTTGACGATGCCAACTGAACGCAAGCGAATCTGATCACCATCTTTGAAGCAAATGTTTCTAAGTTTAAAAAAAAAGTTAAAAAATCTGAATTTTCCTGTTTTGCTCTGTGAACTTTCTTGCTGCTTTAACCTTTATTATTCTTGTGGAATAAAGTCTTGTCATTTAAACTGGATTCAATTATGTCATAAATGTAATAATTCCAACTAAAAAAAGTTAAAGACACCCCCCCCCTTCTCCTCCAGCACTACACCCATACAGTAATCACACATGACATGACAGATGTTAGCATGACCATGCATAAATATGATCAACAACTGTGTCCAAATTCTTCTCCCTCTAGAACAGTGCTGCAAATAAAAATGTGTTCTTCATCAGCCGTGTGTTTATAAAGAAGATATTTGGACAGTTAAAAAGAAAAATGAAAATACACATTTAAAGTATGTGCTAGAGGTTGCCGAGTCTACAGTATCTTAGAGTCATCACAGCGGTTGTCCTACAGCACAGTGGGACTTGTGTGTGGAGCGTACAACCTAGAACTGCTCGATAACACCCTATCCATTTTCTGTTTCTCACATTATTGGCACGCCGAGGATTTAAAACTGGAACTAAACCTCACAGGTGTTTCTGTCAGTACTAGACTGGACGCACACATACACTTGCTCTTAGGTCTCTGTGCGTCCAAGAGGGAGACAACCCGCTGTCTGTTTTAATCTGTCCTGGCCGATCTGCTGCACATACCTCGCCACTGATACCAGCGCCTGCTCATTTAAGCTGCAGATGCTTTTTATCAGTTTGAGCGAAAACATTTTATCTTAACCTGCTGAGGGTTCCTTTGAAAGGCCTTTGTTATTGCTCTGAGCCTTCCTGTGTGTGTGTAACCTGAGAGAGCTCTGCTGCCTGGCCAAGCCCAGACACACTTGTACATATGCGCAAATACACACACACACACACAGCAGGTTCTGTTTAGTGGAAATGGAAGAGCTGGGCAAAGCCTGTGTGTAAAGTTTAAATTGGTGTTGTTGCCAAACATTACAAACTGTAACCCATTTCACATTGCTGCAAATATATTTGTCTGTTCATCCTCCCATGCGTTTCTGTGAATAAATACACAAACCATAATCGGTGTACTCACATATTCCCGTGTGCTTGTGTGTGTGTGCATGTGTGTGTGCGCATTTCTTAAGTGAGGAATTCAGGCTGTAATTGAGACACGCAGACAATATGTGTTCTATTGAGTGGATGTTTCATATCATGTGGGTTTGTAATGAGAACCTCTGGTTGCTTACAGAGCCATGCTAGGCAGGCTTTTTAAGGCTTATGTATTCTTATGTGTTTTTGCGGCCAAATCACCACAGATTTCAAATGTTTTTGCCAAAAGCTGCACTTGTCTGCTTTTCCAGTGGTCACGTAATGTGCTGCTTTGTGTTGAGCCGTCTTCCTGTCAGCCATACTCAACAGCAAACGAGTAGTCAAATCCACACTAAGATCTTTTTAGCAATTTAATATTAATCTGCTTGTCTGATGTATAATTATTAGAAAAATGTAATTATGTCATCCAAGTGAGCGGATTACAGAGACCTCCTAGTGGTGGATTAAAGGAACAAATCAAAAACGAAGGACATTCTCATAGTGTCTGTTTCATCCATCCAGCGCTGCAAACAAAAGCCGGGGCCTACCTGCTAAGCCCCACTTTGATTTGATTGGAAAATGGCCTCTAGTGGAAGCTCCGATTGGATAAGCAACAGTGTGTTGTACTCATGCCAGCTTGGAGCAAAGATGCTGTCACTTATTCCAGTGTTTTTGTACGTATGTGTGTCTTTGTGTATTTGCTATTAATTTGGCTAGTGTGTTGTTGGCATGCTGGGTATGTGTGCTGGAAGTGGGGCAGAAACAAAACAAAGCAGGAGGTAATAGACAACACATGGAACAGGATGAAGAAGTGAATGAAAGCTACATAACAGATTCTCAGTTTCTGTGTCCACGTACCTTTTTTCTGGCCTACTACTTCTATCATGTTTCTGTATGTTATGTCCATTTCTACGTGTTTGACTCTGGTAGTCACCAGTCAGTTATTGCTGACCGCCTCATATTATTAAATGTTACCTCAGTAAGAAATGAGCAGGGGAAAAAGTTTATATAAGATATCGGTGATTGATGGAATGCTAATGATATTTTTTCCCATCAGCTCCACATGGTGCTATGGTACACATCTGGACCACAACAGATCTGCTGCTGTGGACCTGATTTATTCCTCCTCATGCCTTCATACCTGAATTTTATTTTTTAAAACTAAGCAGGCATTTATCAGAGCGGCACTTTCTGCTTGGCAGGATTTCACATATTTAAAAGTCGATAAATGGAAAAAGAAGGGAGTATAAATGTTATCAAAAGCAGTCACATATGTGTGCACCAATATTAAAATGTTTTCAGTCTACTTGCAGATTTATTTTCAAGATACTCACTTAATGCATTCCTGGTACTGGGATGTTTGTGAACAGGTTATGGAGTCACTAAGCATTCAGTCTACAGCAGTATTTTCCTTGAATTTTGCACATTTTAGATACTCCACAAGCTACTGGTCAAACTCTCAGCTCATGTCACACTTGGCAGAATGTGTTGGGGCACAATATCGCTCTTTCAGGTTGGCCTCATTTGTATTTATGTGCAAGCGCTTCAGGTCATGTTTCATGATTGTGTAGCGGGAGTAAAATGCAAGCCATTACTCTGCCTCTCCAGACAGTTGGGTCTTTAAAACATGAGAATATCTGTTCGGTCAGGTGCAAACAAGACAAGGCTGTACTGGGAGAAACTGGGTTTTACTACTTAAAAAAATCTAATTTTTCAGTTTAAAGTGTAAGAATGGGCTTCTCTGTAGATAAGGTCCACTATAATGGCAATGGTAATAGTGTTTTGCTCTTCATACTCTTAAAACCCTAAGCTATATAGTAAGGGGTGAAAGGGGGTAACTTTTTTTCAGCAAAAGTTAGAATTTACACCCTTCCTGAGTTTGTATCTTGGATTTGCAGTGGGACACATGACAGAATCACTTTCTTAAGTGTAACCTAGTTTTCAACAAACCTGCAGAATTCTTACATTAAAGCATAACATATTAGATTACTTGATGTTTCCCAAACCATTCACAGAATCACAGTAAAAGGTGCACAATGAAATGTACAAATATGTAACCACTTATTGGATTAAAAAAAACTGATAAGGTCTACTTACTTGGGTATGCATTACAGTGGACAGAGATCAGCTCACTGCACTGTCATTCCAGTCTGTGTCTAGAGGAGTTGATTTGTATCTACTGTGCCTATCAGTTCTGTCCAAAGCAATAACACAGTAGAGATATTAATCAGCTGAGTTATTTTAACTAGTCACGGCAGGCTTAACTTGGAAGATGGATTTGGAGAAAATGGAGGGATGTAGATGTTGCCGTGCTGGAGGCAGAACTTTTGTGGGGGGAAATCCCATGTTAATGAAAACACTATCCTTGGCGAGTGACTGGTGTTGATATCCATTCAGTGCAGTTCCCAGGATTTCTCACACTTATACGGTATTTGTTCTTCTCTCTACGCTTCCCTCTTTGGCTTTGCAGAAAAACCACTTCAAATGGTGCCGTCTCCACCTCGTACCCACCCTGGCACTTTCTGCACCACTCCCTTTCCACCTTTCCCTCTTCTCCAATCTCCATTGCTCACTCGCATCTCTCTGTATTAACATCAAACGCCTGATCTGGTACAAACGTTCAAAGACTCTAACAGTTTGTTTCCAACTTCCTTGTCATCATCTCATCCCTCTATTCTCTGTTTACTCTGGGATTTGCATTAGAAAATACATTTTGGGATGGCTAATCCCTGCACGTTTGATTTCCGCGGCAGGGTGATGGCTTCCAGCTGCGCTCTGCGGCATATTTGTGTGAAGAGCGATCTTCGAAAACAAGTTTTGTCGGTGGTATAAATCAGACCACTAATGCTGTGCTGGCTCGGCGCGCAGTCTCTGCTTACATGGTGGCCCTCCGTATGCGTGTTAGTGGATATGCCTGCGTCTGTGTGCTTGGCAAAACTGAGTGATGATGTTTTTACACCACAATCAAGCCCATTTGCAAACCTTTAAATCATATACCCTCAAGTGCGAGCGCAGCATATTGCAAATTTGAATATGCAGCATAATCGTTTTTTTACTCGCCTTTGTTCTCTTGTATTTTGATAGTATTGATCATATTTCATGTAATTCTCAAAACTACACTGTGATTGCAGTTTTGTGTCAGTGCAGGCTTAGCATTAGGAGACCGAGGGCGTGTTAACCGACCGCTTTGATTCCCAAACAGTTATTTATTTTTATTTTCTTCACATAAGCCGCCGTTCTCAGAAAGTCTCCAGCCTGGATGCTTCTATTCATTGCGACTCCTTCTCAACTGAGTGAGCTGTTTCACAAGCTGCAGACAAAGTCACAAGTGATCTGTTGACAATTTAATGATATAAAATCACAGAATGAAAATGCCCCCTTTGTGTTGTTTTCTGTCCCCAAATCTCTCTGGATATTTGGTTCGTACTATGATAACTGTGACCACAGAACAGCGTAATGTTACAATAGCAATTTCATGAATGTTTTCTTTTACCACTTAAAAAAATTCTGCACGACTTGTGGGCATTTTATTTTAGCACTGAGAAAACAAACACTATCCATTTTTACCTCACCGACCCTGACGATCCAATCCCCGGTTGCAAAGACTTGTCTTAGGATTGGTGGGACTTCAGCAGAGATGCAGCTGCTGGCCTGATCTGTTGCGGTGAAGAGACGGTGGTGGTGGTCGTGAGAGCAGAGCTGCTGATTTAAGTTAATAGATGCTTCCATCCTCATCCGCGGCCACGAGCTGTGGGCAGCTACTTAAAGAATGAGATTACAATAAAGTGATCATTTTTGAAGTTGTAAAAAAAAACATTGGCTTTTACAAAAGTTACAGAAATACCCATAATAGCTATCTTAATGCTCCTAAATATGAAACCACAGTAAGTGACAGAGTAGTCGTGGACTGTTGACTATAGTTTCATTCTTACATTTGAGTGGTATCAGTCTCTTGAAGGGAGGTAAGGGTATTTCCCAAAGTGTCTGCTATCTCTTTACTAAATGAAGGTGTGTCTGTGTGTGTGGCTGTGTGTATCTAGTTGTTTTGGTGTATTGGTGGGGACCTGATAAGCTGAAGTGTTAAGTTTGGAGTTCTATTTAATAGACCCTTGTAAATGTATTGCTGTACAGTTATTCTGTCTTTTCAAAAGCAGTAATGGTGCGTGTGTGTACATTTGTGCTCCTCTATTTGACTTTGGTGTTTGTGTTATTATTATAGACACACACACTGAGCTCAACATAGATGCTGGCCTCTGCAGATCGCACTAGATAATGTCATATTTCTGGATTTCAGTTCAAGACCAGCGTTGTTGAATTACTGCAGCTAAATTTTGGCACCCTGAATCAGCTGTGTGTTTTGCTGACACACCCCATTCCTCCTGCCATGATAGACTTCACTCACTCCTGCTGCAGAGTTTAAAGGGCCCTGCACTGGTTTCTATAAATCGCAATTCCGAAAGAGTAATCAAGAGGATCGTTCTAGGGAGAAATAGCTTTTATGGACTATAGGAGATATTAAAATGTTCGTATCTGTTTAAACACACAGTAATGTTTTTCTAGCTGTTGAAAAAAAGTGGATAATTGCTCTGATCTTCGAATCAGTAACTGCTCTGCTGCTACTTTGGACCTTTGGCTCCTTACATTTGTAATTTTAACCTCAGTTATTGTCTCTTTGCATTATTGCTTGCTTAAAGGTACAGTGTGTAAAATCCCACTACTAGATGTCATTATATTAGAGATTGCAGTCAACTTAATTCCGTGTTTTTTACCCCTCACAATTCAAGTACATAATCCTAACTATGGTGGCCACAGTAGGACAAACAGGCAGATTGTAGGCTGTCAATCCACCGATTACCGCAGCTGTCAATATCGCTAGAGTTTCGATATGCTGTGTTGATCTTTAGGATGTTCGAGCCTAACATTAGCTAGCATATTGTTAGCTTTTAAACAGCTGATCTGAGATGCGAGGCTCACATGTCTAATCTGCTGACAATAAATAACTGTGACAATTTTAGGAATAAATGAGCAATTTTATGCATGTTTTGTATGTTACAGCTCTGACTTCATATAAAGTTTTAAAGAACTATTTGTGATCTTTAAATTACAAGTAACTTATTAGCCGCAGTATGTATGTAGCCTGTCTCTAGTTACATGCAAAAAAAATGAGCCACGGTGTTCCAGATGGTGCTTGCTCCTATATATTCCTAATGGGTTATTACCTAAAAGGTTTGTTTATTTTGTTAGAAGATGTAATTGCACACCAATCTATGTATATGTCTGATTACATCATTCTTTTTTTCTCTTCAATAACCTCAAAAAATAACTTTTTGTACCAATCAAAATACGATCTTATCTGTTTTGCTAAAACAGCAGCCTTCGGACTGTGTCAGCAGTTGAAACAGATACCTTTTACAAATTTGAAAAGGCTTGCATGCCTGACATGTGCGATTGCAGTAAAATATTCCATTGTTAATTTTTCTCATGTCACTCATTGCACTTATTTTAGCAAACTCCTCTGGGAAGTTTCTGATAATGGACTGGTTTCAATAGAAGGTCGAACTTGCTTTGTTCTTTTTCTTAGGACATCTCTCTGTGATTCAGGCAAAGTGCACTTAAAGTTTTTAAGAGCAGCCACTTTGTTTGCCTTCAACCTCCTGCCCATTATAGAAGCCAAAGGTATATTAACAGAGTCCTTCGAACACTCACAGGCCTTTGAGTCCTCACTGAAGTTGCTCAACATGGACTTCTAATTGGTTCTCACCAACAATGCCAGCCTGGGAGACTTTATTGTGAAGTCCAAGTTATTTCTGCGATTTTTGACTGTGTGCCACTCACACTCAGTTTAGTGTGCAGTCACATGGAGAACGTGACTACACAGATATTTGTGTTCAAAGTTACCTTAACAGCGTTGTGTAGCACAATCCTCATTGTGGATTGCTTGAATTTGGATATTTTACCTGTATTTTTGTCTGTGGACGTGCATATTTGTGCACTAAAGATAAATTCTTAGCATGGCTGCAAGAGCGATGACTGCAGTTGTGTTTCAGTTTGTGCATGTTCATGTTTGTTCAAATGAGGAGGAGCACTGGAGCTATCCAGCTTTAGAAGCCAGATGTCAAAGGTCGTTCCACATTAGTGCCGCCGATCAATCGCAGGCCTTGCATAACTTTCCTGCCTCTTTGTCTCTAAAGGAAGTGGATTAGAGGCTGTTTTCTGTGATGGGACCTGGGATGATTAGTTTGGCCTGTTTAGAATGCATGCGCTCACAGATGCATGCAAACATGCACTCAAAACAGACGGTCTGGATGGTAGAATAGACCTTTGTTTTTAAGATGCTCATTTATTTTAGTTTCCAACAAATCATCATAAATCAGATGATGCCATTATGTTCTTTGATGCTGGGAGATCACGAAAATTTCTGTCCTTCCTCTAGGTCACAGTCTCTGGTAAATACTCATAATCAGGCACTTTTAACAAAAAGCCACCAAGAAAGAAAACCCTCCTGTTGATGTTTGGTGACTTGCCAACTTTGCTATTTTAGCTGCAATTTTGCTGTTAGCTTGACTACGTCATGTGTACTTTTATGATCCAGTATCATACAGCGTGTCAGGGGCATTACAGGCTTAAAGAGGAAGTGTTTCCAGCTCCAGATCTCAGAGGGGGGACTGTAACATATACCCCAAAGAAAACAAAGCATAATCGACCAAGAGCTGTGCTAGGGGATAGCCAAATTCATTAGGATACTTTGGATATGATCCAGTAGTTGTTAAGATATTTAAGTGTAGGAAATCTCAGGGGGAGGTCAGAAAGAAACCCTACTCCTTACATAGTTTTGCAGCTAAATGGTAATGACAAATAATGAACAGAATGCAATGCTACATAGAAGAAAAACTATGACATCAGGAACCACTGTTCCTTCATAATAGGTTTAACAGTTTCTTTATTCTGGGAAATGGATCACACACAAAACTGCAGTCATGCCATATCTCTCCTGTTACAAAATGTTAGCTCAGATAGGATACAGCCCTGTAGTTGGATAAGTTGTTCACAAAATAGATGGAATCAACACCTTTACCTGGTGCCGTAGAGATCCCAGGAGCTACTTTGTTGGTGGGAGTTTGCCCCAGTATTGTGTCTCAAGGCAAATTGGTCCTGGGTAGGACCAGATGAAAAGCGATTCAAAACACCACTATGAAGAGAAAACGAACAAGGGCTGATTGATCCATGATCGACTGATCTACGTTGCTATTCTCACCCCTGGCCATGACCAAAGTGACCAAAACAATGAGATTTCTGATGCAAGCGTCATTAGAACCTTCCATCAGAGAGTATCTGGAATCAGCCTTTGAAATAGGATGAGGAGCTCCATAACTCCAGAGGGACTTGGAGCAGAGCCACTACTCCTCCACAATGAAAGTAGGCAGTTGAGGTGGTCTGGAGATCTGACTAGGATACTTCCTGGGTGAGGTGTTTCAGGAATGCCCTCTCCTGAGGCAGATCCAAGACACAGTGGAAAGATTCCATCTTTTGGCTATTTTAAGAATATCTTGGTGTCCCCCTGAAGATCTGGACAAATTGGCCAGGACAAAGGAGGTCTGGGTGTCTGCTTACACTGCCGACTCAGACTCAGATAAGCAGTGGATGGATGGATGAAAACAAGTTTATACAGGTAGTGCAGAATTATTAGGCAAGTTGTATTTTTGAGGAATAATTTTATTATTGAACAACAACCATGTTCTCAATGAACCCAAAAACTCATTAATATCAAAGCTGAATGTTTTTGGAAGTAGTTTTTAGTTTGTTTTTAGTTTTAGCTATTTTAGGGGGATATCTGTGTGTGCAGGTGACTATTACTGTATATACCCATTTCAATTATTTATTTTTACCAGTGAAACCAATATAACATCTCCACATTCACAAATATACATTTCTGACATTCAAAAACAAAACAAAAACAAATCAGCGACCAATATAGCCACCTTTCTTTGCAAGGACACTCAAAAGCCTGCCATCCATGGATTCTGTCAGTGTTTTGATCTGTTCACCATCAACATTGCGTGCAGCAGCAACCACAGCCTCCCAGACACTGTTCAGAGAGGTGTACTGTTTTCCCTCCTTGTAAATCTCACATTTGATGATGGACCACAGGTTCTCAATGGGGTTCAGATCAGGTGAACAAGGTGGCCATGTCATTAGTTTTTCTTCTTTTATACCCTTTCTTGCCAGCCACGCTGTGGAGTACTTGGACGCGTGTGATGGAGCATTGTCCTGCATGAAAATCATGTTTTTCTTGAAGGATGCAGACTTCTTCCTGTACCACTGCTTGAAGAAGGTGTCTTCCAGAAACTGGCAGTAGGACTGGGAGTTGAGCTTGACTCCATCCTCAACCCGAAAAGGCCCCACAAGCTCATCTTTGATGATACCAGCCCAAACCAGTACTCCACCTCCACCTTGCTGGCGTCTGAGTCGGACTGGAGCTCTCTGCCCTTTACCAATCCAGCCACGGGCCCATCAAGACTCACTCTCATTTCATCAGTCCATAAAACCTTAGAAAAACCAGTCTTGAGATATTTCTTGGCCCAGTCTTGACGTTTCAGCTTGTGTGTCTTGTTCAGTGGTGGTCGTCTTTCAGCCTTTCTTACCTTGGCCATGTCTCTGAGTATTGCACACCTTGTGCTTTTGGGCACTCCAGTGATGTTGCAGCTCTGAAATATGGCCAAACTGGTGGCAAGTGGCATCTTGGCAGCTGCACGCTTGACTTTTCTCAGTTCATGGGCAGTTATTTTGCGCCTTGGTTTTTCCACACGAAGCGTGTGGAAAAACCAAGGCTGCAACCCTGTTGACTATTTTGAATGAAACGCCTGATTGTTCGATGATCACGCTTCAGAAGCTTTGCAATTTTGAGACTGCTGCATCCCTCTGCAAGATATCTCACTATTTTTGACTTTTCTGAGCCTGTCAAGTCCTTCTTTTGACCCATTTTGCCAAAGGAAAGGACGTTGCCTAATAATTATGCACACCTGATATAGTGTGTTGATGTCATTAGACCACACCCCTTCTCATTACAGAGATGCACATCACCTAATATGCTTAATTGGTAGTAGGCTTTCGAGCCTATACAGCTTGGAGTAAGACAACATGCATGAAGAGGATGATGTGGACAAAATACTCATTTGCCTAATAATTCTGCACTCCTTGTAGTTAATAATTTTGTCATGACCAAAGGCAACAGAGCTGCCATATACCTTACTCTGTGTATGAGAGCTCCTGATCTCTGCCCGTTCAAAGTCAGCATACTGACTTTGTAATTTGTACTCACTATTAGCTAAAAATACACACGTGTACCCTCGCAGACAATGGCAGAAGTTGTGAATTATAAGAAATCTGATATGCATATAAGTGTATATCTCCTTCCAGCGAACAACTTTAAAAGAACGCCTGTTTCCTCCAGCACCATTAAGGGCCTCACCCTCAGCTGGAGTCCTGACAGCTTATGACAGACGAACCGTGCAGAGTACCCGCTGATCAGACAGCGTGATTACACCATACATCACAGGTTCCTAAACACAGGCCTCCATCCTGCCTAAACGCACCAGCATACGGGGCAGTTAAACACATACAAAGATTTGTATGTGTCTCTGTGTTCAGACGCTGAAGTATAACTGTGTAGTCTAAACTTAGTCACACATGGTTATTGCTCAAGAATATGAGTATTTTTAGCTCATTTGCAAACTTTGTGCCATAGGATTACTGTTGCAAAACCTTTTTTTTCTTACCCCAAAAAGTACCTCTTTTTTTCACCCCTCCTTTCTGTCTTTTCCTCTCTTTAATGTTGAAGTCTAGACAATTTATTGGAGAATAACTTGTCAGGGAATGCTTTTTTCTGTGGCTCACTTTACTGCATTAATGATTCATACACATTTAAAATAGCTTTCCACAGTTTATCACCGTGGCCCCATCTCTTCATCAGCAGGTTTGCATGAATTTTCCCACAAGTGTGTGCATGTTTTGGATGTAACATGACGAGCGCACACAAACATATCTTTGTGTGCGCATATTCATATCTCTGTGTGAGTATATGTTATGATGGGTGTGTGGGTATGTGAGTGTGTGTGTGTCACGATGGGTCTGTGTCTTTAGGCAGACTTCAGTGTGTCTGGCTGGCTGATCGTAACTCACTGGGAGGGAAAGGCACACATCTCGTTCTGGAAGCTTTCAGTCACAGATCGTATACAGCCACTTTGGTGTGCATACCCTCTCACACACACACACACACACGTTCAGCTTGTACAACCACTGAATTAAGGTCTAGATAAGATGAAACTTTGATCCAGTCGGATAGTTGGTGCACAGAGGAGCACACACAGGTTTGTGCTTATAACACACATTTTCTGTTAATTGGCATGAAATGATTCTACTCAGACAACTAAAATATGACGAAGCTCACTGCACACTTGTTGTTTAGAGATTTTGCAGTTACTGATATCAAAATATTTGCTAGAATACATGCTGTAATGTAAGTGATGCATAAGATTGTGTGATTAGGCTTATATATGATGAGAGTTTGAAGCTTGTGCCCTTTTGTACTGCAGAAGCTTGAAGCTGTGTTACAGTGATAATCTTCCATACCTGAATACTTGTTTTTTTTACCCTTTTTCTCACTCAAATGTGAAGTCACTGTCTTGTTCCTTCTGTCCTGTTGTCTTTCTGCATCAGTCAGATATTTTACTCCTTTCGGTTACCTCACAGTTATTGAGAAACCTACTTTTTATTCAGATGCCTGCAGCTGTCTTGGACCGAAGTAGGGCAGGCTAGTACGCAGATGAACCAATGCAAATACAGATACATGCGCAGAGTGAGAGCTAGTAAGAAGTAGGGCAGACAAGCAGGCAGTATTACCAAAAGCCCTTGGATATCAGGGGCAGGCTGTCCCAGAGGAGCATCATGTCATAACAGTCCTGATTGCACACCATTTAGGAATGCCTGCAGAGTTAACCTTTCAGTGATGAGGGGTCACCAGTGATGTGATCACTAACCCCTCTGATGCTTCCCTGCCAACTGCATATACACACTCTTGCATTCATTCTCCCCTAATGCCATCTCTGTACGGTGTGGGATAATTGCCCACAAATGCTCCTTGGTGGCTATTAGACATGGAAGATTTACTCTCAAGCCAACCACTTCAAAAAATATTGTATCCCACTAAAAGCTTGAGATGCTTCAGTTCCCTTGTGTTTTCTGCGTTGATTTCTTTTTCCTGCATTATCTGAGGTAACTCACTTTATCTGCCTGCCTCTGTCCAGGTGCAGTACAGCGATGCGCAGAGTGGTAAGGATTTTGTGACCTATCTGACTCTCTCCCCTGTGCAAATGACTTTCCACGGCACTGGGAGCACCCTCCAAGCCAGCCATGACCAGGTGAGTCTGCTTAGATGCATTCAGTATTGTGTAAAAGTTGTATACAATAACAGTAAAGTGAGGATGCTTTTAAAAAATATGCCCATTCTTTTGTTTGTTTTGTTTTTGTGGTTATCAATGAACTGAATGTAAAGTACACTAAACAAAAAACCCACAACATCCATGCTTTATTAAAGCACAAGTTAGCAGTTTACCTCTGGAGTCAATTACTTTATGACCTTTTTAAGGGTCCAGTGTAATGTGTTAAAACATCAAAGTCAAACTCGGTGTTTCAAACAAACTAACAATCAAGGCCATTGACTACCAGCTTCAGTGTTCTGCAGAGAAAGTCATGTCAGTCAAAGAAGTCCAGTCGCTTTGAGGAGACTGATAACATGATGTAACAAATCCATAACAGACCCTGCCATGTTTTCATGCTCTCCAGCATACTTCTTTTATTAACCGGTTGCTGTTACAAACACATGGCTGCAGCTTTTCGGCTCACAGCCGAACATACACACCAACAACAACAACAACAACACAGTCAGGACACAGCACAGATTTTAATGCACGGGAGGCGTGATGAGCTGATGCAGCTCTGGTGTGTCAGCCTCCCTGCAGCAGTGCTACAGAGCACACCCCGCCACATACCCCCATCACCCGACTGAGTCTTTTTTAAGTTGCTTAAAATGTATTTTGATGCATCCACAGCAGTATGACGCTTCTGTGCTGATCCTTGTGTTTACTTTGTCAAACTGGGGGGTTTCCTACCATAACATATTTTAAGAAGTACATTGACTATAGATATATCCACTTTAAAAAAACTGAAATATATTTCTTCCTACGTTTATATATTTATAAAGCGCTCTGAGTTGACCAAATCTTCCTGTGGACTGTAATCAATGACCCTTCATGGCAATTAAATTGGATTTTTATGGCTCCATAACAGTGACCGCCGTGGCCCGAGCGTTTATGCTTTTGGTTGCCTGTCCATCCAAATCTGGTGAACATGATATCTCTTGGATGGCCTTGATGTATTTTAGTCACATTTGGCTCAGATGGTCACTTGGACTAAAGTCAGGGCTGAATAGATTTTGGTGGTCAAAGTCCAAGGTCACTGTGATCTCAAGTCTACCCCTTGTGAAGGGGATATCTAAGACACCTGCAGAGTGTTCATTACAAATGACACTACATCTGGCAAAAATGTGTACTTGGACTCATGGACAAACTGATTTTTAAATCTGGTGGTCATTGGTAATGGTTACATTGACCTGACCAAAAAAAAAAAAAAAGTTTTTTTCCAATGTAAGAATTAATTTGACAATTGTAAAAACATTTCACAGAAATATGAAATAGCAAGAAATGAAATAATGATATTTTATAGTTAGTTCGCTGGTTAGCAGTGCTACAGAATCAGTACAATCAAGTTGGTTTTTCCAGTTGAATCTAATACTGATAGTCATGCTTGTGAAAGATAACATATCAAATATTATAAACAGATACTTGTAATAATCAAGTATCTTATTAAAGACATTTGACAGTTAAATCAAAGACTTTATCCATCCAAAAATCGGATCAAGAAGTTGAGTACATATTAAACTGTAAATATCATTAGCTAATCTTGATTTTCTATTATTTTTTGCAATAATAATAAAAAATAAACTGCAACTGTCCCACTATGTTATCAGATGGGCTTCTTTTCCTGGTGCAGTCAAGTGTACCGTATGCTGTATATGGTGTACTATATAGGACGTATTGTGAGACTTTGACAGGTCTCATCCTCAAATTAACAGAGAATCTCTGCTTTTATTATTAATCACCAGGGTGTTAGACCCACCCATGTTAATATTCACTCACTGCATTTCTTCCCGACAGCTTTAGTTTTTCTATCCATCAAAAATAATCCTCATCCACAAATCTGATTAAACTTATGGCAGACCCTGTCATTCTCTCTCCCTCCCTCCCTCTCTAGTTTTCTCGCTCACTCTCTTTCGCATACTCACTGCATTCAGAAGGAGGTTCTTTGTCTTGTGTTGCCCAAGCAGAAAACCAGTTGCTTACAATCTATCATCTAAACATAGGACGCCTCTTTGTTCAGCAGTCTTCAAAGCTTTAATAAAGGGCCTGGTCGGCCCCGATTGGGCCAGCTGACAGGGGGATAGTGTCGCCACCGCTAACTGAGAGCCAGGCCAATATAGGCCAGGCAGGTCTGCGTCCTTGGGACCTGTTGTTGCCAGGAGCACTGGGGCATGACCGACTGTTAGAGAAAGCCTTTCTTTTCCTCTTCTCAGTACAGTGAAGAGTATGACCACAAAGGGAGCACCTAACAATAAGGGGTTACCCCCAGCAGCCCTTCAGTCCACAACACTTTAACAATTCTGAAGGCATCACACATTTGGATGGCTTTACCATAGACCATTTTCCATCACAGGAACTAGCAGGTCATATTAGGGTGTCATGCTCCTTTTTTACATGTTCCAACCATGGAAGCTATCCCTGTATGACCTCTTTATGGGCTGTTTCCGTGGTGGGAAAAAGTATAAATTCCAGGATAAGTAGCTCTGAGCGCCCCTGAAGTACTACTAGGCAAGACTCAATGCTGAGACAGCACTTTAAAAAAAAACAAAAAACAGTAAGGCAATGCAACAATCAGCAACACAACAACTATATTTGTTCCCTCAGTCATCCTGTTTTTATGGACTCACAGTTCCATACTTACATCAATGACGTCAAATTATTTAAATGTTAGTTAAAGCAAAATTATGACGTCACATGTGTGTCTTGTTGAAGCCCTGTTACAATTGAAGCAGAAAAGCTGAAAGAGCCAATTAGTCAGTTCCTGTAAACGTGCGTGTCACTTAGTGGCTGCACCTGACTTACTTATAAGTTATTGTAAAAGGTCTCCTAGTTCATTTTAGGCATGCGCTTTCATAAATTCAGATTGATTTGCCAATTACTAAGTGAGTGAGTGAGCTATGTGTCCCCTAGGCCAAATGCCTCAGCACCCACTCACAGGCACTCTCATCTCACAATTTAATATGTACATTTAAAGATTGTAAATCTGATGAGATGGAACTGGGAATCTCAGCGCTAAGACCTGATAAAAAACTTTTCCTGGAGCCTCTCTCTGTTGCTGCACACACAAAATTACCACAGTGACATGCGGTGACTCAATTTATGATCTCGCTGGGAATTTCCTGCAGTGTTATCCGCACTCTGGTGGAGGTTTATGTCTACTAGGCCAGAGTAACTGATAAAGATCCACAGCCAGAGGAAATCCTCTCCATACTTCTCTGCCCATGATGTTAAAGGAAAGATATGCATGATACAGAGTACAGTTATGAAGGAGTTTGCAAACACAAAATAGAGTTGAAAAAACCCCATAGTACTCATTTTCTATTTGTGTTTGCATGGTTCTGGCATTTCAGGCTTTACTTAGGTTTTTGAACAAGCGCATGTCCATAAATGAGGTGTTAAATAAAAGGAAGATTAGTGATTAGGGTTTAATGATAGATTCCTTTATTTAATATGGAGGAACAGCTTAGGCACACATGAGCTGAGAAATCAGATATAATGTATTCTTTTAAAAGTACCATAACCCTGTTTTCTAAGTCACATAAAAGCAAGGATAAATTAACATGTTATTAAGATCAGGTGTATCAGGTGATCCTGAACCCTCCCTTAGTTACTCTGTAATAGCCTAGGCTGCTGGGGGCTTCCCATGATGCACTGTTTCTTCTTCTCTCACCTCTTTTCAGTCTCTGTGTTTGTTCACCACTCTGCATTTAATCATTAGGTAATTTTAATCCCTCTCTCTTCCTTGGTGTGTCTTTTGTCCTTTCTCACTCCCAGCTAGTTGTAGGAGATAGGTGCCCCTTCGTGAGCCTGTTTCTGAAAAAGGTTGCTTCCTGTTAAAAGGGAGTTTTTCCTTCCTACTGTTGCCAAGTGCTTGCTCACAGGGGGTCATTGGATTGTTGGGGTTTCTCTTTATTGTTCTATAGTCTTTACATGATCAAAAAAGCACTGTGAGGAGACTGCTGTTGTGTTGTGGTTTTATACTGTATTAATTCATTTTAGTTAAATTAGATTTGCTTGGTTAAATTCACATTCAAACAGCTTTTATCTCACTTCCAAAAACAAACAACAGGCTCCGTAACATACTGTATTTAGACATATTTTTGATAGGACTACATGCTTTCTGGATAGGCTGATTCCTATGTTTGTTCTTCAGAGCTGAACTAACTCTTCTGGCAGTCCCTCTGTGGCGGCAGTGGGACACCAGGGGGGCCGAGGCCCTCTGGTCTGAGTGTAAGGTGTCGCTGGTCCAACATGAGTGGCCTGCAATCGAAGATGACAGGGTGACTGTTGTCTGCCACCAGACTCTTGTGTGTGTCTATGTGCATTTGGTTGTGTGTGGGATTGCTTTGCGTGCAGTAATGTCCTCAGCTGAGCCACCCTGGGTCCCAGGAGCCCTGTCTCCCAGATTGTCAGCTGTGACTGCTTGGGTTTCCTGCAGCAAAGGCACTTTTTGGCTGATTTGATGTGACACATTGACTATAATCTGTTAGGATTAAAATGTGTTGCAGACATTCTTTCAGGTAATGAGGGCCACTTTTTTCTGGATTTGTTTGGTTATTAAGTTGTACCAGGTTTTCCAGATATTCCTTAACAATTTATCATGAAGCTGTGAGGCAAAGTTTTGCATAAAGTGGTTCATTATTTGCTGAGCCAGTGCTATTATTCCCAATTCATTCCACGCCAGGGTTACAGTAGGTAAACACTGTTTTCTTGCTCTCTTGACCATTTTTGTTCGTTTATACCACAGAAAATGTAACAGTTCTGGTAAAATTGACTGGGAATCTGATCGTGCTCTGGCAGAGCAATGATATTGGAACAAAGGATGAAAGGGCAGAGCTATAAGGAGCCCGTTTAGGGACTCTAAATGTTACACACATTCCTGTCTTTGTTTACATGAAATGTGTTGAAAAGGCTTGGATTCATGTTTGACCCAAGTGAGTATGGAATAGGCTACAGCATACCCACTGCAGATGCCTGAAACCTCTACTTTGATTTATATTTTTAAAATGTATATATTTAAAAAGGAAGTTGCCTTTTAAGGCAGTGAATACAACACTTACTACAGTGCTAGTGGATAGTTTCTTGGTTGCATTTAAGGGCTGGTAATCACTATTATAAACCCATGTTTACTGTGTTTAAGTTAGGAGAAAAAAGCTGAAAGTAACGAAGTATAGTGGAAGATAGTAGGATAACTGCTGGCATGGTCTTCAGAGATCCCCCGTGGAGCTCAGGGGAACAGCAGGAGAGGGAGCTGCAGAGGGCCAGAGGTTGTACAAGCCTTGTGTTTGAAGTCTTCCTCTCTGACTGCAGTGCAGACGTTACCCCAAGCTGTGCTCCTCTCAGGGGGTCCTCTGGAGTGTTACCCAACCAGGCTGGCAGCTGTTGAACAGCTTCTTCTCCCTGCTTATCTGTCTTAGCTGTCTCCTCTTTATGTGCCAGTGTTTTGTAACCAAAACCAGCACCTGGACATATCCTAAATCACTGAATGTGGAGAACACAGGGCACACTGGTCTGTCACTCAGACATCGAAACACCAATCACCTGAATGAGGACTGGAGACAGTTTTTAATTAAACGTATTAAATGTGTATAGTAACTGATTGCCTGCATGGAGGGGTTTTTTTTTGGTGGAACTAAAGAAAAGGAGATTTTTATTTGCAGTTTCACTTGTGACGTGATCAAAAATGACAGGAAGATAGATAAATTTCAATCAGCTGGAGTAACACAGTGTCCTGCCCTGTTTCTATACTTACATGCCAGTCGCCCATCAAGGACCAGTTTCTGAGCCAGGAAGACCCTGGTTCGATTGTGTTTTTGTCGCTTTTTCTGGCAAACAACATCCTGACACAAAATTTGGGTCATTTTAGAACAAAATAAATGACGCCATAAATATTTGGCTGATATCAAGTCACGGCTGAGTGTAATGATCCAAAAATTTGGCTTGCAGGAGAATTGGTCTGTTGCTTCTGTTAACTGGGTCAGTTGAAGAACTCATCAGCTAGAAATGCAAGTATTGTTTACACTACGTTATTGCGAGTCACTGCAGACCACTATTGCATATTTGGGTTGGATGTCTTTTTCTTTATATAGTACATAATGAGACCTGGACTTTGTTTAGTCTTAAGCTCTACATTGTTGTGCCTAGCCAAAAACAGCAAGTAGAAAATAAACTTATTGCAGTTGCTGGTTTATAAAAAAATTACCTGTCTTAGCAGTCACCAACATCAAGCAATACAACCCTCACCCAGAAGCTACCTGGACACTTAGAGATTACTACAGGTGGTGCCCGTAGGTTCCTCTAAAGGTGTAGAACCTAAATCCTGCTAAGGAAAAGCTCATACCTTACATTCACACTGTCAGACGTATCCAAACCATGATTATCCCCTTACCCATCACCACCCTTTCCCTACTCCAGAGAGAGACAAAGCGAAGTATCTATAGAGCGATCCATCATTCCTGCCTGTCTTCCCACTTGCCCTCCTCAGGAAACACCTTTCAGACCAGGAGATTAGAGTGTGACGGGAAGAGAGAAGAGCAGTGAAAGAATGATGGAGGAGGAAGAGGAAGGTGTAAATGATTAAGAGGGAACGGCTAGAGAAGAACTGCAGAGAAACTGATTAACTGGGCAAACAAAAGACTGCTGAGGCAAGGAATGATAAAATGGGAGATACAAGTGTCTTTTTTCGCTACCTAGAGAACGCCAGTAGGAATAAACATGAACTTGCCCATTAGGGGACTTGTTGATATCTCCTAGTGGCCTCTTGGAACATTAGCAAAGCTTTTAAGGGTAGACATCAGCCATTTTCACACATGCACTATAACCTTGAACCTTTCTAGACATTATGTGAGAAAGTTGTATGTATGTGTAAACAATACAAGTCTGCTCCAGTAGACTTGTATCATTTACAAACTCATTTGCCACAACAGTTAATGTGTGATAAGTCTTTTTAACATGGAAGATTTTGCTGGGAGACCTTGACACGTACCACCAATGTAAACATTGTAGTTCAAGCTCCCCCAGACACACACCAAACCACAAAGCTGCTCTGTATTGGCTTGGAAAATGGCCCCAAGGCAATGGCTTAGACCCATTTCCCCTTGTGGGACTAATAAAGGTATATCAAATCAAATCAAATCAACTCCCCGGATTCCAATTCGATTGTGCATCCCACAGATTTGCCAAAACAAGCTAATCTGTTTTGATTTTTGGTTTTTTTTTTTTTGGTCAATTGATTAGTCCATTATTTAGCAAATTGTTTTTGTTCCACTACAGTGGAGAAGAATGTACTCAAAAAGCTGCACTATGGTCCTCGGGCCAATCAGATTTTCACTTCAAAGTAATCTAAGTAAAAAGAATGGACTGCCATTAATAGAGCAATTTTCTAGTAATAGAGACCATATTTGTACTATATGTTTTAAAACATTTTATCTACCTCATATCCACAGCCAGTTTAAAATCGCTATTTCACCTAACACCAATGTCTTTGGGCTGCCCACACAGAACACCCCACTCAGGGTTAGAACCAAGAACCATCTTGCTGTGAGGCAATAGTGCTAACCACAAAATCTGTTAGCTACTCACTTATCCACAAGGGGCCGCCACAGCAGATGCATTTGATTTGGCCAATTTTTTACGCCAGATGCCCTTCGTTACATAGCCTATCCGGGAATTTGAGTGTTTTCCTAGTGACCATCACTGAACTAACCGTCATCCATGCTTTGGGAATATATGAGCCTGGTTCTGGTTTCACCAAGTGCTTGCTAAAAAGGAGTCGTCTGTGTTATCGTAGGGTTTTTACCTTTGCAAATACAAAGCATCTCGAGGCAACTATTGTGATTTGACACTATATAAAATTGAATTGAATAATTAATATGTACTAGTAATAACACATTTATGGATGACTGCACGTCCAGAAACACAGTCTACCCACAAGTGCTAGCAAAACATATGATAACTTCTGTTCCAAAACTAAAATTAAAAAGGCCTGCGTTTCAGGCTGTCAGCACGTGTTAGTAAGGTATGAGCTACAAAGTAATTTGACACGTTTTAGTACAATTTTTAGACACTCACATAAAGGCATTAGTGCAATTTTCGCTCGCAGATAGTGTTACTGTGCCTGCCAATCTGGATTACGTTCCATTGCTTGGAGTGTCTCTCTGAAGCTGGAGTTTTGGAGATGTAATACACTTTGAGAGCAAATAACGTTAAGAGTGAGATCCTTTCTCTTAGCCGATTTGTCATTCTGTCATATATTGGCTGGCTGTTTTTGCGCAAATAACTCCTTTTTAATCAAAATTCTGTCAAAAAGAATAATTTATGTTTTTATTGAAATGAATTGTTCTCCCAGACCAGTGTGACTACTTTAGAACAAGCAAAGGTGCCGGATTCATTATCACATTCACGGTGAAAGGAGCAAGATGTTTTGGCAGTGACTTTGCAGCCTTCAGGGGCGTCAGGTTTTGCGCGTGATTTCTCACGCACACAAATTAGGTGCGGATAAAGGTTTGTAAAGCAGTCGCACCTTCTTTCACTCGGCACCTCTGTGGGAGGTAAAGGAGAGCTGGGCTACCCACTGCTCTTTGTAGCGTCTTTTGCTCATTAGCTTCATGTCATTTGATACTGAGTGATAGCTCGCCTTGCTGAAAAGGTCCCCAAGATAAGGACCATGCATTTAATCTTTTCCTCTGCTCTGCAATCTTTCAGTAACAATGTGTGAGATGTGTCATCTGTGGGGACATCACCTTTTTCTAATGGCAGCACAGTGATGTTTTACTCCTCAAAGGTTAATATTTCTCCTCTGTTTAATAATCTGTGTTATGCAAGCTGTTTCACCGAATCCACTTATGCTTTGTTGACCTAATATACAAGCCACACAGCAGTAGAGTGATGCCAAGAAGACATTTTCAGAGCTTCAGCCTTCCTCTGTCTATTTGAGCTCTTTGGAAATAATCCATTTGGTGCACAGTTGTGACAGTGATGTGCATTAATCATCCTAATCTCTTCATCCACTGCCATCCAGGCCAATGTCTTACGACATAGATAAAACACAAACCAACATTGAAACTGTCAGTCTCATCCTGTTCTTGGAAAGTTGCAAAATATACCAAACTTCTATTGTTCAAGGAAAATCTCTGGATTTAAAATAAAATCCTTTGACTTGATATGGAACGACACTTCTTGTGGTTAAAAAGACTTAAAGAAAAAAAGAATTAATCATCGCAGGACTGCTCCAAAACCATATCACACCCTGACAGTAATTGCAGGCATACATGTCTATCTCACAAGCATAAATACAATCACACACACACATAGACAAACACACATGCTGCACAATGACCTGTATTATGAGTTGTAATTATGCTCTTTGTTGCTTTCCTGACTTGATGAAATCTGATCTCCGAGATGCGTACACCCTATTTGTTTGCAACGGTTGTTTTTGATTCCCACTGAATACTGTGTCATTATTTACCGAAATTACTGGCATTCAGGTTTTGCTGACAGCTTCTTGGGGGGGGGCAGCAGAAGTCGAGGTTCCTCCTGCCTTATACAGAATTACCAGTGATTTGTTTTATCCAATCTACTTAAGTGTTCAGCTGCAAATAACTAAACCTCTAGCGGTGATCAGTGTGTCTGGATGTGTACTGAGTTATGGAAATGACCGTAGCAATTGGGGAATGTTATTCTGTCTGTCTGAGTCCCACCACCACAGCCACCTCCCCCTCATCCCGATGTGAACAAATTCTCAGGCCTCTAGCAACAGACATTTTGAAACACTCAAAACAACAGTCCCATAGGAGGTTAACACCACTTACAATTAAGGTGTCACTTACCCCTGCGGTTTAACACTTTCTCTGTGTGTGTGTGTGTGTGTGTGTGTGTGTGTGTGTGTGTGTGTGTGCCTGCCCGCCTCCTAACAGTATCTTCATGATCTACTAAATCTCCTCTGTAAATAAAGTCACAAGTGACAACTTGTGTTCTGCTTTATATGCAAATTCAGCCCAGCCCTTTGCATTTAAAGGAGATAAGGAAAGATTAAGCAAACCACACTGTCACTACATAAATGTGAGCGGAAGAGGCTACAGTGGCAAGTGAAACATGGGCATTCGCTCTTTTTTGTTAAGGCTGATGAGCCCCTATTTTGCACATCTTAGCAACCAATGTGCCTCCTCTTTTCTCTTCAATATGACTTCTATCATATGCTCTGCATCCTGCACCAAGTTAAATATCTGATCAAATACTAATGTGATTCTGATCTACTGGTAATTCAAATGACTCTATACTGAATTGTTTGAAAGTCACAAATAATGGGTAACGGGCACAACTGCTGTCCAATATTGAAAGGGCTGAGACTACAAGATATCTTTGGTTAATATGTTTGTCACTGTGTCAGATTAGGCAATTATAGAGCCATAAACATTACCGACATTACTGAATACACACTGCTCCCCTACAGGGCTTTTTTTTATGATTTTATCTTGTCATTCTTTTATTTGCTGGAGATAATGACACGATTTGCTTGTAGACAACTGCTATGTTCTTCTTTTGAAAGTGTAGTTGCTGTCTTTTCCTATCACTGCCTGATCTAAAGAGCGTCTGCGAGCTGGAAAGCTTCTTGCCTATAACAGGCTCTAGTTAGAGAAACCTTCCAGGTTGACCTAGTTCATGTGTTGCTACACCAAGAGCAAAACAAGGACTGCTGTCAGCTGTGGTAGAGCGTTGGCAGTCCGTGAATGGTCCAAATACCTGTAGAGTCGATGGTGGCAGTGTACAAAGTCTGTGGTACCAGTCTTTGGGCTAGTCTTGCTCGTGCTGCTGTCAAGCCATCAGCCAGTTGCTGAGTAGAGCGGAGTTATAACATTCAAAGAGCTGAAGTTGAGCTGGGTGTTAAAAAAAATGGAAAATGCAGCATGCAACACTGCAGCCACTGTCTGGGATTTTCATGCTGTATTTTTTCTTTTTTGGATGTTTTGTTGTGCTTTTTTTCACACAGTTTTTTCTCCATTAAAATCCGCTGTAGCACTCTTTCCTTTTCCAGTCTAGTTGTCAACCAATCAAGCAGTGTCATCCACATCCAGCATTATGCACTTGAGATTTTGGGGGACTGCATGGGAACATGTTAGCGTTAGGTGAAAACCCCTTTCTTTAGGCTTTTGCTGGGGAAAAGCTTATATGTCTTTGTGTATGCATATGCAAAGGAACATAATTGCAGGGCAATGAATTACATATATACAGCAGCTTTTATTGATTTTATGGGGACTGAGATTAAAGATTAAAAAAAACCATCATTTCTTAATCTCACTCATTAACAACTTATATCATAATTAAATTGTTAAAGCTTCCTTTTTATGGATAGCGCTGTATGATTGCATGATGGCAGGGACCTTAAATTTCCCACAGACATGTCATCTCCTTGAATTGATAGTGTACTATGCTTGGAGGATGTTCACAGATATGATAGAAAATGTTATTTAATTGCTGAACAGTCTGGCTTATTGAAGCATAACTCAATTTTTTTAAATGATTTTAATTTATGGCATTTTTTAAGAGGAAAAAATTGTTTTAAATCAAAGCTTAATATGCAAAATAGTCCGATGTTAAAAGTGTGTGTTCGCATATCTTAAGAAGCTGTTGCACCTGATCGATTTAATGGAAGAACAGCCCCAACAAGAGAGCTGTCAGCTGAAACGCTAAAAGGGTTGTACAACTCTTTTAAGATGGAAACCCAGCAGAGTGTGGCAAGAGATGCTGGTTGTTCCCAGTCAGCTGTGTCTAAAACATGGTACAGGCAAAACGGGAAGATTACGAAAGGAAGATCTCAAAGCATCTGGACAGAAAACTCAAAGCAATATGTCCTGAAAATGGAAAATTGCACAACAAAAGAAATGAAAAGCAAATGGTCAGAAACAGGAGTCAGTGCCTGTGACAAAAACAGTGCTAACAACAGAAGAAAAAAAGGTTTTAGTGGGCTAAAGAGAAACAGTCATTGACTGTGATTTGATGAAGCACTATTCAGTGATGAATTACAGATCTGCGTTATCCAGAGAGTTGATGCTAGAGCTTTTAACTTGTGCTTTTCCAGTGAAATATATAAGATGCAAAGAAGAAGTAGCTAATTTCTCCTTTCAATTATATTATTGGGTTGCTTATATGGCTGGTAAAAGGGGAGAGATGGCAAACGTGACCTCAAGGGATAAGGCATAACCGCTGGTTACCAAGGGGTTAGTGACAGCTCTGTGAATGAGGCTTCAGCAACCACGAGCAACCAGTTAGGGAATGCTAATTTTTCTGTAGTGACTGGTGGTTGCCAGGCGGTTGCAACTGGTCTGTAGGACTGTGTGACTGGAGAATTATGTTTTTTAAGGAGTAGACTCCATACCTCAAACAGTTTAGCCCATTATGAAAGAAAGTGCTAATTGTAATCTTTTTGTTGATTAGTTTTAAAGTTTGATCAAAGGCATTCTTATATGCTCGCTTTACAAATGTGTGTCTCTTTAGAAACTATATTATTTCATTGTTTCCTTTTATGATGTATATGAATGCTTACTACAACAATAAGCTGCAGTCCAGAAAAAAATATTTTAAATCCATATGTTACTCATCTGTGTTTTGCTGTGATTACTTCCACTAAAGGAAACCGCAGTGTTATTATCTCAGCGATTGCATGTACTTCTGCAGAATGTACACCTCGATTTACCACAAGGGAAGGAATTATGTTTTGATTGCAGTTCTATAAATGCATTGTAAACTGTGTGTGTTCAGTAGAGGAAGTTGTTTTATCTATTTCATTTGCAAATGCCCACATGCACATATATGCACGCATCTTGTTTGAGTGATGCAGTTAATGGCTTTCCCCAAACTGGTGTGGTTTATTGGAGATGCTTTCAAATAGGAGCTTTAATTCAGCACAGTTGGTACATAAACCTTTGTTTTTTGGTTCCCACTTTCCCTCAGGGACCCCTTCCATTCTTCTATTCCTGATTTCCCTCTCCTTCTCTCTGAACCCAAACTCGTTCCCTTTTTTTTTTGCTCTCTGCTTCTCTGTCTGTCTTTCTCTCTTTGAGTCTCACACTGACTCCCACGTACACTTCTCCCTTGTGTCCAGTGAGTAAACGTGGAACCGTGTGAGCTTTCAGAAGGACTTTGAAATGAGACATGGCTAGGACATCAGAGGACCCTGACACTCTCAATGAAGCCTACTTGATTTATAAGTGAGCAGAGAGTGTTGCTGGTGGTGGAGGAGGGGGGGAAGTGTTTCCAGAGGCACACAAGGCCACAAGGTCCTCCATTAGTACCTTGACCCCTGCTTCATGGGACCAACCACTGCACAGGAGAAGACAGGAGTAGAAGAATAGAGGGATAGGGGTACTTGGTGAAGGGGGTGGAGGGGTCTTTTTTTACATAAGAAAGTCTGTTATTTACATTTTCACCACAGAGAAGACAGCACAAATGAGAAACCCTACCTCGATCATTTGTCAGTGGCCTGCTGTGTCCTGACTCTGACGTCTGTTACTTGTACCTGATCCCTCACTCAGACCTGTCTCTGCTCCCTGTTTTACGATTCTACTCACTGTTTTACTGTTCACCATCTAATTAGCTGTGTCTTAATACACATAAAAACACAGCACAGTCTTGGTGTTTACTGTCTGTTTGCCATGCTGTAAAAATGTGTGAGTTTGCTCATAAAAACTTGCCCACAGATAAGTCCTCACTTTCATTTAATGGGCAAGATCAAAGCGTTGATAACGAATAACAGATTATAGCCTTTGTATTGTGCAGCTGCATAAAAGTTAACACTGATAGACTTATTTAGTTTGGCTATACCAGACAATGCTTTTAATTGTGTTCTTTATTTTATGAAAAGCTTCATTTTAAGGAAGTTTGTGACTAAGCAAAACATTTACAGTGTTCACATTTTAACCAAATTACATTCTAGTGTTGTACTTATCCACCAAGTATCAATGCAATATACAGGCATGGGAAAAAAGCACACAGATCTGAGGTTTTCACTAATAAAAATTATCTTATTATTATTTATTTACCGTTGGTGTGAGGTGTTAATGCAGATTTGCTGTGGTTGCATGATTTATGCCCAGAGTGGCCAGACATTTCTACTTTGGTCTCATCTTTTCAAAAGACATTTTGTAGTTTCTTCAGACACAACTTTACCAACCTTAGCCGTGCTGCTTCTTTTTAGAGAAAAGAGGCTTTTTCCTGGCAACCCTCCTAAGCAAGCCATACTTATCTTTAACATTTAACATGCTCAATGAGGCCTGTAAAGTCTAAGATCAAGTTCCTGGGTCTTTTGCAATTTCTCTAAGCATTGCACTGTCTGATCTAGCAGCACCTTGCATCTGCTTACCATAATTTCTATTGAAGCAGTAAAGGTGTGCTTAGTTTTTCACCTACAGCTGCATTTTAGCTTAGTTTTTTGTCAAATAATGTCAAAGTGCAGTGCATGTTGTTGTTCAGCTGAAGTATTTACCCAACTTTAACTTGTAAAGACAAGACAATATTTTTATTATGTCCTGACACATAAAACCTTAGAAATGAAGGAGGGTGTACTTTCTTTTTACCATGACGGTATACTATACATATACAGATAGGGATAAACAGAGACATAGAAATCCCTTCCCTTTGGAAAACATTGTGTCATGCTGCTTTTATGTTGTGTGTAAGGCTATTCTATGTTTGCTTATTACGTCACCTACTCTGTGTTTGGCTTTTGCTCATGTATGTGCTTGCAATTGGAGTCCATAACATTGTTTTTTTTTCTGTAGAGGTCGGTTTCATGTTGTTTGTGACAGGCCTGCCAGCTATATGCTAACTTGGCAGATGCATTAGGCTAACATTTAAAAGTCTTTTATTCTCTTCTAGTTCCATCTTTGGCTAGTTTATGTGGCCCCTCAACCAATTCTTCAGAAAACCAGCCTTTTAGGGAAAGCCTGCCTCTTGACATAAGCATGCTGGAATTTATTGTTTTCTGTAAACATGCCTTATACATAATCTGTCTTCTCAATACACACTGCCAGTTGCCATAGGAACAAAGTAGGGTTTTCATAACACATGAAGGGCTAAGGCATGATGGGTCTCAGTCGCTCCTGTCACACAGTGAGTTTCAGGCCCAGCTCAGTATTTCTTTGGATTTTAGTGTAAGATAAAAATGTCTGTCTGCTTCTTATGATTCTAATGAAAAACACTCACCAGCTTTGTGGGGATCCATTGCAAATTATAAAGCAGCACAACAGGGTTTTAAAGATGGGTCCCTTGTGTGTAGTAGGTGATTAAAGTCCAAAAAGGAGCTGAGGGAGCAACAAAGCACAAGAGACAAGAGGAAGAATGTGTAAAACGCTGTCTGACTCCATGTCCTCTCTTGTTACCGGATGTCCTTGTCCAGCAAACATGTATTCGCATAAACACTCCTGTCTCTAACACAAAAATATAAAAAGGCTCATGATGGAGGGTCGAGGATTATTACATACAGCTGGTTTCTGTCACTATATAGCCTAAGCACATCTTCTACTCTGTATCTTAACCCTTTCATATACTGCTAATATTCACGCCTACAAGCTTCTCCTGAAAAGGCAGCAAGTTATAAAGCTAATGTATGTAGCACCATTTCAGAACAATTTCCTGTATACAACCACTGAGAAAGCCTCATCAATGACTGGCTATCTGTGAACTATTGGGAATTTTTGATAATATTAAATATCAGTGTGTCAGTTTTGTCACAATCGACAGTTTTCAGCATAATTTTAAAGTTTTGATTATACTCTGACACACCAACAGCTTGACACATGACGGCCAAAGTTGTTGGCAGGGGCACATGCGCAGTTGGTGCGTTGTAAAGTCTCTACGATCAAGTCCACACAATCCCCCCAAAAATGGCAGACACGCAGACATCAACACGGATCCTCATATTCACCAACTAATGACAAAATGTATGTCACTTGGATTCAGTTGTAGTAAGTGATTTGCTTTATTTTGGTCTCTTACATAAAAAAACTATATGGGCAAAAGTACTGGGCCACCTAGTCGTTACGACTACAGGAGATGCTCATTCATGGAAACTGGGGGTGAGCCTCAAAATTATATCACAATATTTCAAGAACATTTGCGATAATAGTATTTCTTACGATGTGGTCAGGGGTGGGGGTGCAGGCAGCAACATTTAAAGTGTGAGTAAATGAGCTTCTGTCACTGATGACTCACTGGCTATTTCAAAATGGGAATTTGTTGCCACATGGTGCCGGTAGCAGTAAGCAGTATAAAGCAGTAAACCTTATAGTGCAGTAGTAGTGACTCAACAATATATCTAGTGATACAGCAGAAGTCAAAAGTAGCACAGTTACTGTTTGCCCCAGACATTTTACGTAGTAAGTATAAGAATAACTGCTTAATGCTTTAGTTCAGCGGTCCCCAATCCCCGGCCCACGGAGTCGTTTGGTACCAGGCCGCGTGAGTTGAGGCTCGGGTGTGAAATTCACGGTTTTCAGGGTTTTTATCAGGTTTTAGCATTAATTTTGAAATAGTTTTTAGCGTTAACTCTGTTTCCCTGTGTCTTTTCCCGTGTGTTATGAATAAATCGTCCTTTTTTTTGGTACTGGTTTTATTTTGTTGTATTTATCAGCGACCCCAAAGGCCGGTCCGTGAAAATATTGTCGGACATAAACCGGTCCGTGGCGCCAAAAAGTGTGGGGACCGCTGCTTTAGTTAAGTAACTAAAGTAACTTAACCTTGTGACTCGTCAGGAGCCTGTGCAATGTTTTCAATCATAACACTGAAAAATAATTCGTATCTTCGGTCAGACTTTTTAGCCAGCTGCTTAAAGCTGTGCTTTTTTACAATCTAACTGCATCAGTAATTTCCCTGCACTGGTTACTCTTCCTAAATGATGTCCACCTAGCAAGTGAAGCTAGTGATGCTTGGTTGAGTCATTTGTTTACTTTTGAGTCGCTCATCAGTAGCTCCTAGTGTGGCCTCCTTCATAGCCTGGTTGTAGTTGACAGTTTGTTTTTGCCTCAATTGTTGTTGATTCCACATTTAGAGGAAATTTTGCAAAGCATTGTCTGTTGGAGGTTGTTAAATTAGCTCACACACTGGGGGACTTAAACACTGAAGGTGATATGATACTTTTATATCATGTAAAAATTTATACCAGTATTATCACAGTCAGTATAATATGGCATAGCCCTTATGGAAAACCACACTATGAAGCTCCCAGCCCACAGGTTTAGTGCTGATGTTAATGCCAGACAAGGTTGTTGAGTCAGCATGACAACTTTTACATGCTGTGGGCCTGAACGTTTGGAGACTCTGTAACTTTACATGGTCTGCCGCTATGTGGCTTAGTAGCTGTGGCTCCTAAACTCTTCTGTTTCACAATAATACAGTTGATCATGGAAGCTCTACAAATGAAGAAATTTTATAGACTGGCTTATTGCAATGAAAGCATCCTGTTACAATACTTCAGTGGAATTCAGTGACCTTTTTAGAAAGACCTATTCTTTCACAAATGTTTCACAAGATTGTGTCTGCATAGCAGTGGAAGCTATTCGCTAATAATTTTGCCAAAATGAAGCTTGTATAACATGAAAACTCGTGGTGCTAGCACAGAGACTTGTAAACCCCAATTTATGTGTTTCAACACACGATCATTTACATGAACTAATTGGAATCTGAATTTCATAAATTTGACTTAAATTAGCATAGTACCAGTTTATTTAATCCTACTGATGTGTTCTGGTCTTTGAAATCTAGGACAAGTTATTGACCATTGCTGTTTGTGTGCTACAGTACAACATGCTATAAATCCGAACTGAAAACACTCAAATAATTTCTGTGTAAGTGTTCATGTAATTCATTCGTTTATTTTAAAGATTTCATGTAGTAAGTTAGATGTAATGGTATACTGTTGGAGTTTTTAAGTAAAGATTAAATTCTAACATTTTTCAAATCCTGCAGCACCTTTTCACAAAGATAGATTGGTTACATGTAAATGACACTGGAACATCCTTGACCAGTGTACTTGGTATGGTGTATAAAATACAAATAGGCATTATCGATATTTCTGAAGCTGCTGTACTTGACAATGCAGCTGTTAGATTTGAGGGAACGTTTTTTATGGACTTGTTTTGGGGCGATTGTGGCTCAAGAGTTGGCAGCTTGTCTTGTAATCAGAAGGTTGCCGGTTCAAGCCCCGGCTCTGACAGTCTCAGTCGTTGTGTCCTTGGGCAAGACACTTCACCCGTTGCCTACCAGTGGTGGTCAGAGGGCTCGGTGGCGCCAGTGTTCGGCAGCCTCGCCTCTGTCAGTGCGCCCCAGGGCAGCTGTGGCTACAATGTAGCTTGCCATCACCAGTGTGTGAATGGGTGGATGACTGATTGTGTAAAGCGCTTTGGGGTCCTCAGGGACTAGTAAAGCGCTATACAAATACAGGCCATTTACCATTTGTTTTCTCTAATAGTTTTTGTATTTCTAAAGAGCTCATGTAGTCAAGTAAATGGATGCAATGCTCAACAAACCTATATCTCCTATATCCCTACAAAAAAACTTGGAGTTGTTTTCCTGCATTAACAGTTATCAACTATTAACTGTCCCGAGCGATCTGCGTCAGAACAAAACAAATAGTATGATTAACAGCAATGACCAGGTTCATTGACAAGCCAAATTAGATTAGATTAGATAGAACTTTATTAATCCCTCGGGTGGGTTCCTCTGGGAAATTCGATTTCCAAAAAAGCACAGCACCGACAGAAGTTACAGAGTTAATGAGTGTAATAATAAACTAAACTAGTTGTTAGTCAACTACTATAATCACTTTATGTGTGCCAAGCATTCAGTTAGATAAAAATGTAAAGCCAGTAAATTAAAAAAGGGGGAGGTGGATAACAAACACAATGAATATAACCTTTTAATGTTTTGGGTGTAAATTCAAAGAGTAATGCTTTAGAATGAGTCACAGTATAACTATATTTAGGTTTTGGGATGATTAATAACTTTAAGTCTCTATCAGTCTTGCACTCAAGTTCTCTTTTTGTTCCTAAACTGTTAAAAAAAATTCGTAACTCAAGACAATCACATTGGTATAGGAGTTTTTAACTTGCATGAAGTTACTGTCCTGATGACTCATCTTACCCAACTTCTCATTTGTCTGAACCATTTTTAATACAAACAGGATATTAGCTTCTATCACTTATCCCACAATGAAGAAATAATTGGACTACAATTTAAATTGGGAGGGCTGATAACAGCGAGCAATGCTCTTTGACATCCACCCTGATATCCTCATTAGAGATTGATTTGTTTCATGTGGTATCTCTGCTAAGGTTATTATCTATGCAAATTGTGGATGCGATTAAGACCTTGGATCCTACCTCTTGTGTTTGAGCTTCCACCCTGCACGTAGGAAAGGTCTTTTTCCGTTGGTTGTGTAGCAACAACCACAACTATTACATTTGCATCCCCACCCTCGTACCACTGCCCACTTTAACTTGTCTGTGCACTTCATCACCAAGCAAACAGTGTGAGTTTGTCATTTTAAAACCCACACACTGAGAATTGGCAGGGAGACAGCGGTTGAAAGGATCCATCTTTGACAGTCAGATCGAAAGGAAAGGTAGATTAGCCCGCAGAAAAGAGAGAAATGGGACGTCTCTTGGGGCCGATCACTATCTCTGCGTTGATAAGAGAGCGAGTGCCTGAAGGCTGGCTTTCCTTCCCACCGCTTTTTGTGCCTTCCCCAGAGCAATTTGAGTCCAATTGTCCAGGATTATAGAAGCTGCTCCCTCTGGCATAGAAAGGTGGATCCCTGCAGGTGGAGACGGGGTGATGTAACTCTGTTTTGCAGTCAGCGGGGAAACCTGATAGAAATGGATGGTTAGGTGCTGTTTTCCAAGCCTCCCACCATGACTTTACTATAATCCCAGACAAGGAACTTGAGAAAGACATTTTATGAAAATCTCAACTTCCCAGTACTTTGAAAGACTTACAATCAGAGGTTTTTTTATTTGTGTCATCCACATAGGCATGCCATTAACATTATGAATCAAATAATCTCAGTTCATTGAATGAATCATAAAAGAATAGTCCATCCAGATGGTCTCATTATCCAGGTTGTGTCTGTATGGTGGTTTTTTCTCCATAAAAATTCAAGGCATTTACGTTTTAGGGAACTTTCAGCTTAGTCAGTGGTCAGGTTGGTGAGTCACCGGCCTTGAGGCTGTTTTTTTGACAGACTGAGTATCTTCACAGGCAGTAGTCCCGTCACTAATGCATTCCACACGCGCTGTGTCTCATCCAAAGGAGAATTTAGTCAGTGTTTCATTAACAATCATTGAGTAATTTGGCAGGCGTACACAGGTTCTCTTGAGTAAATCCATTCTCACTGAAAATGTGTCCCTACCTTCATTTTATTGGAAATGTACGTTTCTCTGCTGTGTCAGAGACTCTTGATGGCAGTTGCTTATCATTGACCTAGATTGGATTATAGTGAAGGCAAAGGACTGGTATACTACACACAGCAGCACAGAAATGCAACTGACTGGTGTTTTTATGTTTTTAAGGAAAATTGTGACTTCCAGTTAAAATTTTAATCTGTTCTCTATTTATATGTATGTATGCATGCACAATGTTAGAATAAAGAATTCTAGCAGAATACTAAATAATATAGTACCGGTATTCTGCAAGCCATATATACTGAACGGTTCATACAGGCTGGATAGTGCTAACAGTTTAAAAATAGTGCTAGCAGTTTTATCTGCTTCATGCGGCTTCTGCTGATGTAATGTTATCGTATCAAAAATAACTGAGCCCAGTGATAAAATTCCTTGAAAAGTTATATCGTGGCAAAGTTAACTCAGTCTTATCACAGAGCCCGTCTGTATCTGCTTATCCTCTAAGATGCTTTGCTGACAAGGCAGAAGTATGGTATGCTGAGGTGATTCTGCCCCTCGCCCTTTGCCCATATGTTTTGTATTTACGCCCTAGGAGGTGCCATGCTCAGCAGCGCGGTGGTGGAAGGGGATAAAGCAGGCCTCTCTGGCCCAAATGACGCATGACATGGTGCTGCGCCCCGGGCCCTTATTTATGGCTTCCCATGTCAGCGGAGGCTTGCTCCCCTGGGGAGCCCCACAGCCGTTATCCGCTAACTTAGCTCAGCCAGTCCTCAGGGCTAATATCACGCCTGGAAGATGCACAAAGGGAAACACTATCCACTCCCGGAATTCAGATCAGCATAATGTGGAAGCATGCACATGTGACCGAGTCGTACGGAGAAATCAAATTGAATTCCTCATAGAGAAGGTTTTTTTTAGCTGTCACATCACAATTGCTACATTGTTGGAAAGAAGCAAACCCACATACATGAAGTGCTACTTCAGAGGAATTAACGTCATATCAGGCTGAAGCTAGGCCACTGCCAGGCACACACTGCCTCTTTTATTCATGCCTCTGATGTGGGAAAGGATGTGAAATCTGGAGAGAGAGTGAGGAAGAGGTTTGGTGTGTGGATCTGAATACATTTTCTCTGTAGTTACTCAAGAATCCATGTACATATCACACCGCATTAACAAATAGAAGCATACACTGCCAGCCCTCATGCACACACAGGTGTTCTGCACGAGCTGTCCCGGAATGTTCCAGTGATCCCTGTCCAGGGTTTTGATGTGGGTAGAGGAAAAAGGAAAGAATTTAGCGGAAAACGAAAGCCAAGGGATGAGATGAAGCCGAGGAGTAGATGGCAGATATTTAAGAAAAAGAGAAGAGAGGGTCTGCAAAGTATATCTGAAAGAATTTATTGGAGATCAGAGGAAGGTTTGACGTGATGACATGATGGTAACAACAGGGTTAACAAAGGACAAAAAAAGATGGCTGGGGTTTTCTCTTCCCGGGTATCTCATATTTCTTTCTGCTTTGAGGAATGAGCGCAAAAAAAGGGAGCACTGTCAAGGTTTTATGTGGCCTTTTGAAAACAGAACAAACCCTCTACAGAACAATATATCCAGCCTCAGAACTTCTCCGACATGAGCGCACTCATTTTCTCAACTTCCCAGGTCCTCCCTGTAAAACACCCTGTTTGATATCCACTCTGGTCATTGTTTAGTCTAGTGGATATCCCTTAGATCATCTTCATCAGCAGCTGTCCTGCATCCCCTTTATGTTCTTTGCGTCCCCATCTCATAGCAGCCCCAGAACAGTCACCTGTCGTCAATTTTGAAGCATTACTAAGATTGGGCATGTTTTTTTGTGGGATGAGAGGATGAAGGGTTATTGCACTATTGAACAAACAAAAGCGAACAGTTTGAGTTACAGTTCGTCCACCCCATCGCAGTCTCAAGTTCTTCAATGAAACTGGAAGTGCTTGTGTAACAATGCTGTGGTTTGTGTATAACAGGGGTGTGTGTAGTGGTACTTGGTAGAAGTGAGGAAGTGTGTCTTGGCTAATATTGTTCCTGTAAGCGATGCAGCGCTCCAATTTCTGCCCATAATTATTATTATTTGTCGAGCAGCTCATGAATGATTTCAGTTTTGGTTTCATTTCAGGTTAGTCTCTCACGCTTAATGGGTTTTATTTTGGTATGCATGTTGGCGTAGCAGCTTGGGGTGGATTGTAGTCTTAAGAACAGGAAGAATTTGTGTTTTTTCCTTTTAAATGACACATGATTTAGACCAGGGGTCCCCAATCCCAGTCCACGAGGGCCGGTGTCCCTGCAGGTTTTAGATGTGTCCTTGATCCATCACAGCTGATTTAAATGGATAAATTACCTTCTCAACATGTCTTGAAGTTCTCCAGAGGCATGATAATGAGCTAATCATGTGATTCAGGTGTGTTGACCCAGGGTGAGATCTAAAACCTGCAGGGACACAGGCCCTCGTGGACTGGGATTGGGGACCCCTGGTTTAGATAATGAAGCCTTATCAAAGTGAGAATGGGAGTGTGGTGGGGTGTGGTTTGTGGCTCAGCTGCAGGGGAGAGGTGGTTGCCTCTGATTCTCATAGAATGGACTTGAGATTAGAAAAGGGTTATTTGTGCTGGACTGCACAGAACCAGAACAAAGCCTTTTCTTGGTTAAAAGGGAGACACTTCAGTACTCTGTGGATTATCCCAGAGTGTACTGATGACTGGACTGTCATCTTGCCTTCTGTAGAGCATAAACAGGATCTTATCTGATAACCCAACAGAATGAAAAAACTAGGCAAATGTTTTCTTTCAGAATACGTGCAGAAAGCAAACATGCAAGACTGAATGATATGCTGGTGGTCTTCACCTAATTGGGGCCTCCTTGGTGTCTTTGATGGCTGCTAAAGGTCAGAGAATGAAGTGATGGAGATTCAAAGTCTGAAAACGCTGATCCCTGGTTCTCAGCATTCTGCTGTGACTTCTCTTTGTTCCCCAGATTGTCTATATTGCTTCTCTGAAACTCGGTTGTCTAGTAGTGAGAGCTGATACAGGGGTCTGATTTGTCAGGGTCAATGTGATCCAACGATCCATCAGATCTGACATGCTGATGCGGTAGACTCCTCTGGGACTTGAACTTTGTTTGGCTAAGCCGCTGATGGAAGCGTAGCCTCTGTCGGTGAAGCTATTAAGAGCGCAGCAGGCCCAGAAAAATGAGCCACCCTTGTCACTCCACATCAGGAGCTCAGCCACGGTTACAGATCCTCCTCAGACCTGTCACATTCAACCAGTGTTTGTCTAAGCCTTTGAACTCGGGACTGCTAGATAGATAGATGGATGAGCTCATGTGTGAAGTGCTTTTGGGGTTCTTCAGGTTGGCTACCAGGCTTGCATTAATGATGGGTGCTGGTTTGTTATCTAAAGCTAGAGCAAATAAAGAGGAATAACTGGAGTGGTTTCCCTGTAGATTTGACAAACTGTGCTTCAAACGTCCAAACATTTGAAGAACACCCGAATGGAAATACACACACAATGCACAGGATGTTTAGTAATTGCAGAAAGTACACAGGAGACACCAGTGTTTTACATCTCTATGACTGTGAGGTAAAAAGAGTATAATGCTGTTTTCTTGGGATTGATAATTTACCCAGTTAGCCAATGTCATAAATAAATATATGATTAAAACTCTTTAAGCTCTTTTTCAAACCATCTTATAACATCTTACCAGCCAAAAATTGATATGACACAACAAACACTTACCAGGCACCAATGCAGTACGTGTCCTCTGATTTGCAGATCAGCCCAACCCAACTGAAGTTGGGCTGATCCGTGCATCGTTACTAGAATTGTACATGTTATAACAAAAGGTAAACTTGTATGTAGAACTTCATGCTTGTTGCTTCCTGCTGGGGGGCTCTGTGTCAGCACGTTGCTTTTGCAAAAACTGTGATCTTGTTTTTGGCTTTTGTTTGTTTGTTTTAAAGTTGGCTACACATGGCATATTAAACATTTCATATGTGAGGTTCGGCTCGGGTCCAAGGGATGAAAATTTCCTCATCATGTTTTTTTTAAATTTCTGACACTACATACAGGGCATAGTTTAATAACAACAGCTAATAGTTTGTGTTGTCCATGATCATATGTAATGCTGTTCTTATGCTATACTCAGAAATGCTTGTCAGGGGATCTCACCGTTTCAGACAAACTGCCTTTCCCACACCTTTTCGTTTTTGGATTTAGACCTGGCTCTAACTTTCTCAAACTCACAACCAAATATTTACACCACTGAAGCTATTGCGAGGTATGTGGGAGTGGGAAAGCAGGCAGAGACTTAAGAGGATATTAAACAATTTTCTAGTTAGTTAGTTTTAAGCTTCAAATTCAAAAATCATTGCTTTCCTCTTCCATTTTTCAACAGCTTGGGGCACAGCATCTCCTCATTGTCTCCTCACCCGCCTCTCACTGTCTTTTTGCTCCATGGCAGAGATGGAACACCTCCACCTTGCGTTTCCCGGCCTCAGACTAAACACACTCTCCTTGTGTTGATGCATCAGTGTAGCGACTGACTCTAACGATGGTCAACTTATCACATTAGAAAAATAATGATTTCACTGGCTGCCATTCCCACAGATAGGCCCAGTGTTTGTCTTAGGCTCCGTGTCCTTCACTGTGCTGCTGTGCCTTATGCCTGCCTGTCGTATATCAGCAACGCTGCCACTGTCAAGCCCCCTGATTTATGGCTGTTTATCTCTAGCCCCTACCCCACCACCAGCACCCCTCCCACTCCAACAGATGGTCTCTAGCTATTTACTCAGGGAGAAAATGGTCCCAATCTGGTTGCTTAAATACAACAAAAAAGAAGTTTATGGGAAAGCTGATTTCAAGTTATTTGTCATGTGAGAAAACAGGATATCTGCCCCTGTTTTTGTGATCAGGAATGATACTGATAATATCTGCTAGATGAATCTGACTGGTTACCTTCTTATCTTGATGACTTCCCACTTCAGTATGTGGACAACCTTGACCATTGTAAAATGACATGTAACTGCATATTTATAAAATAAATCATCACAAGCATTACAGCAGAATCCCACAAAAAATCCCATCATCTGTCATGTTCTGGGCGGTTTTCGCCTTAAATCTCTTCAAGTATACTCTACCTCTAAATCTTTGTTGGCTGTCAGATGCTCACAGAGTAAAAAAAACACACATAGCCCAACCCGAACTATAAATTATCTGCTACAGACTCAGAAGGGCTTCACTTGATTTCTGTGTCTCTGGAGAAAGGGCCTATAAGTAGTAACTCAGCAGTATCAATTTTTTACATCAGTTCAGCTATTAGCGTTGTAGATTTTTTAGTACCTGTACGCATCGCAGATTTTTTCCCCCTCAATTTGATGGATACAAACCAGATTTTGACCCTTGCACCTGTCAGTCATAAATTACAGTTCCTGGTTTATGTTTCTCATAGTTTGAAGTGAAACACTTTTAAAATTATTTTGGACACAAACACACAGATAATAGTTTGTAACAGCCTTCTGGGCATATTGCATTCCATGGAGACATAGTGATATGGCATGTACTGGGATTCATATTTTCTCAGGATTAAAAGCATGATTAATGTTTCCTCTCGCTTGCATATGGCTTAAATACAAATGGGTATTCACATGGAGACGTCTCTGTCTGTCTATTCTGGACTATCAGAGAAAATGCCTCCCAGTCAGATATCCTTGTGAGGAGAATGGCTAATTTATTATGAGAATAAAGTACTGAGTGACGTTGGTGGGCTTCATAATGAGGTAAACTCAGCCAGTCATCACATCTCACTCATCTAGAGCGCAAAACCACTTGTGTCTTATCTCGACTCTGATTAACCAGTGATGAAGTGTAACGGGTCCTGACTAGCTTAGGCCACTGTCATAGCAGATGTGTGTTGAATAATAAAGTGACAATGAGTTACAATGAGTTTTTATAGTATGTTAAAGTATATGAAAGAAGTGTAACTGGATACACTGGGTGATGAAATTTGCTGAATTATCAGGGACATTAAAATTCACTTGATCTGATTCCACTACGCAGTAATACAATCACACTAAGGAAAACAATGGTTGGAGACAACAACATGACAACAATTAATGCAAGGTGTGCGATGAGTTTGTGGTCTCGTTGCCTTTGAAATGGCTGCTACGAGGTCGATGATGATTCACAGTCAGATGCTGTCTTCAAACCAACTTTTAAGCAGGAAGTTGGCAATAAAATGGGAAACTCGGTCTGCTATCAGTTGGCAATCAGATAGTATCAAGTTGGCAACTACATGCAATCTGTTACATGCAATTTGTTGCATTGGACATACACAGAAAATCAAATAAACTCCTTACACTCGGAGTCCAGCCTGAACCTCACAGATTTGCAACAGAAATCGACAACTATTGCTGTCTGAGAGCAAATGCAGCCAGTTCAAGTGGAGCCGCGATTATTTGCACACAGGTTGCCTCCCAAAAGGTGTCATATATAATCACCTTTCAATTAATAGTCACCTCAACTACTTTTTAGTTGATAGATGCAAAAAAGTTCAATGTAATCACCAGGCAACCATTGATTTTTCCTACTCATAACGAAGCTGCCTTTCAAGTTTTACTCAAGTGTAACTGAGCTATAAGGTGGTGGAGTGAGTCAGCTGACTTCCATCCCATTTGGTTTTGTTGTGTTTGGCCTGTCTTTATATTTCTTTTCATTTTAGATATGTAAATCTAATTATATAAAACTAATCCAGTTTTAATTGTATTCCACGGTCTTTCTTCATCTCTCCAGCACCATCACAGATAATTGCTCAGAGACAAAACAGTAGAACAAGTTCCTCCTCAGACAGATAATATGTGTACTTTTAGACACAAAGTGTTAGTATCTCCAACAGTGATCACTCGTGTAGACATATAGATTGATATTTTTTCCTTAGGCAGTGTTATTAGAAAACATAGCATGCATTTTCATTACTATGCAGATGATATCCAGCTTTATCTATACGTGAAGCCAGAAAACACAGACCAATTTGTTTAATTACAGGCAGGTCTTAAAGACATAAAGACCTGGATGATCTATGATTTCCTGCTTCTAAATTCATATAAAACAGAGGTTATTGTACTAGGCCCAAGAAACACGATATCTAACCATATTACTTGGTCTGGATGGCATAAACTTGAGGAATTTCTCACATTCCTCTGTGAGGAATCTTGGAGTCGTTCTTTGACCAGGATATGTGCTTCAATGCACATATTACACAAGTATGTAGGGCTGCTTTCTTCCATTTGCGCAACATCTCTAACATTAGAAACATCCTGTCCCTCTGTGATGCTGAGAAACATTATGTTTATGGATTTATCATTTCTAAACTGGACTACTGTATCCCTGAAAAGCTTTAAGTTGATCCAAAACGCTGTAGTGAGAGTACTGACAGACTAGAAAGAGAGAGGATATTTCTCCCATATTGGATTCTCTTCACTGGCTCCCTGTTAAATCCAGAATTAAATTTAAAATCATTCTGCTCACATACAAGTCTTGAAAGTCTTTCACTCACAGACTGCTAGTTTACTTGTGTCTCCTCGGAAAAGTAAAATGAGATTTCAGGTCCCACTCCCAGGTCAGCTCCCAGTTTGGATTCACGAGATGGATACCCTCTCTACTTTTAAGATTATCCTTAAAGCTTTCCTTTTTGATATAACGTATTGTTAGGGCTGGATCAGGTGACCCTGTAGATATCTGCCCCTTCCTGAGCCAGAGCCTGATTCTGCTGGAGTTGTCTTCCTGTTAAAAGGGAGTTTTTCTTTCCCACTGTCGCCAAGTGCTTCCTTGTTATGGGGTCATTTGTGTTGATACCAGTGGTATTAGTTCTGCTGTTGGATATATTCCCCACCTACCCTGTATCCTCAATCTGTATCAAGAGGAACAAAAGTGCTAAACACATCCAAGATGAAGGTTAAGAATAATGGAAGGATCTATGATTTTTCCTTCACACTTGTCAAGATCAGGTAGAACAGTTCATATTGGGACATGTAAACAGCTGTTATATCAAACTGTGGTCAGTGGTTGTAAAGTTTTAATGTCACAGTACAAATGTTAAGAAAACACTGGTGAAAAAACTCGCTTGTTGTTGTTGTTGCCTTCCAGGCCCAAGTTGCATTGTGTGTGTGTGTGTGTGTGTGTGTCTATGCTGCACCCCTTGACTCCCACACATGTTGTATATGTTATGATAGCAGGCGGGACCCTTCTCACTTTGCTAGCAGCCCTTCGAGCTGCCACAGGCAGGCAGGCAATGAGCAGGAAGGAAATGACTTCATGGGATTTGGTCCAAGTTTGAAAATATAGATAGCATGTAGTGCCGTTTTTTAATGACATCGCATCGGATTGCTTCAAGTGGCTGGTTGTGATTATGAGCTAAATGTGGCAGACACGGTAAATTCTAAGATAAATACTCTGTCGAGCACATGAGGCTGCACTACAGTTTTCTTTCTCGGCCACAAATTAACCCTAATTAAGTCATTACACAATTAACAATAAAAATGTTACATACACACTTGTCTGTCTTTAGTGTGTTTTTTAGGCTAGACTGATTGGATTTTTCTGCGCACTGTGCACCGAAAACTTTATGATTTATTCCGACCTGCTGCTTTTGTTTAGCTACGGTCGCCACGAATACAGATGTCACTCTGGATTGACGTAGGAAAATGCGGAGCAGCCAAAACATAAAGTGGAAATGTTAACCCAATAACGCTAGATAAACAGTGAGAGGAGAGAGGCCAAAGACAACAGAGAGTGAAGGGAAAGTGTCCTGCTGGCATCAGGTTTCCCAGACTAAGTGTTATTTGAAAAGCAGCTGAAGGGTGACACTCACTCTCTTCCCACCCAAATCTCCCTTCCTTTTCTTCCCTCCCTCCCCACTCACTCGACCATCTGTTGTTCCTTCTCTTCTCAGGCTGCTCTAAGTGCCTTGAAACAGCTGTCGGAGCAGGGACTGGACCCAGTGGATGGCCCCATCAAGGTACAGTAAGACCTGAATGATGCCCACATGGCTGCTGGGTTTATTAACCAGCTCCAGCCAGTGATGGTGGGCTTAGATCAGCTCCGTGTACACCCACGCACACACGTCCAGCACTTCCGCTCGACATTTTTCTTCCATAGGAAAGCAGCGGTAGGCGTATTGCATTTACATGCACTACGTTCCTGTCAGTGCCGAATACTTTGCATGATCGCTATCACTATTAAGGCTCAGTCATGACAGACACAAGGGCTTCCCTTCATTCATTCTTTCCTCCACGATGAGGAAGGGAGGGAAGGAAGGAGGAAGGCCGACAACGGAGAATCAAGTGGGAAAGCAGGAGCACCGCAGGGGGGTTTTGGAAACCGGGGAGGAAATTACTGTCAAGCGCCTGTGGTGTATTTTCATAGTAGGTGTGCCCTGGAAGAAAAAAAAAAGAAGAAGAAGAAGAAGAAGAAGAAAAACAAAGGTTTTTACAGCCCCGTGTCTCCTTTAGAAGAAAAAAAGGGGAAAGGAACAAAAGGGAGGAAAAACAACTGCAGTGTTGCAACAGCTTTATTTACGTCACCAACAGAAATGAGGAGCAAATATGGCAGCAATTACTCTTTCACCTGAGCAGTTAATCACTCCTTTCTCTTTCCAGTCTTTCCCCTTGTGGTCCTCAGACTCATTAAGTCACCCATACTTTTCTATTAGCACATTCTCAGTTGTTGTTTTCAGATGGTTGCCGTTGCCAAGATGAAAACACAAAGCAGTACAAATTTGAACCTACTGTCTTATCATTGTCAGTGCTATCAGAGATGATTATGTCCTCCTAATAAAACAGCCCGAGAACAGGAGCCACAGCTGATCAGTTAGTGTGAAACAGACTGAGGTCAAGGGCTTGATAAGTGTCTTGACTCATAGCTGAAGCACTTTCAGTCTGTCCGCTTGGACGTTCTTTTACAACAACAATCACCTGTTTTTCTTTTTGACAAAGTATTACTCATTAAAGACTGATGGAATCTTTTCATGAGAAACCCGTAGAGTAAACTTCCCAGTACAGGAGTAATTATTGGCAGCATTCCCCTCCTAACTCACAGTTTCACTTTTCGTTTCAGACCACTGAACCATGTGGGAGGGAGGACGGACATTAAACAGACTAACTCAGGCACCACCACTCAGGTCTGCAAGGATTCAAAGGCTGTCGTCTAGGAGCTGACAACCCCCCGAACCTCTCCTTCAACATACACACTCCCACCCCCGCCTCCTATAACCCTGATCCCACATAACCTCCAGCCACCACCCGCAGTCCCCGCCCTACCCTCTCTACCCCTCACGATCGCCACTGTATCCTGCAAAACCTGTCAACATGCAATAGGGTGGATGTGCACCAAGAAATGACCGACTAAAACACCATTACCCGAGTCTATGTGAAGACAACGCTATCTTAACACGTTTATTGATGATTTCAGTCAAAATTTAGAGGACAAGATAAATGAATAAATACAATACAAGCTAATGATAAATGCATGGTACTGTGTAAAATCAAGGGAAGTCCAAAGCGATACCCTGCATAGACAATTTTCCCTTTGGATAGATGTTGGTATGGTTAAAACAAATAATGTACATCATGCCATTGAAATACAAAAGAAACACATTAGGGGAGAAAACCAACTTCCATACAGTAGCTTTTCTTTTCTTTTTCTTCGGGGGTTTTATATTTCCTTTTAATTTTTTATTTTGTTTTTTATTTGATCTTATTTGATTTTATCAATCTAACAATGCTTGAGTACTGTATTTAAAATTAACCAATGCCAGTGCTGTGAAAGTTGTAGTTGTTGTCTTCATATATAGTCACCCAGCTTACCTTGTATGCTGACATAAAAAAAGAGTTGATCTATCTATATGGATGTGTATGACTTTGCAAGAGTATCATATTCCAAAAAATAACACAGAAAAGTTTTTTTCATGTGGACAAAAAGGACAAAACTGGTGTTAGCAGTAATCAGTAGAAGTGTTGACCCCCCAGGAGGAAAGGTTGGGTTAACCTTTTCGCATCCTGAGGGGGCCTACCTGTTTTAACATGACCCCGCACTGGCATAGCATCACTGGAGCATCACCTGATCAACGGCGGTGAATGGGCCGCCCCATGTGTACTTTTTAGGTCATAAAATAGGCCAGTTCTCCTCAACAGTGGCTAGGTTTTTCATTTTTTTGCACACATCCTCCAGTGCCAGTAAGCTTTCAGAATAACTCCAGAGAGGTTTTTTTTGTACGGTCTGCATGAAAAGTTCTCTCCATTCCAGTGATTTTATGTCAGTGGATCGTCCCCCCTTCCTCCCCCCTCCGCCCCACAGTTTTGTCGATCACATCTACACCCATTGTGTGTGTTGTATTGACCCACCAAGGCATCAACTGGGTGCTTTTAATGCCTGCATTCTGGAGTGCAGCTTTTGATTGAAGAGAGCCTGTAGCTCTAACCTGCAGGCTCTCTCTCCCTAAAGGCCACTTTGGATCACTTTGTCCACTGACATTGAGGATGTGTCTTCTTCTTCGCTGTGAGTGCGATGTGTAATAAGGCTGTGTCTGTTACTGAAATGCAGTAAAAACACCTCAGTTCATGTGGAAAAAAACTGTTTCTTTGTCTCTTCTTTGCTTCTTCAAACAGGTGTAAAAAACCAATATCTCAGTGAATGAAATTAATGTCATTTTCTTTCTAAAAAAGCCACTTTTCTTTGGCACATTTTTAAAGGAGACAATGTGAGTATAGATTAGCTGTAGAGCCTAGCGCTGGTGAATGAACACTGATGGGATGTTACCTGCTGCTATTTAAATGGATTTTCATCAATTTCCCTTAAAAACTTCCCCCATCATACTAAACCAAAGTAAAAGCCGTTCATTTCTTTATCGTGTAGAAAAACTCGTAATTGCGCTTGTTTTTTCTATATTGAGAAATCTCAGGGATTAAATGTGGAGGTAAACTATGTTACAGTGACAGGAAGGGGGTGTTTCACAGGTGTAGCCCACTATCCCTCAAAGTGGGAGATGTGGTCCTGCTGGGGGAGACTGCTGCCATCGGGGAGCGCCATTGGGCCGTCACTCACCAGTCCTGGATGGTATTCACATGAATCCCAGAACCCAAATTTTCTTAGCATTATTATGATTACAATGATTTTAAGTTTTTGGGTGTCAAAATTAGTCATCAGTAAAATGTTGATGTCCAAAATTAACATCCCAAACTGCCCTGCAACAGATTGGCGATGGCGACCTTTCCAGGGTTTATGTCCCGCCTCTTGCCATATGGTACCAGGGATAGGCTCCAGCCCGGCCACAACCCTGATAAGGACAAGCAGAAGAGAATGGATGGATGAATCCCCAAACTGCTGTTTCTCAGTTACATGAAAAAGTTAGTGAGTCCTCTGGAATTGTCTGTATCCGTGTGTAAGTCACACAAATCCTTCTGTCTGATAAAGATCTTCCAGTGTGGGATGTTGGTGGATTTTCTTATGACACATTCACACATTCTTATTGGATCAGCATCATGGATTTCACTCAGCTGTTCTAAAACACTACTCTTCTCCTACCTTTCTTTGGTAGATTTGAATTGATTCCTGAAAATGTAAATCTTTGAGAAATTGAGTAATTTCATAGCTAAATTTTGCACTTGTTGAGGACAAATTTCAGCTGCTTCCTTAATAAGTAACAGTTTAATTTCCTGAAGTGTCTTTGAGGGAAACAGCATGTCCACATTGACCTGCTTATTTGCCAAAAAGTTCCCAGATGTCCTTCACTTTCACTTTACTTTACAAATGAATAACTACAAAATCTCCGCATCATTCCAGCTAGTTAATCTCTACCACAAGCAAACCTACTTCTGTTAGTTTTCTTCCTTGTCATGAAGGACACAGTTGTGTGCTCTCCTCGTAGATTATCAGCACAGGGGTGTATTATATCCACCTTATCGATCTCACACTTCTGTTGCCGTTCTGTCACTTTTACTTGCCTCCTTCATGTAACTCCACCACCTGTGCCGTTCTCCAGAAATCCAACAGTCTCTGCATCACTAGACCCGCTGTGCTCTCCCCCATTAGAGAAATGGATGAGCGAATGGGACAGTGGCGCTCTAATTCAGCTTCACTGACTAATGGACTCAGCTGGCAGCTACATCTGCTAGCTATTGAGGAGCGCCAAAGCTGTTCACATACATTAGCAGCAGATCTCTGTTCCAGAAGCTTGTTCAGGTAGTGGTGGACCAGCTTGAGGCCATGTTAGACTCAAGATGAATGGCCTCACTTTGAACCAACCAATATGGGAAGTGAGCCTCATGTCCCAAAATAGAACAAAATCAATGGGACTGTGAAGCTTGTCTGTGCCATGCAAAAGGAAATGCCAGAGTCATTGATTTTTCCGTCTGAATTATGTCTCATTGACCCCCCCTTCCTGAAGTCCTCCTACTTAACACCAGGATTTAAAATAAAGGGAGGGGAATCCTGTAGAAGTTGATGAATGTCCAAGAAACGCTGCAAGGCAAAAACCTAATAGTTTTCTTGTATTTTGTGTACTTCACCACTCTATGTAAAGGGTTGTTTCACATACTTACTGAGCTCCACTCAGTCCCAACAGTAGCTTGAAATGGCTGCGCTCGGTGCTGATTGCCTCTGTACACAGAGGGATTGAGACTGTCAGTACAACGCTCCCTCCTATAAGAAGTAATTTGCCACCGAGCAACTTTATCCAGCCCCGATTAGTCACAGCAGAGGAGCACTGTACGAAAAGGTTCGATAGAAACTCGCAGGGACCGATCAGCAGTGTCTGGAGGATGGCTGTGTTGTCTGTGGCGGACAAAAGGAATCGATTTGCTCTGTGGGGAGATAAGTGTCCGCGATCACACTGATAGCTGTGAGGAGGATTAACGCCAAGACTTGCCAGTTTAACAACTTAAGCATTTTTGGACATGACATTGATTAGCTGAGTCCAGACAAGGGGGAAAAGAAATCAGCGTCTGGTAATGAGTTTTATTCAATTGGGTTTTTGTAATCAGATTTTTGTAATCTGTTTATGGGAAATTAGATTCTAATGAACCCTGATCACATTTAAACATGTGTTATTAGTTAGAGTGACGAGAATTATTTGATTTTCATAACTACTATAAAATATGGTTGTTAAAATGTTTAAAATACTTTTTTTTTAAAGATAACTCATTAAAAATGCACAGGACCTGCAGTGAGTATGTACTGCAGTGCTGTTTATGAGTCATTTTACTAATTCTTAACATGAAAGATGCTTAAAGAGAAAAATGTATTTGCAGATTTGTATTATGCCAGTGCTTGGTGATAATCCAGTACATGAAAAATACAAATGTTTGCTTATTCTGAAGTATTTCAGTGTCATTTTGTTTTTGGTAGCTACTATATTTCGAGATAGTTTAACCCTGCTTAACTCACATTTACAAATGTTTCTAATTTCAGCTCGAAGAAAGTGTGCAAGCCACGTCTACAAGATAACTGCAAGAAATACCAGGGCTTACAGCACAGTCGGTTTCTAAAATTGTCTTTGTCTTATCAGTGTTTTCCTCAAGTTTCAGTTAATTCACTGACATAATTCGGAACTGGTAATGTTCTGCAATAGATTTACACAATTTTATAAATAAAAGCAGTCAGTTTTTCCATGCTGGTGTCCGACTTTCTGTAATAAACTGCACTGTCTCTCACTAAAATCCCCCGAGTTGTTGTCAAATACCAAGAATGTGACCTCAAAGGCAACTCCAAGCCTGGCACAAACAACTCAGGAATTTGAACATGTGAATCCAAATGCAGCTCACGATAATGTGATGCTTTGTTGACACCAATTAGGAAATTTGATTTTCCCCTCCTCTGGGTAAGCAAAAGGTCAGGGTCAGATACATAAACAGCTCCGACAGAAGCGGTAGTTTTTGTGGCACCGATGGGTCCTTATTGTTCTTATTCTGACCTTCTGATGCCTTTTCTGTCATTTGTGACTTTTAGGTCCTCTTTCCTTTTTAGTGGTTCAGCGTGACACGCCTGACTTTCTGTGACCTTGATTGACTATTTCAGACTGCTGGGTAAGCACAAACAAACAAAAAAATCACATGCTTGCGTGTGCTGCATATAAGAGTATATTTACTTACAAAGACAAATGATTCTTACCATCTTTAGCCAACACCCATGTCTAAAGGGTGCCTGAGTCACCGTTTGAGGGCAGTGATACCGATACTAGTCGAAAAGAGAAGAAAAGGGCTGGGTGGGTGTCGCTGCAACAATGGAAACTGCACCCAAGAAATTCATCAGCATTGCAGAAGATCCTCTTTCCTGTCACTCACTGCAGTAATTCACTGAATTCAAAATAATTTCATTGTGCTATGTGCTGAATAATGGTTTGATCTGAGGTTAGAGTGGATAACTACAGTCATCGCTGTGCAATTTATGACTGCAGCTCAGGTCACCAGACTTAGAGGCAGGAATGTGGGTGTAAACACTTCGCTGGAGGTCAGGATGCAAGTTTTCCCTTTTGATTATATTTAGATTTAGAGCATTTGTGCCTTTATTAGATGCAGAGATGAAGTGTGGGAAAACAGGAGTGGAATGACAGCTGCAGGCTAGATGTTGCACTCATGTGGTATGTCAGTATAAGTCAAACGGACAGTCGCGTGCTGACTGGCGGCTAAGAAGACACCGTGTAATAATCTAAATCACTTTATTAATTTAAGTTAGGTGGAGACACTAAACATTGGAACCACATTTGCTCTTCTATGGAGCAGTCTTCAGAAAAATTACAAAAAGAGGCTTATGTCATACTGTCAAAAAAAAAAAAAAAAGCAAAAAATAAGAGGTAGAGAATTTAGGCTCATCACTGTGACTGAAGGAATGATGCCTATTGGAATGTAGTTGAAATTCAGGGAAATAATAATAATAATAATAATGATAAAAAAGGGTATATAAAACAGTCATTTATCAAATATGGTGGACACAGTTAGTTGGGGACACTGGGGTAATTCACAATATTTAAACATATACACTTTAACTGGACGAGGTGGACACTGGGCAGGTGTTAACTTTAGGGGAAAAAAATAATAATGAAAAGCTGTCTTTAATACATTTCCCTCAATCACATCAGTGTTGAAACAGCAGTTTAAAGTGGAGCTTTTTTTTAAAAAGAAAAAAAAAATACAACAATAGGTAACAAATTTACATTATGAACGCATTAAAAAAAGAAATTAAAATCATCAACTGGATTTCTCCCTAAGCAGTACATTCTGAATGTGTCGCGCATGCCAATTCAGCCCAGGACGCCACTCCCTCGTGCAGTGACAGGACCGCCGAGGGACACTGCTGAATCCCATTAGATTGGAAATGCTGTGAAGATTACAGTCCGCTACAATCTGGCTATTGCAACGTTTCATTTGGATTGATATTAATATACGCTATATGCATCTAATGCAAGTATTGAACACAAGAAAAAAAAAGGAGTATCGTTAACTTAAATGGTGGGATTTTTTTTCTTTCCTGTTACTTTACTTTTGATGGCACGAGCTAAAAATCAGAGCCAGAGAAACTTGTTTCCTGACTGAAAAAGAGCCTCTGTGTGGGGTAGACGGAAACGCTGTGTTAATCCTTTCTACACGGAGAATGCTGGCAGTGTAGAAAAATCAGAAGAAGATAGACAAAAACCATCAGAAATTACAGTGCATGTCTACAAAAATAAAATAAGTGAAAAAAAGATTACTGTTTGTACAGTAACATACTGTATATTTCCACAATGACACTAGATAAGGCTGGTGACTACATTACGTAAATAGTTAATTACTGGATATCTTTTTCTGTATGATTTCAAAACTAGTGACACAGTATATAGATGTTGGTTTCTTTAAACAAACTTTAAAAAAAAAAAGACAAAAAATAAATCCTTTGTAGTACACAGCTTTCTTTGTTCCAGAGGAACAATATGGTAAACCTTTGCATTTGCTCAATGCAAGTGCACCAGTCTAGATTCAGTCTTTTTTTTTTCTTCTTTTTTTCCTTCCATCTCTGTCCTCAGTGGTTGTTTCCTCATACTTGCAGGTTTAAATTCCCCTGTTCATATTGCAAACAGCACCCCCTAGATCCCATTCTTTGCCTCATTGTTGTTCATGGCCTCCTTTCTCTGAGCTAGGAAGGGGTACATGCACTTGTCGGCACCTAGGAACCGGTACATGCACACAATGGCCTCGAAGGGCAGGATGCTGTGGAGACAGGACGGAGATAAGATTAGCGAGGGACACTGGATACCCCTGCACAGTACACTGAAGGCCGATGGAGTGGGCCGGGAGGGTGGGGGTGGAGGGTTAAAACTAAAAAGAGGCAGCTCACCTTTTCATGAAGTTGACCATGTAGACGATGCGAGGCGTGCAGATCATGGGCTGGTCGGTGAGGATGGCCCTCATGGCTTGTTTCACGCAGAACTCTGGCTTCAGAGGAGGGAGAAAGGGTTCGATTTCCTTCCTGAAGGGAAAGAAATCACGGTCATCATTGAGAAAGGAATTCAGGGAAAATGTGCGTCAAATTTAGTTAAACTAATTAAATTTATGAGGAAATACGATTAGGGATGATTGAAGTCATTCAGTAAATTAACGTGGGTGGAAACATGAGAGGAAGTCTGAGAACACTTCAAGGAGTGCTGACAAACTTCAGGAAATCCATGAACATAAGTGATACTGGTACTAAGGATTGCTCCAAAATGGTGGGGCAATAAAGACAGAGCACATGCCAGCTGCTGACTGCACCCATCAAACAAAGTGAGGACTATTAGAGCAGCACGGAGGGCGGAGGGGAGAGGAGGCTAGCCCAGGTGCACCTGTTGGTGAGGTTTTCCTCTGGGAAAACAAAGTAGCCCTCTTTGTTTAAGCAGTGTTGACCTAAGGAATACCACTCACTTTATAATAACTGTAACACCACAGATTGTCAGCTGCCGCTTTGAAGTTTTAAAAATGGGTGTTTGAGGCCGTTTAATGAAGTGGAGATTACAGGTGACAAACTCACTGCAGGTGCACGAAAGCTTATTAAAGAGGACACACTGGCTGCTAACCTTATCCTGCAGCCTTTAAACATTCCTGTGTCGACCAGGTACGGGCACACCAGAGTCATACTGATGCCGTCCTTCTCTGAGGCCTTCAGCTCGTGGCTCAGCGACTCGTGGAACCCGATGGCACCGAACTTGCTGGCACAGTAATCCTGAGGGAAAGAAGAGAGGGAGAGAGAACGGGTTAGCTCCGTAAACCCCCTGCCTGCACCCAGGGACTACAGAACACTATGAAACATGCCCCGTGGCCACAGAGGTCTCTCTTTGCTGTTAATGATACATCCTCCACGCACAAAAAACAACAAGAACAAAAAAAAAAAACCCAGAGTGAGTCCGCTGTTCTACGGTTTCATTAGCATTCTTCTCCAATGCTTCAGGAGACTGCGCTGCTTGGCGGGAAGGTTTTGATGTGGTTCACTGTGGAAATAATCTATTTTTTTTAAAGAAAAAGACCTGGGCAAACACAGATGCATGTCGATAAACAGAAAGAGGACAAAGGGATTGGTCTGTGCCCACATGACAGGCGATGGCTTTGGTTCTAACTTGCACGTCTGAAATGACATTTCAGGCATTTCCAGGAACCGTAAAAGCGTGACCAAAAAAAGAGTAGGCTTAATTTTTACGGATAAATGCTTAAACAAAAGTCAAATGTTATCCCTACAGACTGTTAGAAATGGATACTGTTCTCAGCTAAGGGGATAAATGAGAGCTCTGTTCCCTGACATATGAAAATGAAACATTCTAGGAGGACCACCGGTTAAATGACCCCCCAGTAAATATTTTATTATGCATTTAAAAAAAAAAAAACTATAGGAAGGAAAACCAAAACCATATCCATTGAAAGCTGCTGTGAACTGAATACTGAGTGAGCACCAAGTTGTTCACAAAGCAGTGATGAAGATGTCTCTGTCCCTCGGGGGAGCTGTCAGCTCATTCTGGCCCTGGGGCCAGAGCCCAATAGGGGCCCCACACCCCCACTGCTGAAGATAGAGGAATCTATAAGAGGCTCCCAATGCTCATCTGTGTTCCTAAATTTAACGGGTGGAGGGACAACTAGAGAAAGGGGGCCTAACCTCCCCCCGTCTCAGTGTGCTAGCTGGCACGGACGCCTTTGGGGAACAGCACTGGTTTTGGATGGTGGGAAAGATGGGATGTGCATGTGTTGTTGTGTATGATACTAACCTCCACTCCAGCTGTGCTAAATAAACCCAGGGAGCTGGCAACCGTCACAATGTGGCCATGATTCAGCTCCAGCATCTTGGGGAGAAACGCCTTGGTGGTCTAAAGGGGGGAAGGACAGAAGAGACAGAAGGGCAAAGAGAAAAAAGAGGAAGGTTAGTTCACTTGTGCAGTTTGTCTGTGCCAGAGCCCTTTGATCCTCTCTGCCTTCCCTCTCATCCCCCCCTCCTCTGTTTCTCTCCCTTCTCCATGGTGATGCAGAGAGAGGCGTCTGAATGAGAATTCATAACATGCATAAAAACAGACCGAGCGCTGGAGGTGCAGCATTTGAAAATATAAACATAGAACTTCTATCCTTTCCGAGTCAGTTACTGAAGAGGGGAAAGATGAAATGTCGCCCTCTCCGTACAGTCTGTGCTTTTCCCACACAGATCTGGTGCCCGCCGTTGGGCCCTGCACTAAAGAGCTGGTGACAACACCAATCACGGGCCTCCGTTCACTCAACACTTCCAACAATACAGTCCGGCTTCTCATCTACCTACACGGCCTCGCGCCCGGCCGGAGCGCCAGCCAGCAGAACAGTCTACGAGATGAAAGCGTTTCTAACTGGAGCGGTTCCACTGGTGAGTCCGGTGGCGCTAGCGAGGGCGGTGAGAGGAGCAGCACACACAGAGTTAGCCGTTACACTTGATTAACCTATGGATTCATTCCTCATTCTGCCCGTCAGCTGACTTTGGAGTTGCCCTGGACACAGCGTGAGCCAATCAGCAGGTGTGACATGTGACAGCAATGATAGGAACTGACCAATCACTCTCCCACTAGGAGGTCTACAAAAACAACCATCAGGCCTTTTGTTGGGAGCAGAGCTAAATCTATCCCAGTCAGATGTGTGCTGCCATAGTGAAGAACAATGCACGCGTCCTTGAGGACTGTTAAAATGTTACTGAGGCAAGACACACACACACACACACACACACACACACACACACACACACACACACACACTAGACTGAGACTTCAACTAGCCTAGTAATTAATAAATAATGATCATCACAAGGGCTACAGCTACAGCCTGCAGTATGTATTGCTTTTCAGCCCAAAAAGTGGACCTTTCCAAGACATCTTTGGGAAAGAAAGCTGTTTTCTGTGGTTGCTGTTATATTGGTTAGCACTGTAGAGAAACGATTCAGCCTCCTTTATAAACATTTTCCTGGATCGGACGCAGAGCCAGCGAGACGAGAGAGCGCGGTACCAGGTAGTACAGCCGTGAAACCTCTGGTAGGGGGAGGACGAGCCTCATTAAAACTGCACCCAGAGATTAACTGCATCGGCCCTACTGACCTGAAGCGTAATCTCCGTTAAGCTTGACATTTGCGTTTAGAGGTCCCTCTCCTTGTTTAGTGAGGTAAATAAAACTGGAAGCAATAACTCACGTTTACAGAGTGGTTTAAAGGAAGGTGACTTCATCGCTTCGGAGTTTATTCTACAGTCAGGTATAACTGATCTGACTCCGTTCCAAACATCTGCACTTTTCCAGGACATAAATTGCTGCAATATTCAACTCATTGAATGATGGGGCCTAAAGAGAGGGAGTGAGAGAACATGAAGCCCGGGCAAAAGCTGAGAAAGACCTCTGCGAGCCAGAATGGCAGTGAAAGAGGGAGGGAGTTGCGTGCAAATGAAGCATTAACTTAAGATATGCCCGTAGCTGATTTGAGCCAGCGTCCCCCCCACCCCACTCCCACAGCAACTTTTAGAGAGTGGGGAATGACTCGATCTGGCACATACATTATTAGCAAAGCCAATACACAAATTCAATTGGACAATTCTGCTGAGTGGTCTGAGGGGAACTGAGAGGAAAGGATGATTTCCTCTGATCGAGGACGGGTCTAAATGTGACCGACCGTCCCATCTCTCCCCACCCGTCCTGCTTCTCATGGCAATCCTGGCATGTGGGTATGACCCCCACTGACCTCTCAGACACAAAATGTGTGAAGGCAACCGGGGGCTCGTGTCTTACATCAGAGCTGCCGTAATTGGGTCTCAACGCTCCCTTGTTCCGCTAAATTACCCGCTGACACAGCCGGGCCTCCTTGGCCTATGTGGGGGTGCCCTGCCCGCTGCACCCCCTAATTGGTGCATGCCCCCAGGAGCATTTAAGCCACACAAAGCTTCTTGCAGCTGGGGTGTCAGGCTGCATTAGTGCTAGCGCCTGACCAACAGGAATATGAACAAAATATTGGCCTTTGCGTAGGACCAGATGGCCATTTAATTGGGCTGACTTCTCCCTGGACGAGAGAACCAAGTTGGGAGGGAGAAAAAAAAATGCCTGAGCTCCGGAGCTTGTCCGATCCTGTAGTAGATCATGAAATCTGAGTGGGCTGGGCTGACGTTAGTGGTCATCGGGGATGACTGATGCAGATTGTTTATGTTGTATTGACCATACCAAGTGGTAGCCATCCCCTGCGTACAGCTCAAACTCTCCGTTTGGAGAACTGCTCTCTAGAAAACATCAGTGCACAAACATAACCTCAAAGCTCATCTGTAGGCTCAGGTTTTCCCCAGGTATGGTGTTTTATGACTGGTCAATTTGATTTTCTGGACAAATTAGGAGCTGGATAAGGAATTATAATTGTATTATAGTCACGTTTTAAGCCATGGGCTTTATCTGAATAATGAAATCATAATTTTAATTCTGCTTTTGTGGTGGTTCAGGAGGTAGAGGTCATCTACCAATCGCAAAGTTGGTGGTTTGATCCTTGATTGCTCCAGTCCAACAGCAAAGTAACCTTGGGTGAGATACTGATCCCCAAGTTGTATAGAAAGCACTTACGCAGAGAGAGAAAGTGATTGTATGACTGAGTGTGACTGGGTGAATGAGGTAAGTTGTATAAAGTGCTTCGAGAATAGTAAAGCACTATATAAGCACCAGTCTATTAACATTTTCCTATAAAAATGTTTTATGTTTTTTTTTATAAGTTTCTATAAAAAAGTAATGAATATTGTATGAGAACCATTAATGTCACAATAGCTGCTCAGAGTGATGATTCACAGAATCTCATGATCTTTTTTGTTCTTTATCCCTTTGCTTTTCTTAGTATCCACTTTATTCGTTTAATTCTATTTGAACTGAAAAACAACTTTTTCAAAGAATCAGTCAAGTTTTTGTTTTTGTAATGAAAGGAAAAAGATTCTTTAGTACCATCTTATAAAATCTTTGGACAGAACAAGGAATTTAAAAGAGTTAAAAAAATTTAAAAAAGCTCCCAAAAAAACAAACAATCATAATGAACACTCTTTCGCAGTCATTTTAAGAACTAAACTGCTAAATGGATGAGGGTAATCTTCAGACCAAAACACTAGAAAAATATAATTATCTACAGCCCATGAACAGGTATGTACGGGAGGAGAACAATGACACGGCCATGGCTAGCTTCACTGCGGGGTACAGGTGCACTGGGCTTGAGGAGGGGCCCATATAAAACCAGTCAAGTAGGACCCTTCTGCCTGGCTGCCTCCTTTCTCTGGCTACAGCAGGAATGCGGCCTGCGGAACTTGGCTCCTGTCGCCTGGCATCTTGTCAAGCTGATCCACAGACAAGAAACCAATTGTCAGATAAAGTGGGTCAGCAGCAGCTTACCATTACCCTCTCGCCTGTGGATGGGACGGCAGTGCCTTCCTTCCCCTTTTCTTTCCCCTGCTCTTTTCCCGCCGTGTCGCTCCCGAGCGCTCGGTGAGTTCGTGCTGTCGCACAAGAGGTGTAGGATTTCCACGAGAGGGCGGATAGCCGCTTATTGTTCACGAGCCACCTGTTGGATAACCAGCTCAAGATGCTGAGGATCATTTCCTCTCATGTCATTCCACTAAACACACACGCTAATCCTCAAAAACAAACTCTGGTGACACTGGTGGAATGACTGCACAGCCCCTTTCCCAGCATGACTAAGAACCGAGTTGCAAACATCACAAATTGCCAGCTGGACTAATCAAAGCATCGTCAGACAAATTCAAAGTGATGACCCCCCCCTTCTCATAAAAAACCTAAAGGGAGGAAGGGACTGAATCATAGCGGTTAGCGTGTGTGTGGCAGAGCCGGATGAACAGCGCTGGCCTCCGTGACTCCCATATGCAGCTGCACCCACTGCCTCCAAATCATGTTGGGAGGAGTCAGAGGGGCCTGTGGAAGGAAGACAGAAGAAGTGTGGGGTCTGAGCCGGGCCTGTTTGGCAGACACCCACGCGACACTACGATTACCATCCGCTTCCTGCTCACAACTCCATCCCTGCCTTATTCCAATACTCTGTCCAACAAATGAGGACTTGCTTATTTTTACACCCAGCTGTGCCATTTGTGGGAAATGCTTTGAACTTGCAGCCATTTGCAGTTGAAATCGTGGCTGTTTAAAAACCGTCCGGGATTATGGAGAGGAGGAAGCTAGGTTAGGAGGGCTTGACATTGCCATTACAGTGTTTTGCCAAACAGTGACACAGAAAAAGCAGAGTACGATACGTGCCTAAAGAAAACACACACCAGGCCTTTTTACGCGCACTGCTGAGACATCAAAATATATTTTTAAAAAAAAGAAAAGAGAAGCTTGTCAGTGTGGAAAAAAATGACAAGCACACTTGGAAACCTGCTTCTGTAAACTGATCATAATAGCTGTTCTTGCACTTTTCAAATACAAATTCTCCTATAACATACCTTTAGGGATAGCATTTTGTAAAACATGTGAAAACACGTGCCTTAACAGGTTTTTAAAGCCGGCCTAAAAGCCTTTCACGACGCGGACATAGACTGAAGTTATTTGTTGAGTCAAAAACCACAAGTAAGCCGTTGGAGGTACCTGTTGTTCAGAAAAAAAGGGGAGAAAAAAAATCAAAAATCAAAAGGTTTATATAATACCTGCCACCTGCATGCAGTGACTAACTGCAGTGAGTTTGAAAGGAAAGTGGACAGTGCCCCTGTTAGTTTAATCTCTATTCATCTAGCTTGTGTCATTAATGAACCACATCCTCCATTCTGGCTGTCACCATTCATTAAGTCCTTCTTTCATCTGCTCCCCCCCTCCGCACACACACACCTCTAAAGAAACCACGCTCACCATAGAATACAGGAAAACACAAACATCTATTTAAAAAAAAATCTACTACCAAATCACTGGACCCTGACTCCAAATCCTGGATTTAAAGAGCACTGAGATATCCAGCAGAATGCTTGAATGGAGCATCCATTAAAGAGGAAATCCGCACAACCTACGTGAGCGATACCACAAGAGATTTTTCATGCTCGATTAGGAAGCTTGAAGTCACTGTGGTTTCATGGCATGACTGAGAATGCTGTTCTCTGTAAACAACAAATAAAATAAAAAGACAAGAGCCTGGGGCCAAAGCCTCAAAAATGAAGATATTCTGGATCACTTGACAATATGTTGTGACAACTAAATTCACGCATGAAGTGGTGAATTCAGAACCAGTCTGCCAGGTGAAAGACTTATTCTCAATCCATGCGGTTTACTCCAAACAAAGCTTATAAGCCAAATTTACACAGTCGTTGCTGCTGTTCCACAGGGGGTGGCTATAGTGAAGAAATGCAATCAATTCTCATAAGGTTGGTCTAAAGGCTCCAAAAGAGTAAACATCCATCTTTAAAATGAATAAAGCTCTTTATTAAATTTCTAATAGCTTTGGGAGTCTGCAACCACAGTCTTCCCACACCCCAAAAACACACAGACACACAAAAAAACCTGTGATAGCGCTTAACTGGTTACACGCTACAGCTTATGCTTATCTAAAGCGGAGCATATTCACTCTATCAAGTCCACGTAGCCTCTCAGATAAGTAGTCACACTGAAAGGCTCGAGGAACGGAGCCAGAGTAAAAATCTGATATGCAACAAATCACCAACTGCCAGCAAAATGTGGTGAGCTGATCTAAGACAGATCCAACCTACGTACAGAACCCCGTTTCCATCACGCACAGTCGGTTTGTGCAGATCTGTGCAGCTGAGGAGATGAGACGGAGCCGCTGACATACCTCTGGGATCATCATCGGCTGTGGCTGCCAAAGCGGAGCAAAGGCAAAGACTTTAAAAAGCCAAACCCGTGACTTTCCTCTGGCAGAATGAAAGCAAGTGGAGCTGAAATCTGAACATGCAAGGCAACTATTTATGGTCATAGTTTCTTAGGCCTGGAGGCACACACACACACACACACACACCTTTGATTCTTCAGTTTGGCACAGAGAAGGATAAGATTATGAACAGGCATACGAGTCAGAGCGGAGACATTCCTGTGAACCTGGCATCACAGTTAACACATTCAGCAACACTGTTCTCACTGAAACTTGGGCACACACATTATAACTTTACAATAACCTCAGAGTCGCCTTATTACAACAGCTTCTACATCAGCTCACCCAGAAGTGTGCGTGACAGTTGACCACCATGGTCCGCTCGATCAGCTCGTCGGGACACTCCAGGAGGTGATGGCCAGAGACGACGCCGGCGTTGTTGATGAGTATGTCCACCTCTCCCACCTCCCGGCGCACCTTCTCCGCTGTGGAATACACACTCTCGCGCTTCCCTACATCACACACATAGGTGTAGACCTGCGGCTGGAAAGGTGGGACTTCCTCTACCCCTCCAACAGGTCCTGCAGAGAGAAGGGGGGGGGGGG
>NW_005187408.1:3846587-3875143 GCF_000239375.1 Pundamilia nyererei
GACTGCAGTGTGTGTTCTTTAAATAACACTCCACCGCCCAGAAAGCCGGCTGCCAGCCTTAAAGCTTCAAAGAAAACACTCTTACCGTCTTTGGTTACTGGAGTGTCCAGTTCATGGTAAATCTGGCGCACCATCTCCGCCGTCTCCTCGTTGCTTTGGCTGTTTATGTCCCATAAGACCAGTATCGCTCGTCTCCGGGCGAACTCCTTGGCGAACAGCCGCCCGAGGCCGCTTCCAGCGCCGGTGATCAAGCACACCTGTCCCGCCACGCTTTTCTCCTTTGGCCGCACAATCCACTTGGCTCCGGCAGTTAAAAAAGCCCAGAGCACCTTCAGAATAACTACGAAGAACTCCGCAATTATTATCATCATCTTAGCCAAAGCTTTCTATCAATTCAAATAAGCGGCGGAAGACGCGCGGGGGACTATTTCCTTCGTGCAACCTGTTTGCAGCAGACAGGATCAGGGAAACACCGACAAACTTGGATCACAGGAATAACGGCCTATCGAAATATGGTTTAAAAGACACAAAAAATGCGAAAGAAACTTAGGCGCATGCAGGACAGATGTATGAGTGGAGTGCGAGTTCAGATGCTGCTCGGTAAGAGTCCAGTTGCCACTATAACGCACAGTTGCAGTGAGTTATGAGCAGCTACTATCAAGTGAGCCTCCTACTTCCTCTGCTGCCTCTCCACTCATCTCACTCTGGAGCGCACCTCAGGCGCTATTTATGCTGTTCAGCCATCAACGCTGGACCCAATAGGAGAGGGACTTGAGCGCCTGTCAGAATGAAGGTGATGTAACCTGAAAGATTTTAACACGAATCTCGGACTTTTTTTGTATCCTCAAGGAAGATTAGACAGTAAGCTTCCCTCCTGTTTGAAAAGACTGCTTACTTGTGCGTCTCTGCGTGCGTGTTTGCGCGTTTTAGGAAAATCCCAACAATGTAAAGTTTGATAACAAGTTGTTTAAAGATATAATTAATCTTAACAGCTTAAACTCAGGAAGCCACGAGCCACCGATCAGGCCGCACTGGACCTGTAAGTCCAGGTCAATGTCCAGCCATACGTGGAGCAAACTAAAATATCATGTTTACAAAGTATTCCCACTTTACGTTATTATTATATGTTACACATTATTTTTTCTGTTAATCAGAAACTACACTTAAAGTTATAAGCCAGCTCAAGACATATCCCAGCTTTGCCTGCAATGATTCCCTGAGATCCCCACGGAGGAAAGTGAAGTCGGTCGGTTAGGTAAGCCACGCACCCGGCCAGAAAAGTGATACTTCCACGCGTAAATCGTTACGCGATCACGTTTCTTCCTAATTAATATAGCCTAATTACCCTTTAATTACAATAATAATAATAAACAAAACAGGCGCACATGAATCGTCTCCATTGTGAACACGTTCATTGCCGCTTTGCAGCTCCCCCCACACCTCAGGCTATTGTTTACACCTCTTCCAGGTTGTGCAACCTTTGCCAGCAGCCTCTCACTAGTGCTTGTTTTGTGGGCGTGTCTGAGGAACAAACAGCTGATGGAAGAATCCTTTGTAGATTCTAAGGATAAAACAAATACGTGAAAAACACCTCCGGGGAAATGTCCTCTCCAAATGTAACAATGTGCCCAAAAAAGCAAGAAAATTACAGATAAAAAAGGCACTCTGCTTTTTCAAGAGTATTAAATGATTGATGGGCTTTAACGTTTAATACAAGGCAACATTTTTAATATAAAACTACCTGCACTGGAACAGTCAAATTGAGAACCTGACCAATGGCAAAGCTCTATTTGGGCGACGTTTCACAATTAAATTAAAACTTGTGTCTTGCATTTTGCCTGTAAAATAAAAATAAATAAATGAACAAATAAGTGGCCTTCAATCGAGTCTATATCATTTTATGATTTTTTTTCATAACCTCCTGGGACAGAACAGTGTCTGTTATACAGCCTGAAGCAAAGTGCTGGGCGGGAGGTTCAACGCTACAGGCGCTCTCTGATCGTGCTTTGCAAAATGAAGTGTTCGTGCCCTCTGCTGGTCAGATGGCTGCATAACGCCATCTGACCAGCAGCACGGAAGTCGGGCAAAGTAGCGTTTAGATTAATTAAAAAACGAAAAGAAAAAAAAGAAACAATATAAAATAATGTATTAAAATAAGGCCAGGTAGGTCTACACCAGAATACGTATTATAGCGTTGTCTTACCTTTAAAGCGTTTGTTATTACAATAATATTCCTTGCAGCAGTCATAGAAAATAGTTGTTGATATATTAACCTATAAATTTAAGGGAGCATTTATCCAAGAGCATTATTACAGCGGGTTTTGCTTAACTTTAGTTTTGAATACATCGCTATAATTTATCCATCAGGCAGTCGGAAGGACGATCCGCAGAGGTCCTAACGCTTTTATCCCGCACATGCGCAAATGAAAAAGCCTCTTTCTCGGTGATCGCAATGGCGGACGCAGAGTGAGTGTTTCCCTCTGTGTTAAAATCTAATCACATCCAGCATTAAACTAGCCTCTGCTGTTAATTTTACAACGCGAATGAGCTATTTAGTTCATGTACGATAGAATAATAGCAGTATTGTTACAGATGGTGATTATTACTGTTGTTAAGGGTACTTTATAATAACTGAGTCCATATAGCCGAGTTCAACATGGCTGTCTCTTTAGCATCTGTGGATTATTACAAGTGTCCAGTTCTTGTGGTTAAAAAATTAGAACTAAAATAATAGTCAGCTATTTCAGCAACCTTTGAGTTTATGCTGCTGTAAAACCTCTCTAGTCTCGAGCTATTGTATGAAGTAGTATTTACCTGTGTGGAAGCCGGCAAGTGACTGGCAAGCTAGCAGCCCCCATGATTCAGTCATCGTTTCTGTTGAGCGATGTACATGTGTTCAGGTATCTTGTCCACCACCTCGCTTCGGATTTTTTCCTTACAACATATTTTTTTAACGTTTAAACAGAAAAAAGGTTCCGGCGGTCCCTGAGAGCCTTTTGAAAAGGCGAAAGGCCTACGCGGCCATGAAGGCCATGCGTGTCAAGAAGCTGCTGGCTGAGAAAAAGGTAAAGTGAAGCTTTGTGCAGACAAGTATTCCCGTATGGATGGAGATATCGGATAGAGCTTTGAACTGCTTCGACGCCTTTTTCCCTTTTGCATTCAGGTCCGCAAGGTGACCAGGAAACTGATCTACAAGAGGGCTGAGAAGTACCACAAGGAATACAGGCAGATGTACAGGCGTGAGATACGAATGGGCCGTATGGCTCGCAAAGTGGGAAACTTCTATGTGCCTGCTGAGCCCAAACTGGCCTTTGTCATCAGGATCAGAGGGTGAGTGATGCACACTGCTTGGGATTCCTCTGTATCTGGCTTAAAAGAACTGCACAATCAGTTGTAAGGTGTTGTGCAGGCAGTGCCACATGAGAGGATGTCCAGCAGCTGAGCCTCATACATTACTACTTTGTGTTTAGCTGCTCAGTTGCTTGTTAATTCAGTTGCTATTGAAAAGTCATTTTTATTGAATGATTAAGCCAGTCCTTGTGGATAAATACAGTTGAGTGGTTAATGATGCATGCTCTTTCCCCGACTTATCGACTCTGCTGATACACATTTGTAATAAAAAGCCAATAATGTTCTGAAACCACTCTAAGCAGCTTAATTAGGAAGTTGTACTTTGATGGTAAGTCCAAACAGTAATCACAACATTTTTTGTTTGTTTTTTGTTTGTTTTTTCAGCATCAACGGTGTGAGCCCCAAGGTCCGCAAGGTTCTGCAGCTGCTCCGTCTGCGCCAGATCTTCAATGGTGTCTTTGTCAAGCTGAACAAGGCTTCAATCAACATGCTCAGAATTGCAGAGCCTTACATCGCTTGGGGGTAAGGACTGTGTCACTCTGAAACCTGCTGTTCAGAAATAAGAAGCGATGGTGGGGGGTATTAGCACGTCTCTAAATAGGTGATACACTTGGAATGTGGTTAATGATGCTGAACTTTTTTCCCCATCTTATCGACCATGGTGATTACTGACTGAAACTAAGCCAGTTTTGTCTGAAACCACATTCCATAGTGGTACGTGCCAGTGTGTTGACAAATGTGAGTGTGTTGGCTTCATACTGTAATGATGCAGCCAGAAACTTTTGTAACCTGGCTTTTACTACAGTGGTCATTCACTGACACTTGAAATCAACACATTAAAGTACTGTTCAACAGTTTATAGAAAAATAAGCCAGTGTCAAACTAAACACAGTAAATGCTTGGCTATAATTCACAAAGCTTTAATGTCTTGATGTTAAAGACCCAATGGAAATGTTTGTGCTCTGTGTGTTTGACATTGCTGTGTGCTGCTGTAATGGAAGAATTTACCTGATCTTCACTACAACAGCCCTGTGGAAGTGTGTGTTACTTGGCACACGAGTACACTGTAGGTTAGACTTGTAGTGTTTGCTTTTGGTCACCTTAATACTTCCATTTTTGATATTTATATAGTTGGTTGGGGTTACTCCTGTCCGGTCATTTATGTCAGTCTTGTTTGGATGTGTCTAAGTGACACTTTTGATGCAGATAACTTGATCTGTATTGGTAGATGCAATATTGTTCCCAATGTTGTACTAGGTTACTGATATTTCTTTATACTATGATGGAGTCCAAGAAACACCATCATCTGCCACTGTGTAATGCTTTGTATTTAACTGACTTAACATTTTTTGCATGTTGCTGACTGTGTTAATTTGGCACACCTGCATTTGGGAGGAATTGTGTAGATTTAATATTTAAAACTAAACTTTTTCCTTCATAAGATCTTAGCAAAGCAGGATTGGTTATAACACAGAACAACCCTATAGATGCATTACACAGTGGCACAATATCCTGAAAGAAGCATCAAAGCTGCAGAAATTTGAATTGTTACCATTCAATCATACCAATTAGATTAAAATAGGATCCTCAGATTGGTCAGTTGAGTCTTGAGCCTAAATTTGAACGGTAAGGTTTAGTATCCAGGCACTCTGTAATGTTAATGCAATGAGTTTTACCAAATCTGTGCGGAGAATTGCCATTCAGATTGTAGATCATGCTTCTTCCCCAAAACAATGATGTACATAATCTTCTTTTGACAAATTACCCACCACTGCTTAGACATGAAAGTGCCAGGTTTGGAGAGATGAAATCTGAGCTCTTAATGTTTTGGGGTTCATATTTTAATATTTTGTAAATGCCTCTTAAATTAAACTCATTAGAAGAACTCAAATTACTTAGATTTACAAAACAAGTGTTTTTCAGGTATGCTTGAAATTTAAAGTATCTTTTGAGCTAAATAAAAGAAAAATGAGTATTTATAATCCTATTTCTTTATAAATTAACACACGTTAACATCATTGATTTGTGCTCCTTTCAAAACTGGAACCTTGGGTTTTTTCCCCCCCTAGATACCCCAACCTGAAGTCTGTGCGCGAGCTCGTCTACAAACGTGGGTACGGCAAGATCAGGAAACAGCGCATTGCCCTCACAGACAACGCTTTGGTGGAGAAGTCCCTCGGTATGGAAACGTTACAGTGCTGTTGAAAATGTTTGTAGTATACCTTTTAGGGAAATGGTTGGCGGTTGATGTGGTTAATGATGTACACTTTTTTCCCCGTCTTATCGACTTTGGTGAAAAAAAAGGTTGAAAACTTTGCCAGTTAAGTCTGAAGCCACATGCCAACCTAACAGGACTTTACCAAAGAGAGATTTTTAGTTGATAATTCTTGGCTTGTACTGTATTTGTTGGTCAGATGTTTGGGAACATGAAATGGAAAGATGAGGCTTGCTTATCAAGCTCGAAGAGTTTTACTTTGTGCCTGAAAAGATTGAAAACATCAACGCTTCAAATGGCAGCAAGCACATCTGGAAATGAGTCTTGTTGTCTAAATTAAAAGAAGAAAAGCCAGAGTTGCTCCAAGCAGTTTCATTCTTGGATTACCTCTATTGGTTTAATCAGCCCTTCGCTTTTAAAATTTTGAAATGAAACACTTAAATGCTAAAGCTGGCACGCAGTTCAATTTATTAAACACTTTTCATCTGTAGGAAAATATGGCATCATCTGTGTTGAGGACCTCATCCATGAGATTTACACAGTTGGAAAGAACTTCAAGCCCGCCAACAACTTCATGTGGCCCTTCAAGCTGTCGTCCCCACGCGGTGGCATGAACAAGAAGACCACACACTTCGTGGAGGGAGGAGATGCCGGCAACAGGGAGGATCAGATCAACAGACTGATCAGGAGGATGAACTAAAGTCGTGGTGAGTTTCAGTGATATTTTGCAGGTTTTGAAAGTAGACTGATTCAATGTGGTTAATGATGCATATTCTTTTTTCCCCATCTTATCGACTATGGTGAAAACCACTTGTTAATAAGCCAACATTGTCTGAAACCACATCTTTAGTCATTGAGCTTTAAATCTCCGACTGAGAGATCTTTCTCTTTGAAAATCTATTTAAATCCAAACATGGATACATGTTGAATGCTATCTATTTTTATTAAAGATGTGTTGCTGAGACTTTATATAACATCAGAATTCTTACCTCATTGTCTTATTTTCTTCCCCCAGGTTTTCAAAAGGACTCAAAATGTACAATAAAAATTTGGAGGAAAAAAACCTTCCTGGTCCTGTCATTAATGTGTAAATGTGTCATGAATCACGCAGGTTGTTTGGTATTTACGTGTGGGTGTGGTTGTGTACATTACTACTTGATATATTAGTAATATAATATCCAGCGTTAGCCAGCGTTAATATAATATCCACCCAGGGAGTTAACTACATAAATTGGGTAGTTCTCAAGGACACACACTTTTAACTTGTAAAAATTAACTAAAAACTATATTTGAAGGCAATTTACTGCATTTATCAAGTAATTGTGGGCTAGCTGTAGCCTGTATGGATAATGGATAAAATGCTTTTTTTTTTTCTTTTTTCTTTTTTAGGTATTATAGGACATAGTATTTGGGTACATTTTTATTACCTAGCCTGGTTAGGAAACACAGAAAGCTAAATATAAAAAAACCAATGCAGGCGAATTTTGAAGCCTGTTTCCATGGTGACGTGATGACTCGTTAGCGTTGTACCAGAGTGAGCTGCAGCCTAGCACTGCTGCTCAGGGATAACCGGTTTTAACCCATGTACCGTTAGCTGTGTCGTAGCTGTGTATAGCACTAAGGTAATGTCTGAAGTAGATGTTCGTGCGGCTGCTCCATCATGATAACTTGCCAGTTAGACCCGTCGATAATCACCGTAAAGGGGCTAATATCCCGGGAAAGCTCGAACTGCGGGCAGCGCGGCCCTGATGCGGTTGGATATCCGACATACAGGAACTTGAGGATGGGAGCAGGTGGAGGGCAAGCGTCTTTAAGGCAAAGTCAACCAAGGAAATTTCCTGTTATACAACCTTTGAGCAGTGAGTAAGCGTGCTCCATAAATGTGCCAGATTCATTCAAAGAAGCTAGCCTAACGGTCCGTAAAATGCTGAGCGCTGTCTGTGTTGTAGAGTCCAGGGACGCGAAACCTCAGCTGACTGGCTTCATAATTGGAGGGTAAGCTATGTGAATATTTTGGAAACTATAAAAACGCTACGCCACAGATATAATAAAAGAGATGTTCTCACAGTGTTTCACACTCGTTGTTTTTAACCACTATGCTAGTACAGACTGAAAGAGAGTAGGTAGCGTTACTGTTTCCGTGCCAGGCTTATATGGAAGACCCGAACTACTGTAATCCAACGTAATTAACACTAGACTAATGTCTGCCTGTTTTTATTTATTTTATTTTATTTTTACCTATTATGCAAGTAAGGGAGGCTGGCACCTACTTATTGGCTACTCCACATCATCAGGCTTGCTCAAAAATACATAAAGATACGATTGCAAACATAAAATAAGACAAATTAATACGGAAGTTCCGTAAAAACAAATGTAAAAAATTGCATGGAGATGCAAATAAATACAAAGGAAAACGAAAACACCAATGCATTTCAATTGATCTCATACTGTATGAATAAAACACATTTTTGAATATTTGTGCAATTAATTGAATATCAATATATTTATTCAGTCATTTAATTTTGATTATGGCATTTTTAGTGCTACATAGATAACCATAAATAATTCCTTCCTGGGTTCCATATCCAGCCCACAACATGAACCACTTATTTCCTTTATAGAGCCCTGTTTTAGGGTGAGTATGAGTATATTAAGGTATTTTACATGATAAAAAATCCGAGAATTATACATAAACGGACTGGTACTTATATAACTGAACACTCTTTGACTCAAGCCTCATTACATGATAATATACATAATAATCACACTCACATTCATACAAGCACTAAGGACCTTGTCTAACATTCACACCCTGATGGATGCATTGGGGGTAACTTGGAATTCAGTATTTTGCCTAAGGGTAAGGATCCTTGCAGGACTTGCAGACTGGAAGAGCAGAGAAGTGAACCACCGACCTTCTGATTGGTAGATGACCCACTCCCTGAGACAAGGTCGCCCCGAATATAATGCTCAATAACACCAAGAAAATGTCATATTTTTAAATGAAAATCCATACTTTTTTGCATACCGAATAGGAAATACTGTCAAGATATTGCAAAAATAATGATTTGCTAATGAAACTTTATTGTAAAAGAATTGCCCATGTGCAGAAATCACAGAGCTGCAGATTTCAGCTGTCAGTTTTTTAATCTGGAAACTTTTCACCCCGTGCTTCCTGAATTGCTTACTGTAAGCCGGACTGGTTTGATCTGTATTTCATACGTAGCATATGGCCAGAGTGTTCCTACATCATCTCTCCAGGACTGAGATGCAGTGACTGTGCCGGCTACTCTATTAGACACAGAATACCAGCTGGCTGCTTCCTCTCTAGATAGTTCCCTGCAGTGAAACTGTGCTTTGGTTCATTGTACTGCTGAAAAATGAAATTAGCTCTGATTAAGTTGTGTCCAAAGCATATGGCATTACGCATATGCAAAATGTAGTAATAGTATTTTGCACATCCTTGTTCAAGATCCCTTTTGTTCTGTAGAAATCTTCTACTGTACCTGCTTGAAGGGCAGTATATGGACTCCTCCAGCATATTTTCCTTTCTACTACATTTACAATTGTTCTAACTTTCAAATCTAAATACCTTGATCTGCCCACAGTACATTTTCCAGTCTTCCCTTTGTCCAATGTGCTCTTTCCCCCTTTCTAATCTGTTTATTTTATTGGCTAGTCTCAGATTTAGCCTTTTCTTTGCACTTCTGCCCAGAAGACCATATTCACGAGTCACCTCTTGACCATTATCCAGTTCAGGACCCATGAGGCATCCCTGCTTCTGACACTAGAGACTCATACACTGGCCTTCTTTCTTAGTCATTTGAAGGGGTCTCTCACATATTTTTTATTGAGGTTGGTGTTAGCTGGTGCTGTTGAGCGAGTTAGTGGTATGAGAGTATCACAAACTATTGTATGAAATATTGTTTTGTTTGACAATTTTCCATACGGGAAATCACAAAAATACTGTGACAAGTTTCAGAGGGAAGATTGTTTTTTAAAATTCATATTGAGACTACAGTTGAACCCACAAAGCAGACGCTCAGCTTTAGCACAGTGTTAACATAATTATTGAAAAAGGGGGATTTCAAATCACCATTCAGCATTTTAACACGATAAAACTCCACTAGGGAACACAGCATGCCACTCGACAGTGGAAGTAATGATTGCTGAAGGTGGGCCTCCGCTACGCCTCCGCTGACTTTCCATTACAAATCAGTAATGGAAAATTATCAGTGAATCGTAAGTAATTCATGATGATTAATCATAAAGATTGTTACTGAAACCATTTTTATTTGATTTAATGTAAAAATAAAAAAGTATTTCTTTATAAAACTTTGACATTTGCTGGTGCCACGACATGTTTTAGTTTTTTTCTAGGTGGTATTCAACTATCTAAAATATAGAATCCACGTGTGCTGATATATTTTTCTCCAATTTTTCTAGGACGCCTACTTTAACCAAAGATGACAAGCTGGAGTTGCAAAACACCAACCCAGAGAGGGATCTCAGCGGGAGGCGCTTTCTGTTAGATAGAAAATGTAAGAACTGCAGAACAGGAGACAGCCTTATGTTAATAAAACTGAGAGGAAACTAAGGAGTTTCTTCTTACTTCCCCACTCAAAATGGGCTGAATTTAAATTTGTGGCATGGGGTTTGTGTGAACTGACTGCCAACAGGTGGAGCTGTTGTCTTACATAGTTTCTTTAGGTCCCTTTCCATTGACTCCAAAGTGGGACATTAGATACTTGCGGGAAACTTACAGATATAACCTGACAGTGGAATTAATGCAGAGCAATTTTCTTATTCCCTTTTTAAGGTGTGATGTTAGAGAGGACCAAAACTGTGATTCCTCCACTGCCAAGAGACTACCATGTGCACAGACCTGGTAACCTCCCATCCTTCAGCCTCTCTAAGGAGCTTTCCCACAGCCACACAGGGCGACCCTTCACCCTGGGGTAACCTTTGGATTAACATCTTTTGGGCAGCTTATTGTAGCTGGAATTTCTTTAAAAAAAAAAAAGCATATTTCATGAGACAGCTGCACAGATATTAGTTATTATACTGAGTCACAGTCTCATGCAGGGTATGACAGATAAGGTGAAGAAAGAGAAACAGCAGCCAGATAAAAGTATTGTTTTGACACGCATGCATTATCTGTCAGAAAAAAAGAAAAGCTCGAGTAGCTTTTAATGTTTAATTTTCTGGCAGTTCAAGGGCGATTCTAGCTAGAACTGAAAATCATTATGCTGCACAAAAATATTATCTCAATAACAAATTATTCTCAATCTTCTATTTATGGGAAAAGTGGGGTTTGTTGGTCTGAAGCTTTGTAAAATGTCAGCTCTGCGTTCATTATACTCCTTAATGTTTTTACTTGCGTCTCCCAGGTACCCTGAAAGCTATAAACTGAACACAAATCCAGCCGTCCTCATTCCCTCAGCTTTAGTCCTCAGTGGCAGAAACACCTTTTCGGTTGAGAACTGCAAGCTTGGCAGGTATTTTGGCTTTCTAAACAAAATGTGACCAAGCCAGTGTTTTCAGTTAATTCTCAATGCAGCCACCTCTGTTGTGCTTGTGTCGTCTGCAGGCCCAAGGTGAAATATCCATCGTTCAACGTAATGACTGTTAAAAACAATCAGAAAAGTGAGTTCACTTCCTGCTTTGACTTCATTCTCAGCCTTAACACATCAGGTCCACATGTACTGCCTTTACAGCACACTTAGCTTTGAAGTGAAAAAACAAACAGCAAACAGTTTTTTGTGTTTTTATGTAACATGCGGCATATTATTCAAGAGTTTATCTCTAATTAAGATTATTATTACTTAATGACAGGGAAATGTGTGCAGGATATTTAGAGATTAAATATACCCTGTGCTTCTCTCCATCTCTTTCCATTTCTCTCGCCACACAGGCCAGTCCTATCCGGACCCAATAGCTGGAGCCTCTCGCTCTTACATCCACAGGATATCTGAGCTGTCCTCTCTGGAGGGCGAGACGGTGAGGCAGGAAAAGCTCAAGAAAATGAGAAAACCTCGAAAGACTCCATCCTGACAATCACCTCCTTCCCAGTCACACTGGTCGAGGTTAAAAACATTCGAGTCTGTGCCAACGACGGAACAGAATAAACCACTTAGGGCGCCATGTTCATTTCAGTGGCTCGTTCTGACTGCTTGTTTGTCCTCTGTGATATTAGTTTGCTGCTTGGTATGGCTGGTGGTTACATTCTGGGATTCTTAATTACGTGTAGTACGGACTTGCTGCAACAATAAATGCCGGTGATGAATATTAGGTAAACATTTTCCAGTCTGACGCACAGCTGTCAGCAGTTTTCCACCCAGCACCTGCATGCAGGATATTTAATTTAGCTTTCTAATGGCTCTTGTATAATGCGGCCATATTTCTTTCTGTATCATCTGTATCATATTTCATACGGTGTCCATCTCTGGCCTCATCGTTACCACAGTATTTCAGACATACAGCATATCTAAGCTTTGTTAAGTAAGTGAAATATTGACATATATAGTAAATAGTTTAGCAAAGCCATTATTGTGCCTTGTTAACTGTCTTCCTGAAATTAAATAAATTTATTTTTGTTATTTTGAGGACCTTCCTTCATGTGTATAGCTTTTTTTTCACCACATATGTGGACCGTCACACCACTTTTTGGTGCAAACACTACATATAGACCACTACAATTAGCAAAATATGCATTCCATATTTACGAAACAGACACAAAACTGTGCCCCCAGATCCGAGAATGTGGTGCTGTCCCACACAACGCAGCATTTTGCTGCTGAATACTCTTGTTCATTGTATTTGACAGCAGCCATGCAACTGTCTATTTTTGTGTAGAGAGAAATCTGGACGTGTGCAGAAATATGAGTCTTTTTTGAATAGATATAAAAAGAACTGGTCCTTATTCTACTTTCTACAGCCATCTATACTGGATAATTGTGCAGTATTTGGCTACACATTTGAACCATTAATTCATTACTTGAACTATTTATAAGTTTTGTCCCTTTGGTGGAAGTAAAGGTTGTGAAAATATCACATCTGAAGTCATTTTAAAGTTTCTTTACAACCCTTTAAAATTTAATAAGATTAAATTTACTTGGCTCTGTGTGTAAATAAAGACGGAACAAGAAAAGAAAGAATTAATGGCTGAAGTCGTTTTTCCACTAATTGCTGATGCGTGTTATCACGCTGCTACAGCTCTCCTCTGCGTCACCCTGTGCCAATCAGAAAGACGCAGGGGAAACAGCTGAGATGAAGTTCTGTCGCTGAGATCATTTAGTGCTGAAAGTGACAGATGAAGGCTTCTACGTAGTCTGATATACATTTAAGAGAGTTTTTGTTTTAGTTATTGTTTTTTCTCTTTTTGGCATTTCTGCTGGATTAAACAAAGCAGCAAGGGAGAGGAGAAGAAGCCATCATCAAGGATATCAGTCAGTATGCGCGCTCTGAAACTCAACTGTCAACTGTGTTTAATTTCAGGGAGTGTGTGCCTAAGCTCCCTATTAAATAGCACTGAGATGTTGTCAAACGTCAGGCTCTGTTTGCGTCCCTCCCTCCGCCGGGATTGTGAGGTGTGCATTTCAGGGGCACACAGTGACCTAGAAACACAGAGCCATCCCCTTATTCATACCAAGGGAAGGGGGTGCATGAATGCCCAAATGGAGGCCGGGGCTCCCTCTTCTTGCAGGGTTTTTAGCGTCCCTTTCAAGTGTAGTGAAACAAAATGACCTGGAACAAACAGTCAACAATGAGGTCTTTAATAGGAGCTGTTCTGGGGCCTGCCCACAAGTGGTTTATCGTTTCACTGTAGTTCCACGGGAACCTTGAACAAATGTGACAGTGCTGAATTAAAAGTTCAACTGTGTCTTAAGTCAAGGATCCGATAATGACGAAAACGCCAATTCATTTTATCTCACAAAAGGCATGAAAGCATCAGAAACACGTTTTATGAGCTGAAAAAAAAGGCAGGTTGTGTTACTGTTTCACCTGACTTGACATTGTGACTCTATCAGCAAGGATCAGAGAATGTAGCCTGTGTGCCAACACCTCAGATCAAAAATCTCCCAAATATGCTGTGCTGCTATATAAATTTTCATGAGACAAGGTTTCCTCGAAACAGTTCAGGAGACTCAGATGTAAGTTTTTATTATTATTCACTGTGGCTGACTTGATAACACGTGTTCTTGCTGATCATTTTATCTTCCCACTTCTGGTTTTGTCCTTAAACTATGTGCATTTTTATACTAGAGAAAAACTCGTGCTCGTTCCTTTTATTCATTCAGATGTGGTGCATTTTTAATTTTTGCTTACAACTCAGCTTTTTGTCCTTCACGATGCTGCAGTCTCGGCTCGGTATAACATAGACAGATGCCAGGAAAAGACTTTGAGGCCACCGAGATAGACAGGCACCAAAGATAGGCTCCAAGGCCACTCTTCATGCTGAACAGAGTCCTTTAGTTTGAGCAATTTAGGCTTTTCTGACAGAGAGGAAGAAACCCTGTGCTAACATCGCTATTAGGTATGAGATGAAAAGAGCCAGCTCGAGTCTGTGGACAAGCACAGCGCTTTTCTATATTGAAAGTGTTGATCATATGCAGTTTGCCGTGCACAACAATTATCACTTCGTTTGTATACTCTGTACCCCGTGTGTCTGGATTAGCATAAAAAAGGAAACATGTCTGGTAGTCTGTAGTTTGTCAGTGGTCTAAAAATTATGTTTAAGGATCCTAAAAGACAGTTATACAGTGATAAAAAAGAGGTCAAATCTTTTTTTTTTGTCTTTTTCAGAACATCGTATAAAAAACCAAAACAACCACAATCGTAATTTTATCATTTCAAAATGTTTGCACACAGGTCAGGTGACATTTATTTATTTTCATGTCATCAATCTATCCTACCAGAGTGATCTGTTATTCACAGGCATCAGTGAAATTTGAGGTTTGGTAAAGATATATATATTTACACACTTTGCCCTTGACAGAGAAACGCACGCATGCATGCGCACTAGCCCGAGGCCCTAACCTCTCCACTGCTGTGTGACATTTAACGATGTGATTTATGAAATCTACCCCCGATAGCTCCACCCTGCCACCTAGCCATTATCATTACTCGAAGCGTCATCTCTCTCAGGGGCAGGGTTCGGTTTCACTCCCCACCCACACATCTTGACTCATCTGCCGGCTGCTGCTAATGTCCGCATTGATTTACATACATATGGATCCATATGCCAGGTGAGGTGACTCATGAGGGGACAATTATCAGTGACGATGTCAGGATCAGGCAGGAGAAAAACTTTCATCAATATCACATTCTCTGATGTCATTACATTGGCAGCTCTCCAAGGCCAGCCAGCTTGTAGAGCCATTGCTAGAGTGTCATCAGTCCTCTCCGGGGCCTACCGCTGGATCCGTAAACTATCCAGCAGTAATGACCTGTAATGAATGGAGTATCATTAGAAGGACGTACAAAACGTCTTGCCATAATAGACGCTGTTGTAAGTGCGACATGAAGAGCAAGGCTCACTGAGTGTTTGCACTGTGAATACGCCCTTTTAAGAACTTTTAAAAGTGTGATTTGGTGACTCGCACTAAGTCAAACACCAAACTTCTCAACTCATTAAATAATAACTCATGCCACTGTGTGGCATAGATGCATACGTAATCCACAAGAAATAGGATAAAATGCCCGTGCATGGATGAACTCAAGTTACAATGAAGGAAACTACTGAAACTCAGTTACATAAGAACAGATAATAAGAACAGACGGTGCAAAACACTCCCGCACTTGGAAAACCACCCAAATGTACAAATGTAGACGTGAAAGAATGTGCTATAAATTGAGAAGATAATAGACAAAGGCTTCCATTCATGTGGGAGCAACTGACTGTACTCATCAGGAAGAAAGAAACTCGAACTAATTACTTCGACCAGCTCTAATCAAATATTCTCTAAGAACAAACATTTGGGTGTGTTTTCGCTTTGATGTTGCTTTTTTGTTTTTTCAATAGAAAGGCTTAAAAATAAAGTTTCTGTGCAGCACAGAGAAAGCGTTTTCTTAGTCATGGATGACATCATCTTTACAACACATGCCATCTTGTAAAGGTAAATTCTAGTATTTGTCAACCAGAGCTTTTGATGTCAAGAAACTTTTTGAAACTATGGCAGCCCAGGTCAAGTCTTCCCTTGAGGAGAGCCAGTTTACATTCCCCATATAGCTGAGATGAAGCTAGGGCTGACCCTTCTACCTTCCCACTGCAAGAAGGGGAGGACAGCAGACTTTCATTTATTACTAAATCGATCTTTCTTTGTATCTCCTTCTATCTCTGCTCCTGCCCCAAATGAAGGGGATGGATGACGCAGCAACTTGCGACACTGTTTGGAGATCATAAATATGCTCTATTACTGTTCCCCGTCTTGTGAAACATTAACCGATGTACACTAAGATGACTGGGTGTGTTGCTGTAAGGCTGATTGTCTCCGACAAATGAGCAGTAAGGGCAGGAGGTCCATGGCTGGGAGCCTGTCACATGGAAAACACACATGCTTTGATGTGCGCTTCCTTCATGCTGAGGCTGATGCTGCTGAACGTCTTGCATCAGCGGACAGATCAAATCAGCACTATAGTTGGTTAAAACGGGTAAAAAGTAAGAGACTTCACAGCTGGGATTATTTATTGTGTTTAATATTTGTAGATTTAACTTTAACGTACTTTAACTTAACTTTAACTTTAACTGATTCAGACACTTGCTTCTTAGCGATGCCTCTGCTGATGATTGTGGTGGAGATGAAGGCTATTACTGTCGCTTGACCTACCTGCTCCATAGCATGAAGAATAATCAAAGGACCCAGCCAGACCCCCTTGTGAAAGATTATTTTTCAAGACAGCGAAGTATCCAGTTATTACTAGTGTCTACCTCTTCAATAGCAGGAGGCGTGAGGAGGCCTCATTTCCTGCTGATGCTCCCTGCAGAGGCCCCATTTGTTGGCTGTAATAATGTGGAAGAGGCTGAGCTTCTTCAGCAACAGTAACAGTCAGGCCCCCTGGAGCATATAAGTAAAAAATGGTTTTTGTCTGCCCTCTCCAATTTGTCATCATCAATCAGCAGCAGCATTAGAAATCCTTGCCATATATTGTGTAGCCCTCCATCATGCCATTAAAGAGGGCACGACTGGGCTTGTCCTGCATTATAAAGTTGATAGTCTTTCATTTCACATTGAGGAGTTTCAGTTTTTACTGAAGAATTATGAATTGCGCATTATATTAACACTACACTGTGGTTTGTAAATAATGCAAACTCCTGTGCAACGTACAGCACTGTGAAAAAGTATTTGCCTCCTAAACCTAATAACTGTTTGTGCCACCTTTGGCAGCATGAACTGCAATCAAGCGTTTGCGATAACTAGCAGCGAGTCTTTTGCATCACTGTGGAGGAATTTTTGACCCACTTGTCTTTGCAGAATCGTTTTAATTTATCTACATTTGGGGGTTGTTTGAGGTCATACCAAAGCACTTCAACTTGAATTGTGGCTGGACTTTGACTAGGCCACTGCAAACCCTCTTTTTGTTTTGTTGGGCCATTCAGAGATGGACCTGCAGGTGTGTTTTGGATCATTGTCCTGCTGCTTAAGCTGAGAGCTCTTGAGCTTTAGGGCATGAACTGATTTCTCCTTCATGATCATCTGGTAAAGAGCAGAATTCATGGTTCCATCTATTATAACAAGTCCTCCAGACTTTGAAAAAGCAGAGCAGCCCGAGACCATCATATATTCTTTTTATAAAAGGCTCGAAATGTCTCGTCATACCACAGAATATTTTCTCAGAAGTCTTGGGGATCTTCAAGATGTTTTTTGGCAAATGTGAGATGAGTCTTTTTTATCCTTTTTGATCAGCCGTGGTTTCCTACTGGGAACTCTCCCATGGAGGAGATTTTATCTCTTTATTATTGTTGAATCGTGAACTCTGACCTTGACTGAGGCAAGTGAGGGAAGTTCTTTTCATGTTGTTCTGGGTTCTTTTGGGAGCTCCTGGATGAATCATGGATGTGTTCTTGGAGTGATTTTGGTAGGCTCATGTGAAGGTTCACCACTGTTCTACATTTTCTCACTGTGGTTTGCTGGAGCCCCAAATCCTTAGAAAAGTCTTTGTAAATCAAAATATGTGGTTAATGACAATTCATTTATGATTTAGAAGAGGTGCAACTACTTTGTCATACATGCCCAAGTAGGTTTGGATAGGTTGTTTTCCTTATTAATAAATAAAATAATCAGTTAAAAACTGAATTTTGTATTTACTCAGGTTATTTTTTTTTATTTACTGTATATTATAATTAGTGTGATGAACAGAAACATTTAAGTGTTACAAATACGGAAAAAAATAAGAAATCAGGAAGGGGGCAGATAATGTTTTCTTAGCATTGTATTTAAATGGGTTTCCATGTTGTATGCAGTTTATAACAGTATATAACAGGTTATCAGTGATTGGTAAAAGGAGATATTTTGGGAAATATGATTCTTTGTTTCCTTGATAAGACTGATACCACTTTCTTCTTTGCCTTCATAATATGACCAACAACCAGTAGATGGTTATTTTAGATAAGCATAAAACTGGAAACAAAGTCAAGAAGGAATTAGCTTCCAGCATTTAGGAATTGAGTAGTGCATTAAAAGTCCTTTGTTTTTGTTTAAAACAAATAGCACACATGTTCAGAATTGCAGGAAACAACTGCACGCATAAAACAATTACCTTATTTATGGCTGAGCTCAGGGGAAGCTGATATGTAGATTTTTTTTTGACAGCCTCTGACCCAGTGAAGCTAATCTTTAGTCTACGTAAACCTCACAAGCAAAACAAGCACAGACAAAATCATACCCGAACGGTTTGGATTTCTGCTGGATTACAGGAACTTGAAAGGGAAAGAGAAAAAGGGAGAGAGGTGAGAAGGGGACGGTGTTATACAGTAGAACAATTGATTGGAGACCTGCCAAATTCTCACATTCCTCCCTTTCTTTTGGGACTCGGAAACCTGGGGTGGCAGAAGGTCACAGGTATTCTGAAGAAAGAGGGTCAGAAAAAAGGTAAACAAGAATAAGGCAGGTAAGAAAGAGGCAAAAAAGAAAGAACAGAGGCGGGATGGTAAAGCATGCATCACCAGCTCACCCCTCCCTTGTCCTCATCGTCTCCTCCCGAGTGTGATCGACTGGAGGGAGGTGCTCAGCTGGGAACAGGGAGAGAGACACCAGCTTTGAGGAAAGGCAGGCACACACAACACGAAAGCCAGTGCTGGAATTGGGTGTTTTGTACTGTAGGTTGCATTGCAGACCTGTTTCTGGAGGGAAACTGAAGGGCTGGACACAGGAGACGGACACAGGAATTCCAGGTCACAAGGGCTCCTGTGGCAGAGCTCAGTCCTGGCTGGGTTGGGCTGGGCTGGTATTCCAACCTCTCCCTCTCACGGTCACGAGCATGAAAGAAGCAGAACCAGAGCAGGAGTAAACACAGGTAGAGACGTGTGTGAGCACAGTCTGGGGGGAAACCAAGAGGCTGGCATCTTACTTCAGAGGTTGACTTCTGGCCTCACTCCATCATGATGGGATTCTCTGTTCAGTTTGCCTGCTGGTTGCTGGTAGTTTTTGCTCTAGGTGAGAACCACCTGGTGAGTGGAGGTTGTTCAGGGAAGTGCTGCAGAGGCAGAGACACAAACTGTTTGACCACTGACTGGAGGATGGACCGTGTGCACGGCACATGCTACTGTGATGAAGGCTGCGTCAGAACTAAAGACTGCTGCTTTGACTACTTCACAGAGTGTCCAGGTGAGTGATGAATGGATGGAACTGTTTATTTTTTGGTGCGCACCTTAACTTTATGATACCCGACCTCTTGCTATCTTCTAAATCTGTTGTCCAGAAGATAAAACAAGACAAATTATCCCCACTATCTGGTCATTAGTGGGCTGCTTATCACACAACATACCTCTAATGAGTGAAGTGGCATGGGTGGATGCATTCCACATTTTCCCATACATGTCAAATTGTGTGCATTTAACTTCAGTCCTTTCCAACTCTTCCTTGTCTTTTGTTGTTTTCTTCAGCTTCTAACATGGCGCAAACCCCACATAATCTCTGATTTTGTGTTTCTTGCATGTGTCTCACCTGCCGCATTACAAAAAAATAATCAGCACACCAAATAACCCCACTAGCTCTGAGCCTAACCTCATTTCAGTGGGCTGGCTGGCCCACATAATGGAATTAGTACAAATATTTTAAGAATGTGGTTCTGTCAATCAGTTGTAGCGATAACAGCTACAGTCAAACAAGCTAGGCACATTTAATATGTGTTATGGGCCAGTAGTGACTAAATCCGAATGTTTAATGCATCAAAGTGGAATCATAGAGCAGGCACAAAGAAAATAAATCACAGGACTCAGTCACTGATTGAGCGGCGCACTTGGCGCACTGTCAGAATACTTGTAGCAGAGCAGGAAGCACTAATTCCACAAGTCACAATCGATGCTTCATTAATCCAAAGTTATTTCCTGGATATTGAGTCACATTCCACTCTTCCACCGGAATATTATAATTATTCATCCCTTAAAGAACAATGGTATATCTTACTGTCGATGGGAATTGTAATCCTGGCACAAAAGCTAAGATCTTAGGGAGTGAGTCTTTGGTTTAAATGCAGTTTAATTGTTCGCTGCAACAGAGGATTTCCTCTAATAACGTTTCTCTCTTGATACTGGTGCCAACATCCAGCTCAGGACTGTGTTGTGAGCGACTGGAGCTTTTGGAGCGGCTGTGCCAAACCCTGCCAGCCTTCGGTGCGAATCCGTGTTCGTCACATAGAACAGCAGCCCCACAACAGTGGCCAGCCCTGCCCCGGCCTTGAGCAACGAGCTGGCTGCAGGGAATACAGAGACCACCTGGGTAGACACTGTGGCTTCAATTCAGGTATACAACCAGATGAACACTCTCTGGTTTTACTGTATCTGCATTTTTGTGTGTGTGTGTGTGTGTGTGTGAAGTTGCATGCATATTTTCTTGCATTTGAGCCTGTTTTGTAATTCATAGATGATCTGGTTTCTCTTATCAGGTCCTGCATTCATCACCAGCATGGCGTTTGCCAAGGGAAGGCCCAAGCACGACAGCTACGGAAACCCCCTAAACCCTGGGTAGGTTTCATATCATGGTACTATAAAGCCTGCAGATGCTCTCTGAAACTGCACAGACCTCAAGAATCTTTAAATTCAAGAGTTGAAAGGTTCATGAATGCTTTCAGGGGAAAAACCTATTTTTTTGTGCTTTGTATCACAAATGAAATTGAAAGGAGATAACAGCTCAACGTTTTCCAACCAACGAGCTACCTGTAGGTGTTTGCCCACCTGGCCTTCTGTCTACAGACCATTAAACATAGCGATGCTGAAAGACTGCCAACAATCCTTTGAAATTAAATACTCAAGGCTGTCACATGAAAAGCGCATACACAAAAGGTTGGGATGACAGTAGGTGCGGTATTGCGAGCAGTTCAAAGCATCTATATGCTTAATTATTGTTATTCCTTTCATTAGAGCTGTGTCCCTGCTACTGGGGATAAAGTGGGTTTTTCTTTTTTACTGATCAGTAATTCCCAATATCGCCTAACCAAGTGATGATGCCTCGATGTCGCTCTCCTGTGCGTTAAGGGTTTATTTTGTTTGAATTCTACTGTCTCAGTATTCCAGGATTTATTTGTTCACCTTCATTACTCTAATCCTGTCGCCCTTTAGGTTTTGTGTGGAATTCAAGCTAGAGTCACGGACGCCCCACTGCACTGTGGAGAACCGGCCCCACACACTGTGGATGCGCTACATAACAGAGGGCTTTAACGTGTGTGTGGCATGTGAACCTCCTGCCATGCGAAACAATACCAGCAGCTGCCAGGGAGACGGTCAGGAATCAGACAAGTATGCAGTTATCGGCCATTTTACATGTGTTTTTCCTCCAGTCCAGATATATTTAAACTGTTTGGCATTTAATTTACAGCTGAATGTGGTCTAAAAGGGCAGACTCTCAGCTTTTATTCTTATTTTTTTTACAAACTGAAGGAACATTTAGGAATGGTGGTTATTTATTATGTAGCCCCCTTTTTCTTTAGGGACCAAAATATCTGACTGAAAAGCTGCTTCATGGACAGATGTGGGCTTCTCGGCTTATTTTTTGAGCAATTTTGAACGTAAAACATCTGGAAAAATTCCAAGTGTACCATTTGCATTTGAAAACTGTGGGTTTGAACCCACAACTTCCAGATTTCAGTGGATTTCTACCTATGTTGTATGTGACTTGTGTTGCCATGATGCCAGGTCTCTCTTGGAAATGAGATTTTTAATCTCAATGAGATTTAAAAACCTGTGAGAGAGGTGGAACTTTAGAAGTGGTGAATGTTTAACAAAGAGATAATAACTCAATGGTGTGCTAAGCAAAGTAAAAAGGCATGATTTTCCATTGATAATTAGATAATTGTAGATGATTAGATGATCCGTTTCACGGTAAAAGAACACCCCTCATAACACCTAACCAAGTGGTGAACATTGCCCAGGGGCAGAAAAAACAAATTTAAACATCTAAAAATACCAGACAAGTTGTGAAACAGCATTTGTTTGGACTAATGAAAGCATAATATGTATGTTTCGTTATTTGAAGCATACAGCAATACTTGCAAGATGGAAGACAGAATGAGAAGGGAACACAAGCCATTCGAGCATGCACTTCAATTCCTGAAGAGCAAACTAAATGGCAAAAAAACTAAAGGCCTGGAAAACCATCAGGAAGGAGGAAACTCATCAATGTGCATGGCTTTCAGTCAGTCTGTCAACCATAACTAACAAAATCCTAAAAGGTAAACATTTTGGTTATGATTATGCTCACTTATCCAGTTTGAGCCCCTGAAAGGAGCTGAATTAAAGCTGAAAGTCTGGATTGAAATTGCATTGCACTTTAATCTATTGCACTACCGTACAGAGCCAAAGTTATGGAAATTGTGTTCCTGTCTACAAAGCCCTAACTGCACGATTTCACATAAAAATCTAAATCAGTTCATAAAACTTAAAACAGCTACAAAATTAGTCCACCTTCTGCTTCAACACTTAATGTGCCCTTGCCTTAAGCTAAGCAGTGCTGAGATCTTGTGAAATTACTATGTGAAACCATGTGCATAAAGTGGTATGAAACCAGTGGTTTAACTGTGCTGCAGGGAGACTGTGCTCCACTGGCAGGCGGTGGGGAACCCGCAGTGCAGCGGGACTTGGAAGAAGATCCAGAAAACTCAGCGGTGCGCCTGTCCTCCACAACACAGTTTTGTCTTCATCTGATATGGATTTCACGTGAACATCTAAAAACCAATCAGTGGGCAGCCTCAACACATCGTCTCTCTATCAACACTAAGAGGCCTAATTTTGCAGATATGTCTTTTAATATGGTCCAGAACAGTAAAAAATATTTAAAAAGAACAGATTCACACACACAAAAAAAGAAAAACACACGTACACAACACCACACCTTCCCCACACACACAAAAAACACTTCCTTTTATTTTGGTTATAAAACAATGCTATTGTACTCTTTTACAAATGTCTTGTCTTACACCTTATTTATCTAAAAAAATGTGGCCTTAAATATAAAAAACTAAAAACTTTTACATCGTTTCCTGTGATTGCTCTCTGGTGGTATGACTGGGTGCACACAGCAGCAGCAAAGCACATACACTGACACGGTTAAGCTTTAGCTGGTCAGCTAAAAAAAGACTAAATGAGTGAAATATACTGTTTTACTGACACATTGTCACATTGTTACACATCGTCAAATTTACCCAGTCACAGCAGACCAACTTACCCAGATCACTGTTCTGTGCTTGAGCACCCTCTGGTGGTAAATTGTTTCAGTGCAAACATAACAGAGCATGCAACTAAAACCATTAAAAAAAATCAATAGAAAAATCAGGTGATTTTATTTACAGGTCAAATGCTACATTGTACGAATTAGAGAAGCTCTGTGTGTCTTTATCCCACTTCATGTGCCCTCGTTAGAACTCTCCAGCGGTCTTTGAGCATGGTGCCGGTGCGTCCTTCAAAGTCATAATCCATTAAGATACGAGACCACTTCCCCTGCCCGTGACGTTTAACACCATCCTTGAGGTACTTGTCCAGCTGGGAGGTCCATTTCTAGATAAAAAAGGAAAAAACATAAACTCCTGCTTTCTATGCTTAAAGGAATATTTATAACTCCTTAAACTGATTTGTGGATTAATTGGTTCTACTTACTTGAGGGGGTTTTCTTGTTTTTTGTGCCTTTTTTGTGTCTGGTGAATTTTCTGTCATCTGGGATAACTCTGATGCTGTAAGGTTTGAAATTAATTTACTTGTATTCAGGCTCAAATATGATGTGCTGGTAAATAAATTTCAAAAGAAAAATTCAGAAACCAATCAAAGCCACAAGAAAATTAAAACCCACCATTACTGGAGATTCGACGTAGAGAAAAATGACGCTTCTTGCATGTATCAGGCTTCCACACATCTGTATTTATGGTTGAGAGTAGTTTCCGTTTTGGTCTGTGGAAGAGTAATACAGTGCGACACAATTATTTCCTTAACCTACATGTGTAATTTAAGTGACCCTGAATGTGACGTGGCAGTACTTCAGACACTGCAGATTTACTGGGATTTTCACAACCATCTCTAGAGAATGGTCCCAAAAGAGAAAATGTCCAGCGAGCCACAGTTCTCTGGGTGAAAATCCCTTGTTGATGTTAGGGGAGAATGGAAACACGGCTTTGAGCTGGTGGGAAAATATGCTGCAGGACAGCAACTCTGAATGCGCATCAAACGTCAAAGAAGATGCGCGACAGCAGCAGAAAGGCACACTGCACATCCTGATGGTCAGAATTTGGCACAAACAATATGAAAACACGGTTCAGGCTGGTGCTGTAGGGAATATTTTCTTGGCACACCTGTCCCCGAAATAGGATTTATGCTTCTATGTGAAATCTATGTCACAGGTACCTAATCAGAAACCCCTCTGAAACTCACACCCCAACTACTTTGAGTGGCCTCTTGATTCCTCCTGTGCATTTCCTGCTTCTTTCGAATGAATCATTGAGAGAACATCAATCCCTGCGTCAACATATGGACTCTCAGATTGAATTCCTCGAGGGAGATTCCTTAAACTATCAGGACTGATGTGAGGGGATGTAAAAAGAAGTGGAAAAACTTCACCAAGGACACTTTTTTTAGCCTCTGGGGAGAAAACAAAACTAAACAAAAAACCCCAAAAGAAACCGGAAAAAGGGGACCTAGGAAGAGAAGACGTCCTAGAATCATTTAGGCTGGCAGAGGATATAAAAGATTGGGACATAACTGTAACGCGTAGTGCACAAGTGTGAATGCCGGCAAAGGCATTGGCCACAAAAGTCTGAATCAGTCATTAGTACCAAGCAAGCATTGTTACAATGCCACAGGCTGCCTGAATACTGCCATATGTCCATCCCTTTATGGCCACAGTACACCCATGTTCTGATGGCTGTGTGCCATGCCACAAAGCTCAGACCATCTCAAACTCGTTTCTTGAACACAACATGAGTTCACTGTACTGAAATGGCCTCCACAGTCACCAGATCTCAATCAAAGAGGGCAGCTTTGGGATGTGGTGGAACAGGAGATTCATACCATGGATGTGCAGTTGACAAATCTGCAGCAACTGTGCAATGCTATCATTTCAATATAGACCAAAATAACTGAGGAATGTTTCGAGCACCTTGTTGAATCTGTGCCATGAAGCATCAAGGTGGTTTGGAAAGCAAAATGGGCTCCAATACAGTACTAGCGAGGTGTACCTAATAATGTGTCTGGTGAGTGTTAAACATATTCTTACTGACCTGTGACATGTGGTGTTTCCTTTCCTGTTAGGACATAAATAAAGCTGAATATTTAGCATGAAGGAGAAGCAGAGTTTAAATAAATGAGGCTTTTCAAAAATACTACGACTTACTTTCTGTCCTCCGTGACATCACTGGCCTTCTTTGAAAGAGAGCTGTCCCGGGGCCCCTCGTCCTCCAAACCTTCAGTTTTGTGTGAGGACTGCACCATCTTTGAAGCTGCCTGATGATCGGAGAGGTAGACATAACACAGACATTTAGCTTTGCTAATTTATGCATACAAATATGACCCTTTCATAAACTTCTAAAAACAACTAACTTTCTGGTCTAAGTACTGCTGTAATGAAAAGCAAAATTAATGAGGGCAGTCATTAGCATACCCTTCCAAGTACAGCCATCAAGAGGTCATTGGCTTGCGTAAATCATTCATAAAACTTTCCTGAATAAGCGAGTCTGTTAGGCCCTGAGGACGACTCTACAGAATGCAGCAGTTTGCCCTTCCAACTAATTTGATGACAAATTGTCAATTAGCTATGACTGATAACGTCACATCAGCACCTTCAGTTGGTCTGAACGCCATTACTCAGGAGGATAAGAGCGTAGTTTCAGCACAAAAGGAGAAAACAAGAGGAGGAGACATTAATATCTGCAAAAATTTGTGTAAGCATTGCCTGTTAACTACCGAGAAACTTTGGACACCTCATGTACACCCATCAGCAAGCCACCAGCGCTGTGATTATCTCTTCACAACAATCCAGAGGTGCGATATATCAGGCAGCAAGTGAACAGTCAGAGCTTGAAGTCCACGTGTCAAAAGCAGAAAAAAGTGGGCGAGCACAGGTCTGTGGATTTTATGATGATGGCCAAACTGTAACTGTTATGCAGCCCCAGAGTCCCATGATGACAAGTGTCCACTGATCGGTGTATTTACCCAAAAAACCTTCCATCTCACTAAGAGTGCAAAGGGGTTTTTATACATTTTGGCTTGGACATAAGTTTGGAGAGACAAGGCTGAGATGGTTTCGACATGTGCAGAGATGGAGGTATGTAGTGAAAGAGCATATGCAGAAGGTTGGTGTGACAAAAGACGATGCTAAAGAAAGGGTGAGATGATCCGCTGTGGTGCCCCCTAAAGCAGAAATCCAAAAAAAGTCGACAATACTTTTTGCAAAAAAACCCAAAACATTTCTAAGAGTTTAAAGTGAATTTTAAACTTACAACTTAGGAAATAAAATATTCAGCCCAGAACCTGAAACATAATACATATAAATATATCTAGTCTAGTTTTTTAAACAAATATTTTAATTTACTCTGTGAACACAGTGCTGTATGACTTGTAGAAACTCAGTATGTAGGCCTGACAAACAACTTGTGAACTAAGGTTGGGGTGGACATCATGTTGGCCTTGATTTTAAAGTAGTAGGGCTTTAAATAACTGAGACACGAACCTGTAGGTTTTAAAGGTTATTCTCAAAATTCTCAGAATTGTGATCTCAATATTGACAATGATAGTAGTGAGTGTGATTTTTCACATAGTTGAGCAGACCTGTGTTCCAATCTCATTCTGATACTGGCTGTGACATAAAACACAGGTTCTGCAGGTGCTGTACCTTGAGAAGGTAGTCAGAAGGATTCTTCTCCAAATAGGCATCCAAGTAGGACTGGACTGTCTCTAGCAGGCGACTGAAGCTGAAGCTCATGAGGAATGGGTGGTAAGTCTCAGCCTGTGCAACTATTTTCGAAAGCTTAACTCTCAAACCCTGTTAAAACACATTAGTTGTTAAAATCGCTTAAAATCTGTTACTGAATAATTAAAACGTTCCAAAATTGACCTTTATTTTGAAAAGGAAAGGGAGAATAACTGCCATACAGACCTGTGGAAGTTCAAGGTTATTCTCAAACCACCTGAGGGCAGAGGAGGCAGAAGACCTTTCACCCTTCTCCAAGCAGACAGCAACAGACTAGGCACAGGGTAAATGTATGACATTAGACTCAAAATCAATACATGCAGCCAACATCAGGACTTAAACCCTGCTCATTTCATAATCAAACATCTGTATAGTTTCAGCACTGGTGTTGTGTTTTCCCCCCCACATAATAAAATGTTTAGTTCCCTCAAAGAGAGCTAAAGGAAAACCACCAGCACTACAATGGATCGTGTTTTAACTAGTTTTGTTAATCACCGTTTCTTTTACTCAAGCATGACGCTCCTTTGTGCTCTCAAAATTGAAAAATGAATATGAGGTGAAACAAACTCTTTCCCTATATTGTTTGTAGCTCAATTACAAGTGAAGTAATCCCCCAAAGGCCCATACTGAGGTAGGAAAAACAAAACAAAACATTATTACCTGTACAATCAAAAGGATGGCAACGTTTTTAAACAAACTTTCGTCTGCCACAGTGTTTTTGAGGTCTGACCAGAGTCTGGCAGCCGACATCAGAGGCATCACAGAGGCATCATCTTCAAACTGCACATCTGAAGAAAAACAGTGTTTTACAGGACAAGGAAACAGGAAGCCAACTAGGATGAAGGACAGAAAGAGTCTGCTGCTGTTAATTTTTTTTTAGTAAAACAGTATACCCCCAGCGACCACTTTATTAGGTACAACTACTCAGCTCCTTGTTAACGTAAATATCTAGTAAGTAAGTAGTAAGTACATGGCAGAAACTCAATGCAGGTAGACACTGTCAAGATGGGATGTGGATGTAACGGGAGATTTAGATCATGCTGACAAATAACCACAATTCTAGGCCACGGAAAGTTAATGCATCACTGATGAAGAGACAGGTGGGTATATACGTTTTTAGTCAGTGATTTCCAACCACTTTCTCATCTTTAATAGTTTTTAATGTAGCTTGCCATCGCCAGTGTGTGAATGTGTGAATGTGTGAATGGGTGAATGACTGAATGTAGTGTGAAGCGCTTTGGGGTCCTTAGGGACTAGAAAAGCGCTATACAAATGCAGGCCATTTTAATAGTTTTTAATGTGTATTTAAAAACTGTGGCATCGTGTTTTCTTACCCAGCAGCTTTCCATGCATGACTCTTGCCAGGAAGTCACAGATCTTTGCTT
>NW_005187408.1:3875776-3899279 GCF_000239375.1 Pundamilia nyererei
GCTAATCAGACTGCAGCGCCCTCTGGCGTTCAGGAGGAGTAACTAAATATCAATATCACCTTGTTCAGATCGTGCCAAAACAATTTGAGGCAACTGCAAGTTGAAGAAGTTGTTCACTGCATTAAGTTTCAGATATAACTTGTAGACTCGTAGGGTAGTATTTAATTTTAGGTATAAAGCAATTCTCAACCTTTTATGCAGTCAAACTTTGAAAACTTGCCTTTTGTATTGTGGAGAACATTTGAGTACAGAAAACCCACTCTCATGTTTAAGATTTGAGGTTTATGACTTGCCATGTTACCCTGCTGAAGTAGCCTCTTAGCTGACAGGAGTGGCACCTGATGTGGTCTTCTTCTGCTGCAGCCCATCAAGCCGTTTCCCTCTGACCTCTGGCATTGACAATTTTTTTGGGGTTAACTACTTGGGAATATTTTCTTTTTATTGGATCATTCACTGTGAACCATACAGGTTGTGCAGGGTATCAGGTGAAATCAGCGGAGTATAACAGTTATAATAGTTATAACAGCCTTAACTTTGTTTACTTTTCTGATTGTATCAGTTCTTTCATTAGGACCCTTCATGGAACTTGGAAGCAGGTCTGGAAGAACTGATTGTAGCAACAAAAATGTCTTTGTGTGTGTTTTTTGTAAATAAAAATACATTTGTAATAAATATTTTGTTGCCATTTGTGTTATTTCTTTCTTATTTCTGACCCATTTTAGGCAATGAGTCATAAATTCAGAATTTTCCAAATATGTAATTATATTATCTTAACTTATCCACCTGGTAATCCAGCAAATCAGTGACTTATCTTCCTCCCCTCACCCCTAACAAGCCAAGGGGTACATGGCTACCCCTCCTTAAGCCTGGTTCTTCCTGTTAAAAGAGACTTTTCTCTTCCCTCTGTCACCAAAATGCTTGCTCACAGGGGGTCATATGCTTGTTAGGATTTTCTCTGTATCATTGCAGGGTCTTTACCTTAAAATGTAAAGCACTTTAAGGTGCTATATTTGGTGCTATATAAATAAAATTGAATTGAATGAGAACCTTCACATGCAGTTAACACTGTAAGTATGTTTTGTTTTTTTTATCAGAAATGACCTTTTCCCCTAAACCTAACAGAAACCTAAAGTGTAACTATTTAACCTAACCCAATAATTATATTCCTAAACTAACCAGAAATGACCATAAAGATAAAGTTAAAGACAGAAAAAAATATAAAACTAAGTAAAATTGTTGCCACACTAGAAGCGAAGAAACTATGTGAATGCCTCTGCCACCACACCACGAGCCTTATTTGGGCTTAACTGGTTTTTACATTGCAAATTATTATTGGACAGAGAATGCATTTCCCTCTAAACACACTGTAAATGTTGTTTAGTTGCATTGGAACATGCCTGGAAATGCACACTTACATTAATTGCATCGAACGAAACGCATTTCCGTTCTGTAATAAATCATTTGTCAACCAGCCAAACTGCTGAGTTGTCCACACTTCTATATATGGAAAACAACTTTGCTTTCTTGCAGCAAATGCAACATATTATTTTAATTGGTGTCCTGATTCAAACTTTTTTCCCCCTCTTTTTTACTTTCCTGGCCTACAATCATCATCTCACATGCAGAGCAGGGAACACCAAACACACAAACGCAGGAGTTATACATTTATTTGTTATTCTGCATATGCTAATAGACGTAATGAGGAACAATGCTCTACACAAATGTTGACATACATACCATAACAAAGTGTTCTGTGGTCACATAATTGTTCAGACTACTACATGCATACAAAGATGTTGCTTTGTACAGAAACAGTCTGTAGGTCAGGATGTGTCTTGATGATAATGCTTTCTCAAAGCTGAACAGAAAAAACAATGGAGGAGGCAGAATATACAGAGATACAAGGACAAACAATGATGCTGTTTGCATTTTAAGGAGCAAGGTAAGCAGGTATGAGTGACACGGACAATACCCATTCTCTCAGAGAGGGTAAAGACACGACGTTTCCACTCTGTACAGCATCACAGATGAATACGCCATCATGAGACAGTAAGACAGAGCACAGTCCTCTTTGCTGTCAGTTCACAGAATTAGCTGCAGTATCCACACAAACTTTATCCGGAGGGGATACAGCTGATCAATCCAAATCCCTTGTTTCTCTACCCTACCTGTCAAAATGAAAGATTACTCGAGGCGAACACAGAGACATGATTACTACAAACAAGGGATGAAGGATTAATTGGAGTACAGAAAAAAAGTACAAGCTTACAAACAAGAAGGTTACGATCTAACCTCCCTTTATTATAAAGAAAAAAAAAAGAGATGAAAATTCAAACGAAGACCACCGCTGACTCCGCATTTTACTTCAGAGAATACCAAAGAATCTGAGTTTCTGATGAGGGATCGGTAATATCACAAAGGTAACTCCATGAGGTCTCACATGAATCTCTGAACACTGAGTCAGAATATGCTACTTTGGGCAAATCGTATGTACACAGACAAAAGAAAGAAAATATGGACCACAACTGACACAATGTAACCATTTGGGAGAACCATTTCTTTTCTTGTCCTCGCCTTGTTTTTACCCACTCGTAGCTATTCCTGAGGGCATGCCATGGGGTTAGAGCTTCTGAAGCCGGAGGGCCCGGAGCACTCACTGGTGTCAGCATGGGAAATAATCAGATGGATCAGCTCAGAGACAGCAGGGATCTCTTCCTGGCTGTAGCTGCACTCCCTCTTTGCCTCCCTTAATGGTCAGATGCCCATCCCTTTGTTTGTACTTCTTCCTGCCTCTCCGAAGACTGATGGGAGTGGATACTGAATGTGGTACACACATTACTCAGAAGAAGGGAGAAATATTGCAGCTCCCTGTTTTGGAAGCCAAGACATCGAAGTGGATTTTGACAACAACACTTCTCAAAAAGTACAGAAGCAGCTAGCTGACATTAGCTGTTCAAGAAAAACAAAACAAAACAGATAATCTATCCAATCAGAACATCAGAGAGTTATAGAAAACCTGAGAACTCAATATCATTACTTGTTTCTATTACATAAAGACCTGATTTTTCCTATAAAATTAGAATTTTTTTTTCTGTACAGTGCTATATGAACAAAGCAAAATGACTCGCTACCTTCTCATAAACAGCCGTGTTATGAAAAGGCACGCATCATTTCAACCACCATATGGCAGGAAATTGTGGTCGTGCTCCATTTTGGTTTAGAAAAAATAGACTCATTCTCCACGATAATTCACAAAAAACAGAAAATTGTTTGTTTGTGGCCATTAAAATTAGATAATGTTAATATCTTCCACACATTTGCTAGATTTTTTTTATGTAAATCTAACAGGAGTATAAAAGGCCCTGGTGGTCAATTTGGATTCTTATTCCGACAGATAATCAAATTTGAGGTCCATTAATACCTGGCTTTAAGGTGCTCAACAGCATTTTGCCAGTCACGCAATACGAAAAAGTAAAAGTCAGATTCTCATTTGCATTGTTTGTGAGATCCTAGTAGTCGTAATACTCTTTTTGCCTCATATTAAAGATATAACATCTGAAAAATACAAGTAAATTTTGCCTGTACACTTACAAATTCCCATAGACATAAAATAAAGTGCCACAATTCTTGGCCTGCATAGATTGCAGTATGCGATATTGCACATTCCACACCTTTCAGTAAAACAAACAAACAACCAAAATATGATCAGCGAAAAAGAATGATAACAAGAAAGAAAACAACAAAATAGTTCACCCACGTTCCTTCCTATCACTGCCATTCCGGTTTGTGTGGCTTTCACAAACTCCTCGCTAGTCTACGCCGACATGTGTCACGCCGAAAGAAATAAACAAATATTCCAGCAATAAATTGGAATCAAAGGCAACGTAGAACAGACATATTTTCAGTCAGTGTAAAACAAAAGCAAGAGAGACGACGAGAGAAAAAAAAATCCTTTGGGTTTAAGTTTGACTGAAAATTGTTCACAATAAAACACGATAAATTACAGTCCGAGACACCACAGATATACAAAAAAATGCCTTAAACTTATCAGCAGGATTGGGTAAAGTTGCAGTAGTATGGAACAAAGGTCAACATTGACATGAGGCTGCTGAGGATGGGCCAATGAACACAATGCAGGTAAACAAACTATAATGAAAAAAAAAACTCCAAAAGCATACCTACTGTCAAAATACATGTTATTACCATATATGTTATAATGCATTCGAGATAGAAGAAAGCTTGCCAGTGTGCTTGATTTGGTCCATTGATATCAGAAGGAATACTGTCATTTTTTGTTGTTGTAATCTACCCCTTTTAAAAAGCCAAAATAGATAATGATAGCGTAACGCATATATCTGTGTTAATGACCAAATCTACCTTGGTGAATAATAAGTCTTACCTCTTTTTTTTTTGTTTTTTTAAATGGAGTCTCACCTACATATTGTAGACTTTTCCTACAACCAATCTAGCCCTACTTATCACGTTTCATTCTTAAAACTACTTTTAGATAGATAGATATATTTATTTATATAATTGATGTTAGAGAGTAAATAAGATAATTTCCTCTGATTTGGATGGAATCAAAAGGCTGAACGAGGAGCATCTTAAATCTCGTGATAAATATTGTCAGTAGCTTTAGTGTCTGATAGTTCATCTTCTTACTGGTTTGATAAATACTTGGCAACTACAGGTGGTTTTTTTCGGTGGTTTTTTTTTTTTTTTTTTAGAGAGAATTCAAGGTGTTTTTATCTTTCTTTCCCACATTCATGAATTCAAAGATGCTCAAACTGAAAGTTCAACAGCTTCTATGAAAAACAAATATATTAATCTCAACGTTACAGTTTCATCTGTTATTCACGAGAAAAAAAAACAACCAAACAAAACAAAAACGAAACAAAACAAAGAAACAGGGCCATCATGAGAACACTTTGCATTGCCACAAAAGGTAATGATATGTTTCTTTTTTTTTATAGGTCGCTACGATGCAACACCCAATCTGAGGGCTGTCTATCCAAACCCCTACCCCTTCTTTTTCACATTACAAATATTAGTACCCTCAGTGACTGTCTTCCCTTGCCATCTTGTGCATTGTCATTGCCTTAGATGTCCTAGTATTTACAGTGGAGCGCTTTCAGCAAACTAAGCACCGTAAAATATCTGTCCTTTGATTTTTAAAAAAAAAAGCATGCTTTTACAGTTCCTCTGTGCATTTCCTTCTTTTGCTAGAAAAGGAGACGTTATGTACATCCGGAGGACCTGCGTGTACGTGATTTGATGAATTCTCTGTTTCTCAAAAGTGTCCTCTTTGAGCCCACTGTTTTTCCAGGATCTGCACAAAGCACTGCAGTTTCTTTTTCTGCAATTCAACAACAACACAAGTATAAGAGACTTGTCATGCCATGCAAAAAGATCTTTCGCCACTGCTGCACCCTTGACTTTCCTCCCTGCTCTCCCAAACTTCAGGCTGAGGTTGTACTAGGTCTGTTGTCCCTCAAATGTCCCTTACATTCACATGCTGGTTTCACATGTTGGAGAGAGGCTGCCATCCCCGGGTATCAGGTGGATATCGGATGTAAACATGTGGTTCTCTACTTTGTGTCCACTTTGGTTGCTGTCAGGCTTAACCTCCTCGCCTGCCCCAACCACACCTTGGGTGCTATTTTGTGCTGCTGTCTTGGGTGACAATGGTGCAACCGCTGCTCCCGCCACCTCCATCAGGTGCTTCTCCTCATGATTCTCTGTGGATTGTGAATCTTCATCCCCTGGTGGGGTGTCCACCACCAGCCTCTTAGGGGCCAGAGGGCAGACGTCTTCCATTGTGACTGGAAGAAGCCCCTCTGAACTAGGGATGAGTGGTGATGTCTCTCCCACTGGAGACTCATCTTCCAGGATGCTGGAGCTGATGTCTCCAGGAGAAGTAGTACTGGGTGGTGTCAGAGGGCCTTCAGCAGAGGTCTTTGTGTAATTGACCTTCAACCCTTTTATTTTTAGAGGATTAATCCGTCTTGGAGAGCCCTGGATATTCTCCACAGCACTGTTAAAGCTTTCCCCTTCGTCTATGTAGAGCTCTGATCCATCACTTGGGTTGACAGACTCATAGAGACCATCTTTAAGAAACCTCTGGTCATCACTGGGCCTCAGTAAGCTAAGATTCAGAGGTGGCGGGGCCCTGGGGTGTCTGATATGACATGATCTAGCATCCTCCTCGCCTGAGTTTGAGCTCTGTTTTTCGATGCCAGCTGAACAGCTTCCAAAGTTTTCTGGCAAGGAGGGCTGGACTTCCTTCATCTCCATCCCCACCTCCTCTTTTAATGCAAATTCAGGGCTCTGGGATTTCTTCGGTGATGCCGGGGCAGTCATAGTTGTGCTCAGAGTGCTCATGGAGCTTGTAGTGTTGAGATTGCTGAAGGACTGTGACTTGGTTATTTGACTGTACATCTCCTCCAGTGTTTGAGCACTAAGGTGCTGTGGGGTCCTGCTTGTCCGCTGTGGACTTCCAGTTGTGGTGATGGTTATGTGATGGGGAGAACTTTCGGGTAGAAACTCTGGGTTTCTTTTGTCAGGTGATTTCAGATGGATTTCAGAAGAGGCATGCCTGGTATGGCTGCCCCAGCGGCTAGGCGACAGATGGTTCTCAAGAGGCGTCTTGTTTTCTCCTTTATCTACCGCTACATCTATCAGTTCCATACTACGAGCAAAGGCATCTTTTAGGTTCATTGACACAATGCTACCATTCCTTCTGGCTCTCTCCAGAGCCTCCCTTCTCTTGATGGCTTTCTCCTGCCTCTTCTGCTCTTTGTAGAACTCAGAGAAGTTGTTTACAATGATGGGGATTGGTAGGGCAATGACAAGCACACCTGCAATGCAACACAGTCCACCTACAATCTTTCCAAGCAACGTCTGTGGGTAAATGTCACCGTAGCCCACTGTAGTCATTGTAATGGTGGCCCACCAGAATGAGGCAGGAATACTGGTGAATTTGGTGGCATCTTCATCTTTTTCAGCAAAGAAGACCAAGCTGGAAAATATCATGATGCCCATGGCAAGAAATAAGATAAGTAGCCCCAGTTCATTGTAGCTCCTTCTCAAAGTAAATCCTAAAGACTGGAGCCCCGTGGAGTGCCTGGCCAACTTCAGGATCCTCAGTATTCTCATGATTCTGAATATCTGCACCACACGACGCACATTTTGGAACTGCAGCACACTCCTATTCGACTCTGTTAGGAATATGGTGACATAGTAGGGCAAAATGGCCAGCAAGTCAATAACATTAAGTGGGCCTTTGAAGAATTTCCACTTATTCGGAGAAGACAGGAAGCGAAGGAGGTACTCCATGGTGAACCAGGCAATACACACGGCCTCCACATGGGCCAGGTTGGGGTTATCATTGAAATGACCAAACTCATCTTTGTGCTGGAGCTCTGGTAAAGTGTTGAGGGAAAGTGCGATGGTGGAGAGGACGATAAACAGTATTGATATGATGGCTAGAATCTGAAAAGAGAGACAGAAATGAAGAAAGTATTAGTTTAACACTGGTAGAGGACACACTCTGAATAATCAGGGCTGCCTGATTTGCATTAAGGATTTTAAAAAGATGTATAAATAAAGGTCTCCAGTATATGATATGAATCTAATGGAGGGTCTGTCTTTGGTTCAAAGGCACTGTGGGCGTGCTCATGAATATCAGAGCTCCATTATCCATATAAAGAATATAGAATATGCTAGAGTATTACATAAGGATAGGTCAGCAAGATAATGGAAAATGACACAAGGAACCAATGAGTGATTAAATGAATGAAGCATTGCGGAGCTCACTGACTGAGAAGTCATTTAAATAAGGGTAGTAAGTAGGGCAGAAATCTGTTTAGACAATAACTGTGAGCGCGCACGTGAGTGTATGTGTGTGTGTGTGTGTGTGTGTGTAGTCCCATCTACACCACATGAAAGAATAAAAGGATTTTGGCGCCATCTGTTGGCAAATGTCTAAAACTTCCCCTTTCATTCATTACTTTCACTTTAAAAAATGCACAAAGCTTTACAAATATTGTTTCTTCTTATGAAACATACAATGAAAATGTTGTTTCCCGTATGCTCAATTGAACAGTGAGGGGATGGGTATAATAATAATCTTGTATAATGCCATGAGGTCAGCACAGCATAAAGCTGAGTTTTAGCTGCAGCTCTTTATCTCGATGAGGATTTATAGAAACTGATTGATTAAATCTGGCCTTAGATGCACTGACTATGATTGAATATTTATAAAACAAGTGTGTCATCTATATATGGCGAAGACATTATGTTACGTGATGAGCTGAATATCTTCCCTCTTGCGCTGCAACTACACATAAAACTCTTTATAATGCTGCTGGGGTTAGCTGATGTCCTCTTTTTATTCCTCTCCAGTTCAACTCTGCTCAGCTGAGCGTCTCTTCCCACACAGGTGAAGCATCTCTGCACTACACTCGGTGCAACCCTGCATCACAACATCGACTGAAATCCAGGACGTGAAAAATTAGCATTCTTTTGTGCAAAGCCCTCTGTGACTCGAGCAATATAAAGCCTATTAAAATGTAATGAAGAGAGATTGAAGCGACTCAGTCAAATAGGAAAACAAGGCACGCTGAATACTAATCACAAATCACATTAAGTTGCAGAACACATTGATGATCTTACATAAATTTACAATGTATAGTCTGGAGACGCTCACAGTATCTCCGCAGAGACTTCATTAATTTAGCAAATATTACATATTGGCAATACTTTTTTTTTCTTTCTTGCAGTGGTTAGGGGTCAACCACTTCTGTAGTCCATCCATTAGCCTGTGGCTAACAATGACAAGCTGGAAAAAGTGGTCAGAAGGCTAGTGGCATTTCCTGAAGCAAACATATATAAATGCATTTTTTTTTTGTTGTTGCTGTTTTTAAATAAAGCAGGATCTCTTCTACTAATGCAGAGGAAAAATGGAATCATAGAGCAGAATAAAGAAGGTGGTGTCCTGGCTCAGCAGCAGAAGTGTTATCGCTAAATGAATGCTGGTACTGATTAGGTTAAACCTATTAGCAGCTAAGTGAGGCAACTCAGGGCAAGCTTGGCACTGAGCTGCGGAGTCATAGTAAGGACGCAGATTGCTTCCATACCCCTCAACTTTTTGGCAAGCGCATTTCAGGCTCACGCCCTGCTGCCAAACAATTTGATCGGAAGACCTTTGCTTGTACTCTTGTTTCTGAACAGCAACAAGGTAGAAGAGCAGATAAGAGCACGAGATAATAATTTTGGGGGTATACTGTGTCTTACACAGATGATTTTCTGATGTGTTACAGTATGGAGCGGAGTATATGTAAATAAGATTTACTGACATGCAGGCAAGAGGTAAGTCATTCTTCAGAGGTCGATTCTTTATTTAGATTTTACATTAACTGCCTCAGAGGACACAGTTAATCTTCTGCTGTTCCATACTTCAAAAGCTACACTATGAACAGCTGAAAGAATGGACATGCGGGCACGGACACAAACACACAGACAGAGACAAACTGATTAATGTTTTCATTGACCCATAGCCCCGCTGTCTCACTTTCACACACCCAAGCAACCTGTGTTCGGTAAATGCCGTGTAAGCTCGGGGATAAGAAGCGCTGAGGTGGCTTGCATTAACCTACTGTTATTGAGTGGGAGTAGTTAAGAAGATCAATTACTTGGACTCCTCTTTTCTCATGATTTGCATCCGCGGTTGCATTAAGTATAGCATCAAATGTCGTGAGTGGTGGATTAAAAAACAAAGAACAAAATAAAAAAAAGAAAGCACAGTAACCTAGATGTGACTGTGAGGACGAAGGCTAACAGACACAGGAAGTGAAAGAAGATTTTTCACAGATGCGGCCACTTTCTAATCTGTGGAGCTTCTCTCTGAACTGTTAGATAACTGAGATTAAACTATCTGTCAATTCCACCACTGACCGATGTGCCTGCACGAACCTTGGCAAAACGGTGAATGCTTGTTGTGTTAAAATGAAGCAATTTCATTTAAAAGCAATTAAGAAAGTTAAATATCAAACTACTGGTAATTATAACTTTATTATATACATTAATTTTATACTCATCTATCAAAATATATTTGCTGCTCCTGATTGGCTTAGACGGGCGGTCAATGCATGGAGATGATTAGCTGGTGTTTGACATACTTTAGCTGCCTGTGACCAATCGGGCTGCTGTACTCCCTCTCCATTGTGCTCTGAATAATAAGAGCACAATCAGGCCAAATCGTACACACGAGTGGGTCTGTACGGCAGACTTTTGTTGTAATGTGCATCACATGGACTTTCAGATGTATGCAGAGAAGATTTGCCTATTCTTTAAAACCTCATAGAGTCAATCACTTCACAGGAGAGGAGTTTGGCCTGATGTCACAACATCGATTTTCCTTGAGCTCTCTCCCTTTGATCTGAGTTGTCATGTTGCTCCCAGAAAGAAACATTTGAATAATACCTGCATTTTTACATTGCATTATTTTGGTTAGTATGTTATGTGATGAGCTCACGCCCATGAGGTGTGCTCATCTTGGATCACCTAATGTGCATTGCTCTTGGTAGCTGTCTTGCTTTCATACATTTAAGCATTTTTAGCAGATCACCCACGGAAAAAAAAAAAACAGACAGCTTAGCACGACTGCACTGGGAAGCTGGTTCACTTTGAGATTTACAATGAGGGAGACGACTAACAAAATAAAGTTCTGAGTGTCATGTCTTACTTTTGGAGCTCAACCGATACATGGTAGGACTATCACAGTTTTCCTGGTATTTGGAGATAAACTATTTCCTTATATGAAAAGTTAATACATAAAAAGATGTTTGGGATAAATGAAACATGAAGCCGTCATGTGGTTTTTCACAACAAAGCAGCTCCAACTGTAGCACTGTTGGCTCCACATGTAGCAGAGAATGCATAACAACTGAGCAGAAGGTGGTTCAGATCAATTCAGTGCAATAGTTTTTATAAAGTGTCAAATCACAACAGTCACATGAAGGCACTTTATTTTGTAAGGTAAAGACCCGACAACAACACAGAGAAAAACCCAACAATCAGATGACGATGTCAAGAGGTTACATTTGGAACAGGTACTGTCACCAAAAAAACCTAAAATCAGCAAATGCTCTTTAGCCGTAGCAAACACACTCTCCTCATGATTTAATTCCGCAGATCCTTAAAAGTAATTGAAGATATCCTGGGTGGACAGAGAATGGGGAGTGAAGTTGATCCAGAGGAGAAAACATGCAGGAGTCATGGCATTAAGAGCCCTCTTGAGTCGCTTTTCTGTGCCTCTCTTGAGCTTTATCTTCAGCCATCTGTCATCTCAACCACTTCTCCTGAAATTGCAAGAATCGCCTTTCTACATCCTCCTCAAGAGGTCGTCAATAGAGGCACTAACTCTTCTATAAGTGTCCTGTCATCAGTGGCAGCTCGTGATTGCACAACTACGTCCCTTTTATTGCGTCACCTCCTCTGCCTGCATTCGCATTGTGCCTGACTTTGAGAGGGGAAAGCTCTTGTGAGGATGAAAAATATTCTGCACCACACCAGTGGCCCACCTGCCAGCTAGGTGGAGGCTATTGATTGTGTACACATCAAATTATGGACACTGAGCCAAGTCCAGCAAGAACCTATTGATAACCCTGCCCGAAGCTCTTATGGACTAAGATCCACCCCACAAGTCCCCACTGGCCAAACCTCCCCCACTTGGTTCATCAATTTGCGCTTGACAAATTGAGCCTTTCCTCAGGTATGATAATTTTTTGCTGCAGAATCAATCCAGATGATTATGGCTATGGTAATGTGGATTGATTTCAGGAGTTGTGTGGTATTTAATCTTCTTGGTCTGTATCTCTTCGAGTGTTATGACCCCATAAGATGTTGGATGACACATGACAACTTGGCTTTGTGCAAAGTCTACTTTGCTAACGTAATGAATTACTTTATTAAGTTTACACGTGCCCACTGCGCTATTATTCTCATTATTAGATGCACATGCAGGATGTAGGTATAATCCCCTTTGTGCATAAATTCTGCTAATTAGCAATTGACAACAATTAATGGAAGCAGTGAACAAACATGATAAGACACATAGCTGGAATATTACTTAAATACACACACCCGTAGAGAGACCAAATATAAATCAGCAGCAAAGCAGGGGGGGTCCCCACCCTTCCTACACCATTCTGTCTGGTTGAGTGCCTTTACTATGGCCAGTTTCCAAGGCATTCACCAAGAAAGGGAGAGCAAGAGAGAAACAGAAAGAGATGGTGATATTTGTTGGCCATCAAATGTTTTGTTCCGTAGATCCTCCGAGGTTCAGAGAGGTTTGGAGAACTGCCCAGCCATTACGATTTCAGCCTCAATTCTAAAGCCATTAGTCTGCAGAAAAAATTACCAAGTTCATAAAGCACTGGGGACAAAAAATAAAACGATGAATCTGATCCAAATGAATTTCTTGAAACTGGTACAATACTTCATGTGTCCAAAACTGCTTTTTTTACAATTTGCAACAAAATGAGAAAAACAAACCAGTTCAGTGTCCGTCTGGTCTACAGTTTTTAGAGACTCCAGAGTTGGATGCGTGATAATGAATACTGATTATTTTCTGAAATCTACTGAGCTATTCATAAACTTTTGACAGCTCAAAGTGCAGTCAATAATTGCAGTGGATATGACCAATGTGTCTAAGCATAATGCAGTATCACCGCTCTGTGTCACTTACAATTTAATTTGTTATCAGTCAGCTAGAATATATTATGTGCCCCAACTGTGCTCGGGAGCTTTCGCCAGAAGTCACGTTGTGATTTAAGTCACGTCTTCAGGGTCAATCTCAGTGAGGTGTCTTACAATCAGTGTGAGAGACGATCTCTGCATGTAAACATTTTATCTTGTTGATTATTTTGCAAAGCACGGCAACATCAACAGGGGATGCAGAACTCGCTGTCACCTTCATATTATCCTTGCTGGAGGCATGCAGCACGAAGAAACCAGAAGGTTCCAGCCAGTGTTTATGTTGAAACTGTGCTGGGTTCATTCAGCAGCACAAATAATGCTCAAGTGGGCCTGACAGTGTATGAGAAGAAACCTTAATCAATAACCAGGACTCATCTGCTTGTAGGCCATCTGCACGTTTTGTTACCCAACTTTTTAAGTTAACTTTTAGGCAAAATATGACAGGTGAAAAAATATTGAAAGACCCACTAAAACCCCCTGGCTGCAGTGTCTGATCTCTTTGCTAAACTTCACTGTTTCCTGCTTTCGTCTTGTAAAACACACTCTTCTGCGCAAGCTTTTCACACTCCCCCTCAAAGCCCTTTCACTTCTGTCCAGGCTTTATTTATACCAGAGGGATATTTGTTTGTGTGTTTCTTTCTTTTTTCCCTTTTTTGATGAAGCAGGGAGGGAAGTGGGCTAGTATGAAATATTTATAGAGTACATTCATCCAATAGGCGCACAAACATGCCTGCACAGAAAAGGCAACACAGTTATGGTGTGTCAGCATGTGGTGCTCGATTACAGCTTAGAGGCAATTTGGACTGAGTGACATGCCCATGATTAGCAGTTTGAAAGATCATACATAGAAATTCACGCATTAGCTGACACAATGTGCTGACAATTCCTCCTTTGGTGTTTGTTCAAACGACACATTAGGCGAAGCTCATTAAGACTTTTACTAATTCAATTAAACAACAGCAATAAGAGAGAAGTGCACCAGAGTCATCTTGTTGCCGTGTTGCACTCCGGAGGCATGGATATGCAGAGGGATGGATATTGATAAGCTTTCACTGAAACCAGTGCCATTATTGATTCTGCTTATAGGTCCAATTCTTTTATAAATCACTTCTTTAATGATTCACGAGCAAAAAAGTAGGCCGCCATAAATTTTCCAATATGAGCGTGGCTGTTTTATTATCTCTGAACCCTAATGCAGTGCATAAACAGAGCAGAAAATAGGCCTGCATGTAACTCAGGTGTGCAAAATCTCCAACTGACACGAGTTTGAATCACTGCTTTGCAATGCCAAACTATCTCAAAAGCATACCAACAATGATAAGACAAATTCAGTCATGATCACTGTATTTCACTGCATTTCAGTCTGCTGTAATTTATATTCGCCAGCATGGCTCTCTTCTGGGACCTTCTTGTCCTTCCATGACCTCAGTGACATTAACTAAACCAAATACAATGTAAAAAGTGAAGGTGGGTTGCAGAGCAGCTTGCACTTGTGCTGCAAGTATAGGAGAGCTGAAGCAGCATAAAAAGTTTGTCCTATATGAGACAGCCAATTAGACTTGTAGACGGGTATCTGAGCCATCAGCTTATGTGGTTTCAGCTGCTCTACTGGGATTGCAGATGAGCCTGACTTCGAGGGGTGCCTGAACTAATGTTATGCTCAATTTGATTAGCTTGGCAGCATACAGTTCTGATGGGATGGATGATTTGTGGATTGCTGTCCCCAGAGGAGAGAGCATAGCATTTGGCTAATGGTAAGTGCAGCCTACTTTCAACTTTAGGCCAAAAGATGATTTTTCCACACTGCGGATATAACAGACTTTCTCTGACTCTGCTAAAAAATCAAGATGTTTTCAATGATCGAAATTTCTATGGTTAGAAAATTATTTACTGTTGGCATCATTGTAAAGTACTGATAGGTTACTGCTGTAGATGCTAAATTAATTAGCTGAGAATGCTAACACGTAGCTTGTGCTTTTGACAATGAAATGTCATTTTCAACTAATGCTATCAAGTTAATACTGAGTTAATAAACATTATATTTTATTAATAAGTAAACAGGGAAGCCTATTACAGCAAAGCTGACCGATGTACCTTCACTAGGTCACAATGCAGCACAGCACTCAGGTAAAATTCAACATTTATGAGTGAGCTGCCACTAAATACATTTGCACACTTACAGTAGCACCACCTTAAGATCATGAGACATCATGAGTCAGCTAGGACAGCTAGGTCATGTTTCTCTCCCAACTTTGAGAGAAACTTTGTAACTCTTCAGTTAGGGCCTGAGATGGATTTATTCAAAGCTCTGATAGCATCCTTGCGCTATCTGCTGACTGAAATAGATCCCTAACGCATATTCCATCCTGTAACACAGTCATCTACCTAAGTTATCTGATCTCTACGTCCAGTACAGTCTTTAGGAGAGATATGATTGCACTTGAACAATGCTTCACGAGTCCATTAAAAAAAGATGTCCCATAGCGTGGTGCTATTTTGGTCGTCGACTCAGCAGTTTGGCAAATTAATAGTTGGCTGCAAAAGTGTTTCCCGCAGAGACCGGGCCTCCCAGGAAGGGCAGCGAGGAAAGACATGCAGAAAGCACCACAAAGACTTTAACGTAAAGAACAAACTGAGTTTCAGGTCAATATCTTAGAGAGATCAACGCTTTCAGCTTTCTCAGTTCTGGCAAACTTCAAAATCACACCAATCTTTCTTGGACTTTTCGTCTGGCTCTCTCTGTCCTTCCTCTGTAATCAGTCCAACACTGCTGCCCTCTTAGCCACTTTGCAGCCAAACACGGCCCATGACTTTCACAAGACAAATGTCAGGAAGAAAAAGAGACAGAGAGCGAAGGAGAGAGAGAGAGCGAGAGAGAGAAGACGGGCAAAGTGCAGGCTGTACTGACTGTGAGGCTGACATAAAGTTGTATTTCCTATTACACAGTGGAAATTACAAATATAGCAGAATCAACTTATGCAATTATGCCAAATCCTCACAATTTTAAAACCTGCAGTAATAAACAAAATATACTACTTCTATCAGGAGAAAAATCCTAAAAAATTAATTCCACTACTCGTAAAACATGTAAGAACTTGCCATGAGCTACGAGACAGGCAGAGCTGAAAGTCTGCATGTTTTTATGCCTTTTGTCTCCTGTTATCATTACTTTGTTGCTGCTATGGCAATTTTGTGTGTGTGTGCATTTCTACGATGAACAAGCCTTAGGCCCTTATGGCATGACAGCATTATTAACCTCTGTGCCTCTGACATCCTCCCCCCGAGAGAAGAGAGCAGAAGGCAGTCCACAGATAAAGCCAGTACCTACCACAACACACATACACACATTTACTTTATACGTCATAATTTTCATCTTATCTGTAGGAGCATATGACGGTTTTACTTTCTTTAAAGAAAACAACAACAACAACAACAACAACAACAACAGATTACTTTCTTACGTTTTTAATAATGTTCAGCCATGTGTCCTGCTTTCCCTCAGCTCTGTCTCTTCAGGGGGTTACAGAGCCAAGGCTGGAGAGAGCAGTCAGCAGGGCTAAGTATAATTACCGCTAAGTGTGCTAGCCCCTGTGCCTGTGTACTGATCAGTGTGTTAATCACATAGGGCAAGGCACCATAATCAACACTTCCTCGAGGTATAGACCAGAGGGAGGAAGCAGAAACAAACACTTGGACCATGTAACAGTTAATATTCATGATGCGCTGAGTGCTGCAAATAACTTGCAGGGGAGCTTGCCTGTATATATGCAGATAACAACACGGAAGGATCTCTTACAAGCTCCCATCTTCCTCTCCCCCCGAGTCTCCTGATAACATCATCCATCTGAGTGTGGAGGCTGCAGGACGAGGGAAAGGCGGGGCGGCGGTGGAGAAGATGCATAAGTGTGTGCGCGTGTGGTGCTTTCTCTCCTGTCACCTCTCCCGGGTGCTTCTCCTTCACAGATAAGACTGGGAAAACCTCGCAGCAAAAACTCACTCTTCCACACACTTCCCACACACATATGCACACTGGCCAACGCCGCCACCTCTCTTAAAAAGACGCACAGTGTCACACTGAGCCAGCTCTTATGGTTTAGAGACAACGCCCTCTTATTAACCCTCTCAAGGCAGGCGTTGCAGATTTGCAACAGTTAAAAACTATACATATATACACATACATATTTTATGAGTTTTTTTTACTCAGAAGTACCACTGCAGGACTTGGTTGTGCATTAGCAACAAAAAGTTTAATTTGAGCCTGAGAGGGTTAAAAAGAAAATCCCTCCCTTTCTCTCCCCCTCCTCCTTCTCCCTCTCGTACCTCTGTCTGTTATCCTCAATGACTACGCGTCACCCTGCTGTCTGAGTCAAACTGTGTAACCATGGAGATATCTCCGAGCACTACTAACGCAAGTCGAGTAGAAAGCAGCTTTGTGACTTAAACATAGTTTTTTCTGTGATGCTGAGCCTCTTTACCATTCTGAGCGCTCTGCAGAAGCCCTTTGAGCAGCAGGTTGACAGAGACAGATCTCAGGGTAAGGAGAGGTTACTTGGCGCATTGTAATTCAAAGCAAAAAATTCTGACAGCCTGTACAAATGCTATGGTGAATGCCAACAATATATATATAGATAACATTAGCAGTTTGGGGGAAACTTTTTGTTTAAAGTGGAGGTGCTTTAAGGACATTTTTAGGATATTTCAAACTGGAAAGAGCCCTGACACCTGGGATTACTAGTCCACTGGTCATTTGCTGTTGTTTTAGTCAACTCAAGAGTGACTCTGCCCATAAGAGAGAGATTTTTCACCATCATGAGCTGAATTAAGGAGGAGAAAATGTTTACAGCTTTGTCTTTTTTGCTGCAAGGAGGTTCATTGGAGTTGGGTTAGAAAGTTTCAAGCTTAATTTTAATGCCAAAAGAGCGAGTTGTGATAATCCATAGCTATCCTCTCCATCCTTCACACACTTTGTGTCTGTCTTTCACATGGGACTGCAGAAAGTCTAGCGGTCACTGAGGAGCCAGCTAATCCCAATCAAGTGTAAGGAGGAAGAAAGAAGAAAGCACAATGCTGAGCCCTAAGTGGCACTCCCCTTCTTTTATATTCCCCTCAACATCAGCATCCACCTAAACACCATCATTTCAAAATGTGGACTAGTATGTGTCTACTGGCTTCAGATCTGCACTTTATGCCAATTGCAGTTGTTGCTCTTGCAAAGTCTCTTTCAAGTTATACGCTGACACTGCAAAACTACACTGCTTCACTCTACCTTGTTGACTTATTGTTTCACAGCTTCACCTGCAAAGACAGGCCAGTGCATTCACATTTGTCTTCAGCACTAAAATATTCTTAACTTATATACCACACACACACAAAAAAACAATTCTGGAGGCGAGCCTCAGCACACAGCCTATATTTTTGCCTCATTTTTTGGAATGTCTTTTTCTGTCTTTCTGCTGGGAGTCTGCAATAAATATAAACCAAATTCTGTTTACCACAAGTCAACTGACAACATGGGTTTTCTTTCTAATGAGATGCACCCTGATGATGTTTGCATGAATTTATTCATGAGTGAGGCTGACACGGGGAAACAAGACAGGCACAAGAGCAGCCAAGTAAGTGAATAAGTAAAAGTAAACAGACAGCAAGAGCAACAAACGCTAAAGCCAATAAAAACTAATTTTAAAAAAGCTTGAAATTTGATGAAATTACAGAATACTTGTTTTATGTATCAGCTCTTAATAAAAAATCATCTGGTCCTTAGCAGGTGTTAAAATGAGGAACAATAGCAACACGTGGCATATTACACTGAATCATGATATATTTGACAAAACTGAAGCCAAAATGCTGAAACTGTATGTGACAAACTAAGTACACCATTACTGCTTCCATAGAAAATTAAGAGGGTAAGTAGCAGCCAGGTGCTCATAATGAGATGCACTTAATTAACTGATCATCAGGACCTCTACAAAAGCAGACGTTATGGCAGTTTGCTAGTCTGCAGGGTTATATGGATATTTCCAAAACCGTTTTAAGTCCATCATTCTAAAGATGATTAATCAGTGGAAAACCTTTACGGCACCCGGAGTGACCATCCCAGCAAATTCACTTCAAGGTCAGACTCTGAAATGCCAAAGACCAAAAAAAGACCAAAGAGCTACATCTCAGACTCTACAGGCCTCAGTTAGCATCTTAAATGTTAAAATTTATGACATTAGAATTAGAAAAAGACTAAACAAGTATGGCTTGTTTGAAAGGGTTGCAAGGAGAAAGCCTCTAAAAAGAACATGGATTAGGTTTGCATCTGAACAAATCAAAAGATTTCTTGAACTTTTAAAATTCTAAATAACCTGGCCCTTAGCTACTTAACTGATCTCCTCTATTCGTACAACCCGAAGAGAGCACTAAGTCTGTCAAGCTAATCAAGTTTGCAGATGACACCACCGTTATTGGACTCATCTCGGACGGGGACGAGTCTGCCTACAGGAGGGAGGTTGAACGTCTGGTGTCCTGGTGCAGCCACAACAACCTGGTGCTGAATGCCCAGAAGACAGTGGAGATTATTGTGGACTTCAGGAAGCACACAGCTCCACTCCCCCCCATCATCCTGACTGACACCCCCATCACCTCTGTGGACTCATTCCGCTTCCTGGGTACCACCATCACCCAGGACCTGAAGTGGGAGCCCACCATCACCTCCGTCATCAAGAAAGCCCAGCAGAGGATGTACTTCCTGAGGCAGCTGAAGAAATTCAACCTGCCAACACGGACGATGATGCAATTCTACACCGCAGTCATCGAGTCCATCCTCACCTCCTCCATCACCGTGTGGTACGCTGGAGCCACTATCAGGGACAAACAGAGACTGCAGCGTGTTGTGCGCTCTGCTGAGAAGGTGATTGGCTGCAGACTCCCATCTTTGCAGGACCTGTACACCTCCAGGACATTGCGGCGTGCAGCTCGGATCTCAGCTGACCCTTCTCACCCTGGACACAGCCTGTTTGACCTGCTCCCCTCAGGCAGGAGGCTCCCGTCCATTCGCACCAGAACCTCTCGCCATAAGAACAGTTTCTTCCCCTCTGCTGTCGGACACATGAACAATAACCATATGACTGTTCCCACCACTAACACATGACCCTACGCTGTGTTCACTGCATCATTCCATGTTTGGCACTGATCACCACCTGCACTCATGTATATATCTTTCTACGTAGCACTCTTAACTCTTACTCTCATGTATATATCTCATGTATATCTCATGCACATATCTTTCCACGTAGCACTTTTAATTCTTATCCCTACTTTTATTTTTTCCATGTCTATTTAAGTGTTATTTATGACACCATGTTTGCACTGAAGCACCGCAGCAATTTCCTAATGTTGTAAACCTGCTCAACATTTGGCAATAAACCCCATTCTGATTCTGATTCTGATTCTAAGATCCTCCAGCCAACTGCCCCTAATGCAACCAGGGTCTTGTTTAAAAACCAGAGGTGACCGTGCATTTGCCATCGCTGCCCGACAGATTGTTGACTGCATACAGACACAGATACGTGTGTAACACATAAATATCACTAAAATTCTAATCATTAAAACCCTGGCGCGCCTTTTTTTTTTTTTTTTTACAATTAAGCATGCAGCAGGTGATAATATTTGTCAGATGATTTCATAGAAAGTGCCCCAGACGGCACCAACATCACAGTAAGGGTTGAATCTGCAGAGGTGACACCTAGTATGGAGCCACTGGGCTAGTTGGCATCTACTTGTTACTCTTAACTCCCGTGCACCAAATTTAAAGACAGAGCCAGCCTTATGTGACTATATGAACTTCTGCATTGACTTATCTTCGCTGCTTTGCTGCCCTAGTTGATCATTTCACCAAAGTTCTGGTTTATACTATAATTTCAGTTTGGCCCAGTCACCATATAACACCTTGACTTTGCTGTCTGCTTCTGGGGAAATAGAAAAGCTTAGCAACCATGGTGTCAATAACATATTGACACTTGTCTCTGTAACCATAGAAACTTGTGAATGGGATCTGTGGTTCTCATGTGTGTAATGTAGCTGTTTTCACAAGAAAATAATGGAAATATTAGTGGAGATTTTGTGCTTTGATGTCTTGCTTTGCAAATGAAAGTCTATAACTCAAACCTACATCTGCACATATGAGTACACAAATACACACCTTAGAGCGATTTCTGCAATTATCTAAGCCGGGGCAACCCCTTTTACGAAGAGCAACACATGCTGCTCTCTCCCTTGCAGTTTCCCATGATGTTTGCTTTGGTAATGACTCATACTGGATCATAGTCAGTGGTTGTCAGCAACAAAAGAACAGCCAACAGACCACAATAGAAATGTGATATTGAAAAAAAAAGTGGTATGAATGACTGAGCAATTGAGCTCAGCTTCATGGCTGAGACAAGCAGGGGGCACTGATAAGGGAGCTGTAATAGCAGTCAGACGTTTTCCAGCCTTTGTTCCACAGCAAATGAGAGTGATGATCGCCAGGCTTGGGAGCGGCACTGGGTGACTGTTTCCATGTCGTTAGAATGAGTGTGTGTACATCTGAGTGGGTGGTAGCGTAGGTTGGGGTGGAGGCCTGGGTATTATTGATAAGTTGCTTGTCCTTGAGAAAAGCCAGATTGGGACGCCCCCGCTCTTCACGGGAGATTTCCTTTAATTAATCCAAATGAGGACACACTCGCGCGCGCACACACATACACACACACACACACACAAATGCAGGCGCACACAGATGACTGCGAGCAGTGAAACAATGAAAGTGTAGGAGAGAGAAAGAGCAAATTTTTAACAGATGTTATTCAAAAAGTCCCAAGCTAGAATAAATTAATTACATTTTATGTTGTATTTATTAGCACAGATAAAAGTTTACAGCCATCTGAGTTGTGAGGATATACTTAGACAGTGTACTGCTTTGAGTTGTCAACATGTTCACAGTAAAATCTTGTGTGTGATCTACTAATTGTAAGGTTGGTGGTTCGATCCCTGGCTTATCCAGTCTGCATGCCAAATATCCTTGGGCAAGATAATAACCCCACATAACCTCATGAATGTTAGACAGAAAGCACTTAAGGATTGGTGAGGTGTGCTGCATAATGCAGGAAGAAAAGTGCTATATAAGAACCAGTCCATTTACTTAACTTCGAACTTGACTTAACTTTTGAAGTAGAGTTTTGTGTGTATTCTGTGTAGGTCGCTTGTACAGAAGTAAATGAGTCAGTGTGACCATCTAGCTTATGGTTCAGTCAAATCAGTTGATCGCCACAGCTGCATTGGAACAGGTATGGGATTATCAAATCGGTAAGACGATAAGCTTCCACAATAGTCCCACAGCCAAAAGAAGCTGGATGCCTACCAGATTGTTTTTCTATTATTCCTCACATGGGGGAAAAGGTAACTGGTTACAGCCTCTTTAGATCCTTACCAAAGATAGACTTCAAATCCTATTACAATTATTCTGAATCATACACAGACAGAATGATGTTAATGCTCATGCAGATTCAAAAACCCAAACTGCAAGCCCCTGTGGGAGGATGAGTAGGCACAAAAAGGGGAACTTCTGGTGTTGCAAGACCACACAGATGGTGAATCCTGAGTATTTTGGTGGTACCTTTGCAGTACATAGGTTAAGTGCACCACAGCACAGTTTTTACAGCCCAGTGTGTGGGATTACGATGAGAGACGAGAGAATTAGAGGGTTGAAGATACACGAGGAGACGCAGGAAGAGGCAAAAATTAAAGGCAAAAACTTGAAGACGATAATATTGTTAACAGCCCCCGGGAGGCTTGTAGATGCACAAATCCAAACGCATAAAAAAATCTACATGTGGGCCATGAAACGGTTTAGTCAGAAGAAATGCTGCACTTCAAGCGGAAGAGCCATTTTTAACCAGCACGCTGGCAAGAATTTGCCACGCTGAATGTGCAAAGCACAAGCTCTGCGGATGAAGGTGACCTTTGAACTCCCTGTTTAGAAGAGTGCTGTCAGTATTAATAGTGCAAACATAATTCGGCGTCCACAGTATAATACATGCAGCATAATAACAAACCGGCTTAAGTGCTGTAACACTTTAAAAATCTTTAAACTGAGCAAAGCGGAGCAGCGATGTGTTACTGCTCGCTAAAATACTGAAATTCTGAAATGTTTAAAATAATAAAAGAAACCAAAAACTTTATACCATAATACAGGCAGGTTGCACCTCATCAGCTGAAGAGTTGCTACTTTCTCACATTTATATGATTTCATATGATTGAAAATAAGATTCATCAAACACATGAATGACTCCCTGGCCTTTCATAAAATTGACAGGCGTATTTACTATTTTCAAATGCAGGCCTACAAATTCTTAAATAGAGTAATTTTGGGTATAAATCTGTAATGATGAATAGGAAACCTTTATTACTGCACCCTTGCTAAATTTTATGTGACAAGCATGCTCTTATTTAGCCACAGCAGAATACAGGATTTACCCAAGCAAGACAAAATGAAACAAGTAAGAGGGTGATAATGATGCTGGAGTGACAAAGAGGAAGGATAAATGTTATACTGTGCGCATACCAAAATCCTGTAAAGAGCGAATAAACAATTAAACCTTGACTTGTATATAATCCTATTAAAATTGTGCACACGCTGAAAGATCATGAATTTATTTCCTTAATTAATAAAATTGGCTCCACAGTACTGTTTGTCTTTAAGAGAAAGGAGACAAGACAAAGTTAGGCA
>NW_005187408.1:3899386-3928989 GCF_000239375.1 Pundamilia nyererei
TATCTATCTATCTATCTATCTATCTATCTATCTATCTATCTATCTATCTATCTATCTATCTATCTATCTATCTATCTATCTATCTATCTATCTATGAGTGTCTGGAGTTGCTAATATATTTAGTTGTAGCTGCAAAGGTTCTAAGTGTCCATTAATCACTGTTATTACAGAGTAATAAAAAGCAAACACTGTCACAGGCTACATTTTTAAAAGCCTATTAATTCCCATGTAGCACAAGGAGAAAACACAATAAAAACGGCAAATTATATCTTGATTAAGAAGGAGCCAGACGTATTTCGTCTATGGTTACATAAAGGTTATAAAACAGAGATGTTCTCCGATGACCTAATCTTCCCATTTTTCTTTCTTTGATGTAAGGGTCTTTCCTTCTCAAACATCAGAGTTAAGTTATTCCCTCTAATAAAAGCCCAGTGGAAAAGAAGCTAAAGAGTAAATCTCTGTGCGTAAGCAGTCTGATTTTGCAGATGTCATCAAAGAACGATGTCTTTGTTTGGTTTATTTACGGTTTTCTTGATGTAACTTGGAAAACAAACGGATAGGCTGCATTCTACAAAAGCCGAATCACAGTGTTGTATGACCAGAGTTGACAAAAGAAATCTTTGTGCTCTCATGAAAGCTTTAATGGTCAAGTTTAGCGAACCTGCATTTATAATTCATAACTTTAGATTTTAGTTCTTACTGAGCATGTGAAAAAGTTTGAGAATTATTAGTAAGAGTTTGCAGGCTTTCAGAAATTGCCCTGCTTTTTGAACTTTTATTTCCTACTTATTTACCCCAGCTCTGCAAAACTGAGTAAGAAAACATTTGAACAACACTTCCCACTGTGATGTCTGCTCCAGCTGCCTATGCTGGAGGAAGTTGAGGTCAAAATAATTGGCTGTATCTCTTATGGTGTCACTGATCCCTTTCCCTTGTTCTGCTACGTTGACTCTGCTGTGTGGCAGCAGGTAAACAATTTATTACAGTTAAGTTTCCCCAAACGGCAGGGGAGCTCTTCCTCTACATAATTTAAGCAAGGGTACAAGAACATAAGTCCCTTCTGTCTCACCCTGCTAGTGATGCACGTCGAGCTAACACCAGGCAAAGTGATTCTTCGCTGAGCAAACAAACATAACCACTCTCCACAACACTGCTTAACACGATTGATATGCTTGGGGCAAGACTTAGGAAATGCAGGCTCTCTTGCACACACACATAGAAAGATGACTAGGCTAATGTAGAATATAACAAGTGTTAATCGCCGCTCCTGGCTTTCAAGGTCGAATACCTTTACATACTATTAGGAAAACTAGCATAGCAACACATTATAGTGCAACAAATACAATTGCAGGACACTTCTTATAGGATCTGACAATACTGTATAATTTTCACAGGATGATCATGTAGAGTTAAATGCACAGTATCATCACTGTCAAGTGGGAAGAGAAATGTTCGCTGCTGTTCTGTTAGGGTATAAATGTGACTGACAGGAAGAAACCTGCGGTAAATCATGCAGCTCTTAGTGACTGGCCCATTAGCAGACAGTGTAATGAGGAGCATTAGAAGCCTCTAACTTTCCGTGTTGACCTCCCATCAACATTCGGCCTCGTGCTTCAAAATTTATGGCACTAAAACGGCCTGCTGAGGTACCCTGTGCTCTCAGAAAATCCCACAATCAATGTCAAATATTGATTCTCTTTCATTAATTCAGGTCACACGGCCTCCCAGTGTGGGGCTTTTACTTTGAAAAGCCTGTTTGAAATTTTCATCAGAATTAATGGGGAGGGCTTTGCAGGGAAATGAGCTCGCATAAACTGGGAGGTATGTTTGTAATAATGGATTGAGAGGTATGAGCGCTCGGATGGACCAAAGGGATTAGTGGTGCAGCGAGTCAGATTTCTTTGTCCTCAACAAATTCGAGTTTAATTCTTCTCCCTTTTCTCCTTTTGCATCTACGTAGTCTTCCTTTTTAAGGATAAAAACACTAGCTGGACTTTGGCGCGATACCAGTGTGACACAAATATTGTCTCCGCTTGCAGCACATAAAGACGATATTCCTGAACCGCTGTCTGCTGGTCTTTGTGTAACGTGTGTGTGCATTGTCTTGGGTTTAAAAGCTTTCCGGTGCATCTGAATGATGATGTCATCGCTGGCATCAGTAGTTTCTGCTTGACAAACAGGAACAGTGGCTATCGTGGCTGCCAGCAGTTGTGGCTAAATTAGGCTTGGGGACAGCAGACCACACTCTGATGTCACCGGTGGTCTCAGACCAGTTGCCACGTGAACATCAGTGGCTTTAACCTTGGCACCTAAATTACATTGCTTTCCATGACTGCATTCCCCTCCGACTATCCCCTCACTTTCTCCGTCTCATTTTGCACGATGAGATGAAATCCCAGATAAAATTAAGACCTCCAGATCCATATTTTTTTCAGTGTCTATTGTCAGAAAGAATCACACGCTAAGTAAATACCCAGTAACATGCAGAGACAGCACTATAGCTTAGATGAGCCTTTGAAGTCTTGCAGGAATCTGTGACCTTGCTTTGCAAATTTATATTTCAATATGGTGGAAATTGAAATCCTATGGTTAGATAACAATGTGGTTATTGGGAGCCTTTGCAAAACCCTGCGTAACATCAAGTGGCAATTATGAAAGCAGAAAATAAAAGGGATCAAAAACTTCTTAGAGTCACCAGTTGAGGGTGTCAATCCCCACAGACTTGCTGAAAAGACCTAACTTTTGGACAGCTACGTTTACAGCTACATACATAAAACAGTCTCTACACAGGACTTTGTGACACCCATGTAGGAAGCAACTTCAACTTTGCTTAAAAGTTATGCATGATCAAGGTGTGGCTTCTTCGAATAACAGGTGGCTACAGCTATCATTTATATACAGCGCCACGGTGACAAACCACCCCTGCTTTGACAATGTCGAGAGTCCTTGGTGCACTTCTAAAAATAATCCTAAGAACAATCTGCAGCATCAGAGAGCGTACAATGAGAATCACTCGACACCACACACACACTACAATTTACTTTCCTGACCAACTGGCGTCATCTGGAGCAGACTTGATCCAACTCGGTCTGATCTGTTTTAATTCCACCAAGGCAACTGTAATAAGCTTATTACAGCCATGCTTTGGTTGTCACGTAATGCCCACCCCTATTAATATTGATATTTGCCTTCATTGCCTCTGGCTCTCCTCCTCCTTTCTTTCCTCTCAATTCATCTCCTTATTTCAGCACAAATCCTGAGAGCGGTGTCTTGCACCCATCTAACACATCGTCGCTTGTGAGTGAATGACTGGATGGAGAATCAGCGCAGTGTGACGCGGTCTTTGTTTTCTCTAATGTCTCTGTTCAGGGAGAGAAAAGAGACAAGTTGCTGAAGCCATCTGTTGGAGGATTAGGAGTAATCATGCCCGACAAGCAAACTCCCATATGATTCTGTGTGCCACAGTCAAGTTTATAACCACAAAGCAGGCAGATATTGATGATAGCAAGCGGCACCCACTCGTATGCTGCGTTGCGCTGGAGCATCCGGCTTCACTGTGGGCTGCTGGATAAACAAACAATATTTTTCTCTTATGTCTGTGCGATGATGTTTGAGGCTGTTTTGGGAACACACAGAACATGTGTATGCCTTTAGGGCAAATTCTATGCTCTTGAATGCCTACATACCACATGCGGGAGCAATTATACACAAATGTTATTTGTATGGACACCAAATATGCTTAAACATTAATTTAATCTGTTGTATTCATTTAATTAGTTAAACTTATTTTTAACCCCCCTCTTGCACATAATGAGGCTTATAGAATTAAAGGGTTAACCCCTGTGGACCTTTAGAGGCTCAGACACTGACCATTAGAGACAAATGACCACAATACATGACACGGCCCGGCGAGGCATTTCTTGCTGAATCAATCTCTCTTAATAATTAATCTGTAACTTTCTCTCTTTGTTTCCCAAGTGTGCCATTGCTTTGATCTTAATGGATCTGCCGACACATAATGCTGATCTGTCTGTAAAGAATTTTTACAAATGCCCTCCACTTACTTTATCTTTATTTGGAGCTGCCTGTTCTGGGTCAGCACTTTGGGCAGGTAGGCTATTTAAAGGAGTGTAAATGTTCAAAGACTTTTCATGGGTCCCAAAAGGGAGGCTGTAGAGGATGGATCAGGTGAGTGTTTTGGGGGGGAAACTGGCCATAAAATTTCCACAGAAAAAACTGCAATAGTGAAATGCTTAAAAAGGAATATATGGGAATATTTGCATTTCACTTCTTTAGTTATTGGGTGGGTGTTTATAAGCAAGAGTACACTCATCTATGAATGAAATACACTTATCAGACACTTTATTAGGTACACCTTTCTAATACCAGGTTGCCTTAGTACTTCATTCCACCACATACCTAAGGTGCTCTATTGGATTGAGACAGCTGCAATAATCAGCAGTTGTATTTAAACAATGCTCCATTTGGTAATGAGTGGTTCAAAGTGTGCCAAGATAATATCCCCCACACAATTACGCCATCATCATCAGCCTAAGCGGTTGATACCAAGCAGGATTGATCCATATTTGATTTTGTTTACATCAAATTCCGATCGTATCATTCCAGCAGAAACCTAGACTCATCAGACCAGGCAATCTTTTTCAAATCATTTTCTATTGTCCAACTTTGGTGAACCCATGTGAACTGTAGCCTCAACTTCTTGTGCTTAGCTCTCAGGAGTGGAAACTGCTGTGGTCTTCTGTTTCAAAGTTCCTTATGTTCTGCTTTCAAAGATGCTCTTCTGCATAACTTGGTTGTAACAAGCAGTTATTTGAGTTACCGTTGTCTTCCTATCAGCTCAAAAAAGTCTGGCTGTTTTCATCTGATATCAGCAAATCATTTTCACAGAGAACTCCTTTTCAGATCATTCTCTGTAAACCCCAGAGATAGTCGTGTGCAAAAATAGCAAATAGAAGTTTCTGAAATACCCAGATCAGCTCGTCTGGCACCAATAACCACGCCACATTCAAAGTCACTTTAATCACCTTTCTTGCCACATTTTGATACTCAGTTTGAACTTCAGCAGGTCATGTTGACCATGTTAGATCTTGTATTAAAAAGCAGCAGAACGTGTACCTGATATAGCAGCTGTGGAATGAAAAACAAATAACCTTTGAATGTTCTTGTGATAAAAACGAAATGGGTGGAAAAAACAGAGAATCAACAAAATGAATCAGAGAAGGACGTAAGAAAAGAGAAGGGAAGAACAAAGGAAACAAGGTCACGTGTCTGACTATCTGAGGAACTGGGTAAAAATATCCTTTACCGCTGCCTCCTTCATGACTAATGAGCTGCATTCACACACTTTCAAACTAGGGGCTAGTAATTTATTTATTTCTTTATTACAGCTTTTTTCCTCTTTCATTTTTAGATTCATTTCCTTTGTAAATTCCTGAGAATTCAGCTACAGGGCCAAAAAAATCTGCATATACAAGAGCTCTCCAGTAGATATGAAAGATTAGCTTAATTTTACTGTTCTGCTTGTCCTGTCTATGTGCATGCATTCACGTAGACACAGTGTGTGTATGTGTGTGTGTGTGTGTTGGTTGGGAGGAGATGGGAGTCAGGCACATTGACACAAAATACTTCAGATGGAAGTAGATGTGGGAGGACCAAGGAATCTCCCCAAGAGTCTTTGCTGCATCCATGCCATATTTGGTGCTTCTCCGTTTCACTGTCAGTCAAGCCAAGTTTCAAGCACAGTGTGTACATCCTGTGGACCCAGGATAAAAAACCTTTCCAAATAATTTTTAGTGTTTGTTTTATCTTGCTTGTACTGCCCAAAGGTTGGCATTTATGCTATCAGCACTATAAAGATGTGCCAGATGCTGTTGTTCACAGAAAAGTTTAATGAATTGGCTTTGAAATAGTTTTTGCAACTCAAGTCAGTGCTGGGTACGTCTGTGAGAATTCAAACCCATTTAACAAACTACACCAAAGTCAACTAAAGTAAATCATAAGAACTCTTGTGTGACAGTAAGCCACCTTCAGCTGTAAATAAGAGGCTAGTCCAAGCATGCCGGCCCCCCTGAAAGAGCTACTGTCCTCCCAGCTGCTAAAACACCCCAGGCATCATGCACCCCGGCTTATGATCCCTGACCAGAAAACAAGCACAATCTTTGGTATCCCCTTGATAATCTACACTCCTCAAGACACACACACACATATCCACACCCACATACACCCATCTCTCTGTCCCTCACTGCTTTCACTTCAGAGCAATAGCTGAGTGTAGGAGCACAATCTGTATTTGTGCAAGTGTGTGGCAGTTTCTCCTGCCTCTCTCCACTGATCTGCAGCAGCGTTGGTGGGGCCGCCTACACACCTTCCACATCATCAGTTGCATCCTGACTCCTCTAAAGTAGTAAGTCCTGTGAGTGAGTCCATTACCGATGCCAACATTTTGCAACCATAAGCCTTCACAGTGGATGTTTGGAGGGCTGAGAGTAACTTGACATCGGGGGAACTGTTCCATTTTTAGACACTTGCATAGTCACAGGCCATTGCTGCTTTTCATAAAGGATTATTTCACAAGGGGATGCACCTATGCAGGCAGGAACTGAAACCTGTAACAGGAACTCCAAGACTTATCTCACACAGCAGCAATGAAAAACATCCACAGACGGCTACTTCTGCCTTGCGTTATAGCATCCGGTTAGATGGAAAACACGAGATGAAAGATGAACCTACAACAGCAAAGGACAGATTCCGACACAGACACAGACGAGTCTTCTGTGAAACATGGGATACTAAGGCAGAGGAAACCTTCTATTAACTTCCCTCGGGCCTGAATGAAGACAAAAAGAAATCCTCTTATTATTTCTGTTACCCATCCCAGACTCCTCCTCTTCTTTTCTTTAAGAGACCACCTTTAACCCAACAGCAAAAGAGGATCCATTGTTTTCCTCCCTCTTCCGCCACACCTGTCACTGTTTGTGTGAACAAAAAGGCCTCGGTGATGGGTAGATTGGTGCCTTTCATTTGTCTAGCCCATTGCAGTGCTTACTGTGAAGCTGTAATTAGTGTCAAGAACAAATTTGTTGGTGCTAATAAGGCTCCAAGCTGTGGTGCTAGCAAGCGCAACATGGCAACACACAGAGTGGAGGGACCAGATGTATCTGCTGTTGGCTGACAAATAAGTAGGCTGGAGAGCTAGAATTGGAGGAAGCGCCTGGCATCTTCTATCTAAGCTAGAAAAGTGTGGCTGTAAATGTGCCAGTGTTGGTCTCCTGGTGTTTTTGTTGGTTATTTGGTGAATACTGAAATAGTTCAAGAAATAGTGGATGCAACGCTGACTTTCATGGTGCTCAAGAAAGTTTGAGCACCACAAATGTCTCTTCGTTCCATCGGCAAGTCACATTTTTCTTTCATTCACTGAAATCTATTAGCATCCACAAGATTATCATACACAGTTTTATAAAGGTAGTCATTGTATTCAGGTGAAGTAACACACTAATCCACTCTGGAGATTTCCCCCTGATAGCTCTACCATAGGGCTCACATTTATGGTTTTGTCCAAAAATGCTTAATTACTGGAGGGATTGCTGTGAAATTTTATAAATACAAGTAAGAATGAACCTCATCAACTTTGGTGATCCCCGACTTTTTACCTATTACGCTATATTCATTTCCATCAGATTTGGCTTAACTTTTAATCTCATGCCAACTAAAAAGTGTGAACACGTTACAACAGAGACAATGAACGATGTAAACACTGTGTCCACTACAAATCAGCCTGACTGTGATGTTTGTGTTATGATCACAGATGACACAAACGCATGGCGCCTGCACTTTATAAGAAACATGCAACATGCAGGGAGAAAATTTAGAAGAAACAACATGAGGAAAAGTGGTAAAGAACAAAGACAGAGACAGAGGGAATATGAGAAAAGGTGCAGCTGCCTAACGAGGACCAGGTGAAACCAATAGAAGGTAGACAGGAAGCAAAGGAACTGAAGGCAAACAAGGCAGGTAATACTTTCAAAATAAAACTGGAAAACAACCAAAATCCAAGAAACGCTTGAGAAAATACCCAATGCAATGACTGTTAACCTTAGCTTTAACCTTTTCCCTGCTGCAGACTTTTCGTATTGTGATAAAAAAATCCAGTTTTCTCATATAACATAAACCTACAGCAGCTCAACTAAACAAAGTGTATTTACAGGTATGTGGTGCCAAAGTACACAGAGCTATTCTTTCATTCAAATTTGACAAAAAATGTGCAACGCAACAATCTTATCGACCATAATATGATTGAAACCCCAAAGAGGCACCACAGAACAGCGAATAAGAAATAAAAATAACAATGAATCCACAGGATGACGCAATAATATTGCTGATTTACTTGATCTAAGATTATACTGTGGCACAGCAAAGAAAGCCTTGATGAAAAGATTTATGTACACTGAGATAATCTCTAATCCATAAAATGATCCAAAATGAGAACACAAAGGCTAGCTGAAACCACGCAAACTAATGGAAACCCTAAAAGGAGGAATTTTCCTACAGACTGGGGCAGAAAACATAATTTCATTTCCTGTAGGATGTAATAGCCAAATCAATCATACCCATTTGCAATGGGTACAAAAATTCTGGATTAATCTATCTCTCTTAAGAGCTACCGGTTCTTTCTGCTTAAGATACTCCTCACCCCTCAGTAGAGCTTGTTCGCCGAGGAACTAGATCTCAGAATACCAATGCAACACCTAGGCTGTCTCACAGAAGCATGTTATCAAACAGGGTATTACTCCAATATATTCAGACAGAGATAATACATACACGGTATGCTCTCAGCAGATATATGCCTATCAGAATTTTATTGCTAATAACTGAAGAACTAAAATCCTTTATTGTAGACTGAGGTATTAGATAAGCTCCTGTGAGCTCAGAGAAAGAGCAAGAGTGTTGGTGCAGCTCAATTCACCTTGTTGTTTAGGAGATGAATGTAATTCATAAGTGAGAATATAAACTCCAATATGGGGAACGATTCTTCAAAACAGGGCTCAGCGTATTGGTTAAAGCAACTCAATTACTGTAGTTCACAGGGCCCATCAAAGTAAGTAACAGGGGATTCAGGCAGTTCCTCAAACTGTATAAGCCCACTGAATATTAGATTTGATTGTCTATTCCCTTTGCTTCTCTTTATTCCACCCACCTCTGGCTCCTGTCCTTGCCTCCCTATCTGATGTCCCTGTCAAGACTGTCAACCAGAAATAAAGTAAGCCTGTTTATCAGATAGTGGACAGCATGCCAGTGTTGATTAAAGCGCTGCTGAACAATCTCTATTTTTTAAGAACGCAAATTGAGCTATATATTACAGCAAGACTCCCTGCCAAAGAAGAACAGGGTTCCCAAAATATAAGAGACTTCTGCTGTTTGTTAAATTACACTTCATGTCAGAATATAATGAGGATAGAAGCTTCCTACTTTTACACACACAGTGTGACTCATCATCAGCTATTTATCATTACAACATTTTTTCCTCTTACTGATTAAAGTCTGAGATAATCTTGGCTAGGTGAGGAAATGGACTCTGCTGCTTTGCCTGTGCTTCCTTTGTGTTTAATTGGAAGGCTGAGCACTTAAGCATCTAAAAAGAGAAGAAGCCTCTTTTTGTTGGGAAAAGTAAAGCAAATGCACGCACTGTTAAGTTAATCAGTTTAAGTTAGAGCACAGAGTGCACTCTGTTTTTAATCTATCTGCTATCAGCAACAGATGCTGAAAAAAATGTTGTGTCTACTATAAATGGAATACATATTATATAAAAGCAAAGACATTGAAAATGGGGGGGATTAAATCTCCTATTATGGTATATACAATCTGACTGGACCTTAGTACATTTACAAGGGAAACCTCTTTTTTTCTTTCTCTCTGTCTTTTTTTTTATTTATATAAATGGCTCACACTCAACATCTGCTAAACATGGACTCATCTGTTTCACCCCAGCTGTTCCCGAAACTAAACATTTATGTTTAGGCAAATCAAAGCACTTGGTGGAATTAAGATAAGGACCACTGTTAATGTTAAAAGCTGAAACTGTCAGCGTCTGGAGTGAAAGGGTGGGGGAGGCAGACTTCAACAAGAAAAAGCAGGCTCTTAATGTAGGTTACAAACAGAAGTAAAAAAAAAAAAAGACACAAGAAAAACAAGAAAAGGAAAAGAAAAACACAGCACCGAGACCCTTTGGAGGAGTTGGTATCGGTGCGGTTCCAAATGAATTCCAGAGCGGTTCGTTTATGGCGTTAATGTGATCCGACCGTGATCCGACTCTACTACCATGTGAACATTGCAAGTTTGAGCTAAAAAAAACCTTAGCTACACATCAGTTGTATTCTGGGATGCAGCAAGGCACTACAGATGTGCAAAGTCAGTAACTTACTGTGAAATGAATGAACTGATTTGGACCAGAGTAGATGAAAATGCCCTTATATATACACAGAGGACTGATTAAGAAGGAGGATAATGAAACACTGGCGAAGACAATCAGGGGGAAACAGAACACAAAGCTAATGTAGGAGATGAAAATAAAACAAACCTTCAAAGTAAAACAGGAAATAACCAAAGTGATAAAGGCATAAATTGTAACACATGGTGAACTTGGAGCAAAGAAGACTCACATTAAACATAAACACAGATTAAGGGAACACTGGAGGACAAAAACATTAACACAGAAAGACGAGACAGAGGGAGGAACAGATACACTGAGGCAACCTGAACTAGTACTAATAGAAAATAAGACATTATTTCAATGTTCAGCACTTAGGTCAGTGGCTGTGTTTTCAAAGTGCTTTATAAATGAAATTGTCTGGGCTTAGATTGGCATGAACTAAAGCACAGGATGCAACACTTAAATTTACGACTGGAATAACCATAAGGTTAACACAGGAAGACTTTCAGCCTATATATCTTATATAGACATCATATATCTATATAATATAAGCTTATCATATATATCTAAACCAAAATACACCTTAAAAACTATTGTTATGAAAAATTATGTTATATTGACTTATTGTCAAGCTCTTTATATGATTAAACAACAAGCTGATCTCATGATGCACGCTGACTGTAAGGTGTCAAGGATAAGCCCCAAACAGACTCTGAGCAGTAGCCGCATCACTGTTAGTTATTTGTAACCCCTAAAACCAGATGGTTGGGAGACGGAAGAAACAGACAAGACAAGGTGGCTGGAAGGGCAGAAAAGATTACGTAGAGGTCTGTTGCGATGAAGTTCTCATTTCTGTTTTTTTCACTCTTTATTCCTCTTGTCTATTTATTGCTCTGACCTGGGCCCTGCTGCTGTCTCTCCACAACATCTGCCCACCGGGGAGCTAAGCAGATTAATTGAAAGATTTGGATTTCTCTTCATTTAGCTAGCCTCACTCTGAGACTCTCCTTCCCGGCACACACACACACACACACACACACACACACACACACACACACACACACTCACAACTATCCTGCTCAAAATCGCTCAACCTTTTCTCATGCAGTCCTCCCCGCCCGCCGCCTCCCTCAGCTACCACGTATCACTTCTCAGGTTGAGATGAAGAAAGACAAAAATAATGTCACAGGATTGTTTATAGCAACATATCCGGCTGCAGTTTCGGAAGCCCTCTTCTGCTTTGCGAGGAGAGTGGTGAGTTATGCTTATCGTTTATGGAGGAGATAAAAAACAAGCTGGCAGCAGAAATTACAGGCCTGTGTGTGAGATGAGGACACAATGAGCTAAATAAAAAATATCAGTCGACAGGGACATAAAGTTATGATCAATCCTCATGTAGGTTTCCACATTTGCTGATGTGCTAATGAGATTTTATGCAGCAGTATTACTGATCCTGTTACACAGAAGGGGTACTGGGGTTGCCCCCCCAAAAAGACACCATTCTCTGGTATGTGACATACACACATTTACTGAGACCGAAAGATGCAATTCCTAGGAGCAATTCCTGCTTTCGATGATGTGATATTCCCAGACAGCGAGGTGATGGGTTTTGAGGACATACATGAATTACAGCAGAGGTAGATGGAGAAATTGGGGAACAGGGGAACAAAGAGAGTGGAGGAAATCAGGAGAGAGAAAGCAGTAGGTACGAGTCGTAATCAGGAGTTTTGAAGGTGAACCTTCAAGGTGGCTATTACAGGCTGTGGGCACTTGATTCTTCCAACCTGTACATGTGCACACATGATAACTCCCCCCAAACCCCCCAGATCTCCTGTTTTCCATGAAAAGGTCAAGTTGCTTGCTTGTTTCCAAGTCAACTGATTGTCATTCATTTAGCATTAAACTTGAAAGTGCTTAAACCTGAAATTTGCTGATGAACTGAAGACCAATTTGAAAAAATGTCAGATGTTACGGCTTATAAAAATGACATTTTGCCTGAAAACCCCAATTTCATACCATATTAACAGCACTGAATGTCTTGAAATGTCAACTGAGACAAATCCAGCTTAGGTACCTTAGAGTGCCTTAATTAGATAGGACTATGGTTTGCACGAGCTAATGACTGAGCAAATAATTGCATTACTAAAGATAGGTATAAACATGTACTTAATGTACGCACACGCGCGCACACGAAACACACACACAAACTCACAGAGCTTGACTAACATGAATGAAAAGCTCTCTTATATAATAAACTACATCCTGCACTAAATTTTAATCCCGCTGGCCACACACGGACAGACCCAGACAAAAACACAGATTCTCAAGAGTGCCATAATGCGACTGTCTGATTTAGAGTATTGATCATCTGTGGTAAGAGGGTCCTTGGAGAGCATGGCATCACATAAAACACAACATTACAGCTTATCAGCAGGGGCCAAAAACAAGGTGACCTTCACTTTACTGCCTCGTGGTTCCAGCATCCACCAGCATCGATGGAGAGATAACTGTGTGTTCCCGGGTTTCTCTGTGCATGCAATTTATGTGCACATGTAAAGTGCGTCAGAGCATTTTCACAAGCCCAATAAGAAATGTCAGTAAACAACAGGCCAATTATAATAAAATGTTAGATGATTACCAAGAAACCTGATCATTTAATGCAGATTTACCTATTTTTAGCCGAAGCCTAATAAGAATGGCAAAAATCTGAATAACGAAGGTTCAAGTAAAACTAAAACAAAAAAAAAAAGCTTTAATAAGTCCGTATATCCTTCCATTTTTAGGACTCATTTTTTCCTTTAAAAAATTATTATATTTTTACTTGCCTGCAGTGATTTTGCAAGCAGCAGTGAACCATTGCGCACAAGGAATTTATTGTACACATACGGTTTTGAACATCCAGCATAATCCCAGCACAGCAGCATTCCTGCCCTTCAGTCGTGCACAGACTGGGCTGAACAGCTTGTCCACACAACAAACAGCATAAAGCAGAATCATTAGCTTGCGACTGCAGGAGGGCTGAACACTTTTGCTTCCATTCTTGTATTTCTAAATAACCATATGGCTTATGCATATTTATGTACTGTATATATTTTGTATTTATCACACCAGCAAAGCAATCCCAGTCCTCTTCCACACTGTGAGGTACAAGATTTTTCTAGTTATTGAACTTCTCTCTCAAATTGTTGCTGTGTGTGCGTGCGTGTGTGTGTGTGTGTGTGTGTGTGTGTGAGACAAATACATTCAATGTCAGGCAGCAGAGAAGTGAGAAAAAAGGAATCTTAGATAGACATATAATCCTCCCTGTGTCATTTATCGCTGAATGTCTAGTAACGGACGCAGCCCATAGATGAAAGAAAATACAGGGAGGAGAAATGTATCTCTCTCCTTGACCCTGTGCTCTGACAGGAGTTTGGAAGTGCATCACTTTATAATCCGTCCTCGGGAGATGACAAATCTGAAGGGTCATCAGGAAACAACATTTTGTTGCAGTGTGATAAAACGCTTGTGCTGCCAAAGGAAGTTTGGAGTGATTTTATACATTGAACAACTCTCTTTTTTTTAAAATGACACAATTTGTAAAATGTAAAGAATTTGTAAATAATTTAAATCTGACATATAATTGAAAGTAGAACAAAGATACTACATCAAATAGGGGAAAAGTTTAAATTCTACAAGGTTTTTTTTAAGTGCTCATTTGAATTTGTTTTCACGACTTTTAAAATAAATGGGATAGAAGAAAAGTTGCATTTCTGTTTTAACTCATTCACTGCCAGCCATTGGCAGTGAATGAGTTAAACCCATTGACTCATTCACTGCCATTGACGGCTATAGACGTCAATGGCAGTGAATGAGTTAAAGACACCAAATAAACACTTTTGAATTGAGAAAACAACTGCTGTAGTTTTGAAAGTTAATTGTTTGTTCGTTCATTCTCATCTCTCTATTGTCTTCTTTTCTTTTGTTGCGGTATCGGGGTTCACTCTACGATTTGGGGATTTTCAGCTTTAAATATGAAAACTTTTGAGATGACTTTTACAGAGATGACAAATCTCTTTACACAGTAAGGCTATCAACCAGTGATTAGTTGCCTTATCTTAGTTAAAAGCCACAAATGGGAGAAACGCAACCTGCCTAACACTGAATATAACCAACTTTATGAAATCACTACTTTGGATAGAGCCACAGCAGCTACACTATACGGACAAAAGTACTCTCTGAATTCAGGTGTTTTCAGTCCCGTTGCCACAGGTGGATAAAATTAAAGCATGCAGTCTGCCTTTACAAACACTGGTTGTTCTTAAGAGCTCATAAACTTGAGCATGGTATTGTAATAGGATGCTACCATCAGAAGAAATCAGTAAGTGAAATTTCTTACCTACTGTCTGTAAGCGGTATTACTGCAAAGTGGAAGCACTTAGGACCGGTTACAAGTTACAGAGTGGTGTCGCTCAGGCTCATAATGTATAAAGTCTCCAATTATCCGCAGAGATCCAAACGTCCTCTAGCATTAACATCAGTACATAAATTGTGCACTGGGAGCTTCACACAGCTCCTGTAAGTGTAACGTGTTGGTAACCCAGAACTTTTGTCCATAAAGTGTATTTGAACCATTTCCAGATTTTATTCTGACCTATGCTTAAACAGCTTCTTGCTCTATCACCGTATTAAACACAAACAGATAGAAATAGAAGTATTTGTACATTTATACAGTTTGACTTCTGGTGTGATTTTGAATCAATCACTCGTAAGGTTGACGATTTAGGTTTCTATGCCTGTTCTATGCAAAATTAACAATGTAATGGATGTACATATTTCCAACTTAAAAATTTCATTGAAAATCCGAGCTCTGATGTGTGGTTGTAGTGTTCCCTTATTATTTTATTTACTTTTTGAGCAGTAGTTTTCCTGGAAATCTCAGCAAGGAAGCTACTAGCATTATCACTGTTTTATACAATATGAGCATGAAATTCTTTAACTAAGTGATAACACACGCTACTGTGTGCTAAAGACAACAAAGATGTCCAAATAGAAATTATGTTGCCTTTCCATTGATAACATGGTTAAAATGCACTGACACATACTGGGCGAACCTCTTAGTAGTTTTCTACTCAGCAGCAATTTTCTTCAGCAAAAATAAAGTTGCAAAGTTTTCTGCTTCCCTATTTGCCCAGAGGGGTTAATTAAACTTTAATCTATCCTAACGTTGGTGAGAAATATAGACATTTCTTCAACCTTCATCCATCTTCATTTCCAAAAGCCATTCAATTATTTATTAGTTGTAGAGTAACTGTGGAACAACTGGGGAGCAGGCTCATATAATGTTGCATCCCTCAAAGAAGCCACAAGTTCACATTAACATACATCAATCACCTACGACCTCAATGTGTATCATCTGCAGCTTTCACACCAAGCTGACACTCGATTGGTGTAGTCCTCATACAGATGTTTACAATGATGCTAAAATAATTTCAATAATACGATATATATATCCATTTCTAATAAAAACAAACTAAATGATGATGAAACTGCAGGCTCCTTTTCAGGAACGATGATGAAGGCCGAAGGATGGCATATTGGGGAAACACTTTCTAAGTGCTCTGTCCTCCAGAATAAGAAACTGGTGCTCCTTGCCAAAAACCAAAGAGTACCATAATCAATACTGCCACAGCTATTCCAGGAACAATGACAAAGTGAGTGTATTGAATTTTCCACATTTTGAATCAAGAGAGATGATACTTTTCCTGAAACAAAAAGTCATTCCCGAGAACATTTTAACAAAACTTTTCTTTTTATATGCTTTGAAAAACGCCACACTGTGGTAGGAGATGATCACCCTGCTTATGATAATATATATAATATACTCGTTAAAAAACATCCAATTGATATGCATAAAATATGCCTGACCAAATGTGACACGGCGGTAACACCACTACTTTCAATATGTTTAACTGCTTACTTAAAATAACTCACATTTAATACTATGGGAGTCATTTATGACCCCTTAGAGTGCTTGTGAGTGTGTAGGTGTTTATGGGTGAGTATGTGAGTATTTTGTAGCGCTTTGATGCTGTCTCTTTTACCATGATTGCTCTTCCTCTTCTCCTTTAATGAGGTGACCAATGTTATGATTTTCTACATCCCACAGTATGAGAGGATGGATAAGGTGACCATAGCAGCATAATCTATTGTATTTTATGAACTGGCGGCCATAGACGGACATTACAGCCTGTAAGGATGACCAAGTATCAGGAATATTGGCTATGGCAGTCATATTTCTTTATATAGTCAACTTTCTATTGCTTTTTCCTCCTATATTGTGCTGATGGCAAGGTATGTGTGACTATGAAGCAATCTACTCTGCTGGGCTTTAAGATTAGGTGCTTTTCTTCCCTCCATACTTTTACCTCTTCTCATTTTAACAGAAGTATAATGCGCCAACTCCGCTTCGATGTGTCTTTTGGGCTGAGTGGGACAATCTCCTTTATGGGCTCTTGGAGTGTTTGCTCATTTCTCAGGGTGTGGTAGCCCTCAATTTCACTTGGCCCACTAAGCTTTATCTCCTATGTATATTACATTTTACTTTAATCCACAAGAAGGACACCGTATCCTCTGTTCTGCAGTGTAATATTGATTGAACATAGTATAATATGCAATATGCAACATAAAATGTGATGTGAAACATGAATCCTAGAAGCAACGCAGTAAACCTTGCTAATAAGATCATAGCAGATGAAACCTGCCACGGTGATTTAAAAGACATGTCATAATTTTACCATATCCACAATATGTAACTGCAATAAACTTGCCCACAAATGCCCCGCTGTAAAATTGGAGAAGACTGTATCGGCTGGTTCTGTGATAGCCAGCAGAGCTGGATAAGGTGTTTAAAAAGAAATTATGGAAAATGCTGTTACGGAGAAAATTATCAATCTCTTTTAAGAGTGCAGCTGGTGGACCAAAGAATAGGTCAAAAAAGATATTTTTACATCAAGTGAAAAAATGTAAAAAATAAAATTTTAAAAAAAGATCTTGGAATGGTTATTTTTCTGCCAAAAATACAGCAAAGTTCATTCATCTGGCCAACCTGTGAAAAATCTGGAAGTGGCTCTGCGGAAAGTTTTTAATCATGAGACTTATCTGGCCTTAAGAAGTTACAAACTGCACACACTGACAAAGTATTTTGTTAAAACCTAACAAAATTTAAGATCCAGTGTGAGCTGAGACTTTCTGCTTACTTCTTAAGAGTTTAACAATTCCTTGTGGAAAAACTACTTCCTGTTAGTCTCCACACTTGTTGGAAGTACTAAGATACGTAGTGCCCTGTAGCTGCTGTTTTCCTGGTGCCATTAAACTGGCAACTTGTGTCATAATGCAATAAGACAGCTATAACAAATGGAAATGCTAAATTAAGCTATTTAGCTATAATACTGCATCCGTTTTGGTAACAGACTGATAAGAGTACCAAAAAGTAGTGAGTCTTAAAGTCTGGCCATTTTTTGTTTTACATCATTAGTCTATCAAGCATGCTGTTTAAACATTATTAAGCAATTTTCTAAAGACTATGGTCATAAAGACTACAACACTCCCTGGAATAACCCTTATACACACCATCAGCTTAGCGTCCCTCCAGTTTATGTGAGCGTCTGCCCTGTGAGTGGCTGCCCTGAACTTTATAGGAACTGGCACCAACTTGCTTTGTTGATTTTTACAGGGAGTCACTGGACTCAGTCTTAATTCAGAAAATACAGCTTAATGCGGCTTTAAATATCAGAAATCGCTGCCAAGATACATCGTGCCCCCAGGTTCTGTCAACATGAGAGCAGATGGACAGACAAACAGAGCTCAATCCTCAATTCAAGGCCCAGCCCGTCATAACATTATATTGTCGCGATAACAGTCATAAATACAGATTTGTAGCCCTACTCCCTCATATTTTTATATCCTGCTCACAGTATACTGTATCTTGATCAGTGTTTAACTCATGAGGCACCATAAGGCAAAACAAAGCACTCAAAGTGAGCTTGTTTATACTCAAAGGATTTTCTGAATTACGTAACATTGGATTTCTCCACTTGGCACGGTGATGTTTCAGTTTAAATCAAAAGTGATGGGTTATAAATATTACACGCAGAACTGGCTTTATAAATAGCATAAATATAATGAGAAGGCACAGCTATGACCCCCTCGTGCTAACCTGATTTGCTGAATAAAACAGTCTTGCTTAACGATGATATGCGTTTCAAACGCAGCTTGAAACATGAGAAGGAGATTTAAGTGAGGAAAACAGAATTCGAGCTGAAGTTGGATCGATAAAAGAAACAGGGGCGACTTGGCTTTCTTTTTAAACTTTGCAGGTGTTAAAAAATAAAACGACTGCTGGTGGCTTTCCAGAGTGCTGCAGCTTTCTGATACTTGTAAAAAGGAGTGCGTATGCTCTGCTGCTGTTACTCAAAAGCATATTTTCACAGATGCCTGTGGAAAAACAGTCGGTGACAGAGGAAGATAAGGAAGGAGACAGAGAGTTGGTGGCAAAGAATCTCAGAGGTGAAATCAACCCTCAGGCCAAGGAGTACGTGACAGTTTGGGAGGTCGAGGCAGGTCAGACTGTCAGGGGCACAACTGCAAGGTAGTGATTAAGAAGAAACAGTCAGCAATATGGAAATGGGATTTAGATGACTTCAGCCATGCTGGTTGGGTATCTTTAGTTAAGGGTTACAACAGAGTGGAAGTGAAGGGAAAAGGGAGAATATGTGGGAAAAGAGAAGATACTACACCCAAAGTGAAATATTATAAAAAGAAAGGGTTGAGTCACACTGCCCCTTTTCCTTTCCTTTCCTTTCCAAAACACACCAGAAGGTGTCGGGGGGAATTCTTTCGAACATGTTCACATAAACTATTTGGTTTGAGAAGCATTGTCAAGAGTGTGTTTATACCCAACTGTTTTTTAATCACATTGTCACCGTTCACGTGAACGAAAATTAGAGTGGAAATGGAGTAAAGTCAGTTTTGTTCGCTTGGCTGATGCAGAAATTTGATTACCTAGAGGAGTACTGCACCCACACTGATTTAACACACATAAAGAGTGGGACTTAAATGTTACCCTGAACAGAGGAAAAGTGGCAGCAGACCAAAACTGTGTGGAGAGGCCAATCCCAGTTTCTGTGTTTTATAAGTCTGAACTGTTCCTCCTTTTGGGTGTTTCTGATTTTCTTTCTAACTATAATTGATTCATTTTGTGACTTTTCGAGACTCTTAACTTGGTCTTAGTCTATTGTTACCTGCATTAGTTTTATAGTTGGGATTTTATTTGTTTTCTTTATTTAACTGAGTATGTTTTTATTTTGCTGTACTAATGTAAGGTGACATTGAAGGTCTCTCAATGTGCTTATAAATAAAATGTATTATTATTACTTTTCACTTAATGTTCACACCGACTATTGGATTTTGTTATATTTCTGCTGGCATTCTGCTTTCACTACAGCAAATAAAGTGTCCCAGGTTGCTGGAGAGAGCTTTATTGTAAATAAGCTGTAGGATATCCCCTGTAATCGAATTGAATTCTGACACAGCTTTGTGGGCGTGTAGAGTGGGACCATTAAAACTCGGCTTACATCCACCAAGGTTTTAAAGGCAAACTTAGAACTTAGAAGCTGAGACTTTTACAGGTGTGTTATATATTGTAACATATAGAAAGCACCATGTAAAGACTTAAAATGTCATGTCACAATTGACCTCTGACCTCTCCTTCAAGGTCAAAAGATTGATCTGAAGATTAAATTGGACAACAACGCTAAAAAGAGCTGTTCAGAACTATGTTTCCTACTGCCATTGACACTATTAAGGTGACATATATGTAAATAACATGTTACTTTGGCCCTCTTATCTCTTCTTAAAGGTCAAAAAGGTCAAACTTTCATAACTTTCACTCCTTTGTCTTTAAAACTATGCTTACATTTCTATTGCCTTTGTTTGCATTGATAAAATTTAGGAAGCGATACTGGTATATGGAGATTCTAAATATATTACAATATAGTTTGCATCCAAATATCACATTTGAGCTCTGATGTCACTTTTACATTTCATTTCTTTCAACCTCAGCCCAAAATGTTTTATTTTTACTGCACTACAAACTTAAATGACATTTTAAAAGAACAAAGAAAACCAAATAAATATGTAAAACATAATAAAATTCCCTTAATGGTAAATACTGGTTTAGATGCATCTCTCAGGTCCTGTGTCCGGTCTTTCCTTTTCCCTATTTCTTAATAACATAAGCCTGCCATTTCTTTATTTGTCCTCCATTTGTCCAGTTTCCTCATTTTTTTAATAGCTAATTTTGCAGAAGTAATAGAAGGAAGTGCCTCATCCTGCTAATGTCTGCTATATACAGAAAAACAAGATTGCATAGCTCTTTCAAAATACATATTTACACTATCATCTCCTTTTTCATAGCTGTCTGTATGCTTGTGTGGAGCAGTTACTGTGAGAGATTACATTAAATAACACCGAACAGTGTAACGTGGCTAACAGCTCTGATAACTTGCTTCATTTGGAGCTCTCCCGGCTCTCAGTTCCCCTCAAAGGTCATCTCTGGGAAGTCAGCAAGCAATTGATGTGATTCAGGTTGAATGAGCTTGCAACAAAATTTCTGTAGTTTTCAAGCTGAATTCCTCTTTGACAAATGTTTATTTAAGTTAAAGTATTATCTCTTGTTCTCTTCGTTAAGAAACTCCGTAAACTGTAAATGTCCAGAGAGCACCTACGAACAAACCATAATCTGCTGGGACACACAGCAGATTCCCTCAACCATAACCCAACCGTTATGTGGTTACATTATCTCTCATGTATGAGATTAAATTAAGAGCTACTGTCACTTAAGCTTTGTTTCCTCTGAACTTCACATGGCAGCTTATGAGACTTTGACCTAATAACCAGAGGGTGCCTATCTTTTGTGTCTCTCTTTGTGTGAGGGAACAACGATTTCTCGGAAATCGAGCAAAGGCAAACATTTTCCTCTGCCTCTGAATGACGGCAGGACTGTGATCATGTCACACTGATTTTTTTCTGAGGTATGAATTTAATTTTAGACATCTCATGTTTACCTTTTTGTACTTTTTAGTGGTGCAGGGTATGAACAGCAACACATAAAAGAAATTATTTTGTGCCTTTTCTCCATAAAATTGACAAATAAACAATTAAACCGCTTAAGATCCAATCAGTGAGTTTAGAAGCTGGCAGAGACAAGTTACCCTGGCTTCCCAAACTGCCAACTTCTAATAACACTGCCACTGTGCTGTGACGTGAAGAAGCAGCGGGAATATCACGCTGTCAGCAAGCACTACTACACACCCAAGTACATTTGCACACACACAGACAGACACACACAAACTTTCAGACCAGAATTAATGAGGTAAGAATGCCAGCTTAAAGCTCACTTGGGATAAATCCATGAATAGATGAAGCAAAGCTGAGGAAATTCAATCTGTTGTCCTAACCTTTGCTGCTAAGGCTAACGCCGGCTTCACACTCCTGCCTGTTTCATTTGCGATCACTGGACACTGTAGAATTTAGCTGATACAGCTTCCATCCATCACGTCCACATTGGCGATGATGATGGAGAGGTAGCAGCCAACCCAAACAAGTACCTAAGACAGATCTGAATGCATTTAGACATGGCATAATAAGGAGAAAACACCACTCTACATCGCTTCATCTAATTGTAATTATAATACCAGAGTTTAGAGAGGGAGAGTTGTAGCTGAAGCTAAGAAGAGAGCGAGAGTAAAAAGAGGAAGGGAAAAAAGAGAGAGAAAATAACGCGCCTGCCTTTTATTTTTCAAGACAGCAGTTCAAGCACACTTCAGGTCAGCTGCATAGCAGGGTCTTATGTAAGTGCCATGTTGTCAGAAGTCAACAAGTCCAACATCGATTTGCTCCTGCAAGAGTACAAGCAGTCAGCTGAGGAGTTTTAGACTACTGAAGTGAATCATAAAGTCACTCGGCCGCTCTGGGAATGTTGAAAATATTAACCCTTAAATGCACACGATCAAGACAAAAATAAGCAATTCTATTCTGGTTCCTGAAATACGATAACCCGAAGTTGTGTGAAAAGACTCACAACCTTCTCTGTCAAGTGATCAGTGTCAGAGTTCAGGTTCAGACTGAACAGGAAGTGAGCTGATTATTCGAACCACAGTCTATTAAAAGAACTAAATCATCTATTACATCCTCTCCATCACAGGCATCTTTAAACCGCATTTCCCACTGATATGATGTAAAAGTCACAAAGACTATAGAGTTTCGTACGGCAGATGAATCAAAGTAAATTAAATCCATGACATTTAAGTCTATAAGAAGCTTAACACAACACTGAAATGTTTACATGAGAAATCCATCCTTTCTGGGAAGTTTTCCACAGACATCTGCCCACACCGGGCCAGGAGGAAGGACTAAGCTTTTGCTTTATGCATTCACATTCAGTACGCAAATGCTTGCGTGTAGGTCAGTGGGTACGCAAGCACAGGTAAATGCTTGTGAAACCTACCACTTGCACAGCCCACAAATAATAAATTTACACATCAATTTACCTCATGCTTTCTCACACCACGAGACAACCCTCTCGATCAACACTCCGACAATGCAAGCATTACTGTTTAACAATGAGCATTTCATGGTTGCCTACTCCACTGTGGAAACAAACTGCTGCACAGCATCTCCCATGTTCGGAAATCAATGGTCCTCTGGGTTCATTTCACCAATCACCTTCTTTTCACCCTCCTTGCTGCTGCCCCTCCCTGCCGCTAGAAAAAAAAAGCCTGCGCCACCAAGCATGGCAACAGTTGCCTGGAGCTACCAAAGCTAAGAATAACTTGATTTTGGAGCAAAGGCTAGAAGAAAATCATTCACAAGAAAACCTTTGTAGATCCAGTTAATGAGTCCCTGCTCTCATACGCACCGTTCATTTTAATGCGATGCGGTCCTTTCAATTTACATAATGATCCCTTCACAACAAAATTAATAACAATTGTGCAGGGAATCAATCACTTCTAATTATGATATCAGAATGTAATTCAACCCCCCCTTTTTTAATGTAAACATCATTCTTTATGCAGGCGGTTTCTTTACAGATGAAAATTCTGGCCTCATAAAAAAAAATCAAAAGCGGCAATCTTGAATTAAAGCCTCTCAAATTGTTTGTGTGCCAATCGGAATTGAAGATGAGCGGCAGACAAGCCCATGAAACTCTGGACTTAAACACAGCTGTCAAGGAGTCACTGTGTCCTGCAGTCAGTAAATACAGTGCTCGGCCATGGCAACAGCTAAATGCCACAGCACAAGTGGAGCACATTTTACCCACTGGGACCTTACGCACAGATCCAACAAGTAAATGTCAAAAGAATATTCAAATAAAATATCTCAGGGGAAATAAAACAAACAGCTGTTTCCTTCTTAGCCGTGTTTAACATTTGGAATGTGAGAACATCGGTTTGGGAGATCTCGTCAGCGTTTTAGGTTAAAGTGAGATGCCACTAGGATTTTTTCAAGAACACACTATTGTGCTGAATGCATACTACGCTGCGGTGACACTGCAGTTAAACTTCAGCTGATAATGTGAGGAAAAACATCAATCCTTCCTTGTTGACCTTTAACCATCTGTCTCTTTCTCTGCCCTTCTTTCCCTTATACCCTCTCTCTTCCTGCATCTTTCTTGTCAGTGTGTGTATTGCCATTGCTCTGCTGTTTCCTTATGGCTTTCTACTCAGTGGGATGCTCCATGTGACTGTGGATTGTGTCCCGATGTGCACCGGTGCGAGGAGACTAGGTGGGGACACATCCGTGTACCTGGCTCTCCTTGTGTGTCTGCGGTGCTATCATTAGCGCCAGTGCCTTTCCAAGAGAACTCTCTCTTTCCCCCGCCTTCTTACCCCGCTCTCCTCTCCACTTTTCTATCATTTGCTCACCCACCTGGGAGCGACAATTAGGGAGGCATTAAAGTGGTGAGCCAACCCTCCCTCCATGACCTCCCCCATGGGGAAAAATGGAGGGAGGCGAGCTGTAAAACCGCCAGTGCACGGCTGCACCCCTTCCTCAAAGGCTCTACCCTCTAAAAAGACATCCAGACGAACAGGACGAGAAGCTGGCTGGAACAGTTGAGGATAAGTCATGACTTTGTGTTTATCCAACTGTGGAAGGTTAGCAAGTTAAGGGATGAAATAAGTTACAGCAGCCTCAGTCTATCTGACCTCCCCCCATCTGTGAGTACACCAGCTGCAACAAAGCTGACCGCAGCCTCGCCCCCCAGGCTTACAGTTGAATCATTTTTAGTGTTGTTTAGATCTGTTATGGCAGCATAGCTTTGGCATGATCCTAAATGACAGAAAATAAAATAAAAGATAAGATGAAATCAGTGCAAATACTTCCTTTGACCTCATTCTTCAGTGCTAGTTATAGTCTAATTATAGACTTCATTCATTCTTAGAATGATACCAGTGTGAAAACAATATATATGGAGCACACTGGAAAAAATAGCTACAATCACAGTGTTGAAGTAGTCATAAAACAAGGCTTAAGTCGGTTGCCCAGGTTAATGTGAGGTGCTTTCTGGACACCTAATGGATTAAATGCACTGAGCTGTAAAACCTGCATGATTTGCACCAGGTTACAAACTACCTAGATGCCAGATTTCAGGGTAAAATGCATCCCAGCACTGTTTGAAAATAATAAAGGGGCAGGTCCCAACACACCCAAAACTTCAGAACAATCACAGACCTGGAAACTGTGAGTTAACATGCCAATATCCTCATCTGATAATAACACGTGTCATTTTTGTTCTGCTGTTTTGATATGCACTATTTACCTTTATTTTCCTGCTTAAAGGCTCATTTTTAATATATGTCATTTTTTCTTTTCTTAATGAAATCAGCCTTGAATGATTCCAAATGTATGCTTTCTAATTGATGTTGTGGACTGCGCATCGAGATACGTGTTGCAGCATGCCGGAGTGCTACGCGACCTATTTATAAACAAAAATGGCCATGACTAATTGTCGCAATTAGCACTGAAGCTAAAGCTTAAATAACTGAAAATATAGAGTGGTGAGAGGAACTACTTACTATTCTACAACCGAACGTGGCCCTGGGGCTCATTTTCCTTCTCTGCACGACTCACCCCTCTATTATTAGGGCAGAATTTGAGCAACATCTACAGATAATTTCAGCAGAAAGCTTTCCTTATCACCTTGCTTTTCTTTCAGTTGGGAGGACATGATCCACAGGGATTGTCCTCTACTGCTGTTTTAATTCTCCTCAGTATTACAAATTTAGCACTGATTGATTTCTGATATTAGCCCATTAAGCTCTTATCAATGATTACATAACTCATCACATTTACATATTATAATCAACTCAACCAACCAATAACCTTAAACAGCATGTGTAAAAAATCAGTAGTCATACATGTGACTCAATCCCCCTATGTCTTTAATAAGCTGTGAGGCACATGCATTCATATACATAAACATGAGCACTTGCCTAGCCATGTGCACACATCCCACTATACAGATTTCACATCCTTTCCAGCCAAGGAATTTGAATTCTCTTCAGCGATTTGGAAACCGCTCAAATGCCCCCTGACTTTTGTGTTGACTCTGTTTGAGTTTGAGAGTGAATAACGAAGACGCAAATCAGCAATAAAGAGGAATCTGAAGGCAAAGAGGAGGAAAAACTGACAGCCAAAATGAAAAGGACGACGATGGGGCCAAGAAATGAAGGACAGAGAGGAGACGAGAGGAAGAGAGAAGTGTAAAAGAACATTGGAGAGTAGTTAGAGGAGTAGAGTGGGTACAGTAAAAGCTCTCCTTTGGTTGGCATCCTGCCAGCCCCTGGACAGAGATGCAGCTCGCTGCTCTCCGCCTACTGACCGCCTCCTCATCTGAACGCTCACTCTGCATTAAGGGCTCCAATCAAATATTCATTCTCCAAAACCGGCACTTATATAACCGATACAACAAGTGCGTCTCCGAGCTGACCTGACTGAGCAGAACAATGTGTTACACCGAGCGAGGAGCAAACAATCAACCGTGCAGCAAACAAAGGGTCAGCAGCACGGGCCCACTCAGAGCAGAGGATATTCTTGTGCAGCAGCTAACAACCTTTGCCTGCAGAGTGCTCTGTTGCTGCTAATTAACAAATGGATAATTTCAGAGGAAAAGCAGGAGGCGCCGTTTATGGAGCCGAAAAAATGGGTTGCTTTTAATAATTACGGGAGCAAAACAGCTCTAAATAAATGATAAGGACGCAGAGATTAGAGAGTTATTTGCTCTTACATTAGAGGCAAATGTGCTTTCTGTTATGAACTCAAAACCTAGAAGCTAATGCGACTCTACAAATGCACTGTGTGCCGAAAGCACTTATACAGCAAATTTTAATACACTTAGATCATTGTCTAACATTTTTTCTTTGCTACATTAGGAAATGTTTAACAATTACGGCTCAAATTGGCTGATTTTAAAAGAACAGACCAGACAAGGTGGAATTTAGACCTAGAAAAGGGCATCCTCTTATACTTCACCCAGTGTTACAGTGAAGTGAAGTCATGCGTCTATCACATTCAGTACATATTTTCCTCATGAATTGAGCTTTAGCTCTGTAAATGTTAACTCAGTCATTCTACATCCCACTGATTCAAACTTTTCTCAAAAGTTTTGATGGCTGGGAAATATATTACTTGTACTTCCTGACCTTGCTTCTTGGCATTTGTGCAAAATGATCCCAAACCTGTTGACGTCACCTATACAACAATTCATTTTTCTTATAGAGCAGTTCGTCAGCGCAGTGGCATTTTGAATTATGTTTAGCAAACCAAAGCAAAACAAAAAGACAGGAGACGAGAGCGGGATGAGAATGTGTTGTCAATGACTTTGCTGAGCACGAGGCCTGAATGGGTGACGTTCTGATGGGTGACTAGTGTGTATCTTTGTAAAGGACTGAAACACTGTCACCTCGCACATGTTGAAAATATGTAGTACGTGTAAATGATACATCTAAAAGCTGGTCTACTGGAACTCATTGTTGAATGACGAAATCTATAAATGAGTGACCTATCAAGTCAGTCTACGTGGACCTTTTTTCCTTTATTCCTTGCCAACAGACATTATAGTAGTCACAATAATAAGTTATTTTAGCAAGGCTGAATCTATTTTGAACTTGCAGTTGCCTAGTTAAAGAAGATGGCATGAGTTTATATCATAAACTTAAATAAATGTGTCTATTCCCCCCCCGATCTCTGACTGCAGTTTTGCTGATTAGGAATTATTATTAATTATTGCTATACATTTTGCACTTAGAGTGTGTGTTTGTGTGAGAGAGAGAATATGTGAGAAGTTGTTTTTGCTCCAGTACAAAAAAACCTCTGCCCCGGGGGCCGATCACAGAGTTGTTACACCTGTGCTGGAGTGTAAAACACTTCTTCTGTCACGGTTCTGGGTCAGTTTGACCCAGTGTTTTGAGTTATGTTAGGTGTGTTTTTTGCATTATGGATTGTTTTCTTATTCTCTTGTAGTGCTTGTGTTGGTGATGGTGATTATTATGAGAGTTTCATGTTTCTGTTTATTCGTGGTGAAGGATTTGTAGTCTCATGTATAGTTTGAGTTCCATGTATTATTTTCTGTCTGCCTCTCAGTGTTGAGTCTGTGTTTTTGTGCAGTGATTCATGTTTCCTGTTTTATTGTGAAGGTCTGTGTCTCATGTGAGTATGTTCAGTTTTACTGCTCCCCTGTCTCGTTAGCCCTGATCTCCCCAGCTGTGTCTCCCTCCTGTCTTCCATTCCCTGATTACTTCCCTGTGTATATTAGCCCTGTGTTTGCCCTTTATCAGCGTCGTGTTGTACCATCAGATTCTGCCTGTGTGTTTCTGGTTCCAGTATTCATTGCTCTAGTCATGTTTTGTTCGTTGCCAGCAATAAAGCTGTGGTTTTCTGTTGAAATTTGGCTTCACGAGTCCTGCGTTTGGATCCTCACCTCCGCCTGCCCGCACACAGAGCCTTGACATCTGGTGAAGTAGTCCAACAGAGCATTGAAACTTGAAGTACACGCCACAGAATTTATCCAATCTTAGGAGTAACATCAGGACAGACGTGTGGTAACACGTCTGTCCTCAGACGTGTTACCACACGTCATGGTAATCTAAGGAGCTTGGAAAGAAAGTGACAGGACATCTTAAATTTAAAAGGCGTTAATTTAATTAAAAGAAGTCCAGTAATTTTCTTTCCAGAAAATGGACACTTACCTGATCCATGTGAGCTACCAGGAAGTCGGCCGGCTTAACAACAGTGAGTCCTGGTTTTGGATGGGCTCTGAAGCTCATAGAGACCCATTCACCTCTTTGAAAATATTGAACCATCCCTGATTCAATCTTATCACCATCCCAATAATTACACCAAGGGCAGGACTCATCAAGGATTCACTCTTTACAACTCAAGGGCCATTAAATGTTGTCACCATGGTAACTAGCCTTATCAGCAGACACCATCAAATGCCTTTGTTTTTTTAGGGTTGTTTTTTGTCAGGTTTTCTTTTCAAGCATTTGACCGCTACGCGATGCCATCTCAGCAGAAGAACACTAACCCAGGACAGGAGAGGACTGGCTGCACATGACAGCATGTAATTAAGCAAATCATACTAAACGCACTTTTCCTACCAGCTTCTTGCTAATTAAAAATCACAAGTACGGTATGTTTAAAGGGTATTGATGTCAATGATTCTTCTGGTTTCTGATCTTCGCCTTTTAGGCCCCTCTTCCTTGGAATCAGCTCCCAGTTTGGAATCAGCGGACACGCTCTCTAGTTTTAAGATTAGACTTAAAACTTTCCTGTTTGATAAAGCATTTAGTGATGGCTGGATCAGGTGACCTTAAAGCCTCACTTAGCTACACTTCAATATTCCCAATTTGCTGTTAGATTCCCACTATGCACTGTTTCTTCTTCACTCCCCTTTTATCACTCTCCACGTGTTTGCATTTAATCACTAGTTATTAGCAGTGTTGGTCAAGTTACTTGAAAAAAGTAATCAGTAACTAATTACTGATTACTTCCCCCAAAAGTAATCCCGTTACTTTACTGATTACTTATTTTCAAAAGTAATTAATTACTTAGTTAC
>NW_005187408.1:3930460-3942616 GCF_000239375.1 Pundamilia nyererei
GACGCTAATGTTTTTGTCACTTTTTATGGAATCAAACTCAAAGTAAGGTCAGTACTTCCACGCTTTAAACGCTGCACGCTCATACTCTCTCCCGCACTCGATATATTATCCATTGTTGCTCTGCACACAGCTGTTGTCACGAATGTCGCACTCGCTTACGTCATTGTCATGAGACACTTGCAAAAAAATCACGGTTTTAGTAATGCAGTAACGCAGCGTTCCTACGGGAAAGTAACGGTAATCTAATTACGTTTTTGCAATAGTAATCCCTTACTTTACTACTTTACCCTTACGTTACAAGTAACACGTTACTGCCCATCTCTGGTTATTAGTCATTTCTGGCTCTCTTTCACAGTGTGTCTTTTGTCCTGTCTCCCTCTCCTCACTTCAAGCGGGGACAACAGATGACTGCCCCTCCCTGAGCCTGGTTCTATCAGGGGTTTCTTCCTTTTAACGGGGAGTTTTTTCTTTCCACTGTTGCCAAGTGCTCACTTAAAGACATTGTTTTAGCATTGAAGTTTATTCCAACAGTACTGGCACCAAATTCCAAATGTATGATATTGTGGCTTCGGTACCCACCATAGCTTTAGCTCTGATGCTTACTATGGACCTTCTTCAAGGTTAGTTGATTTAGGAAATGAATCAAACCTCCATACTTCATTGAAATGTTTACTGCATTTCTGACTTTTATGCTACATTAGAGAGTTTCAAGTCCCAACAGTAGACTTTGGCAGCTGGATGTGTTTTCTAAGTTTCCTGTTTCAGACCTCTGTCTCCAGGAAGTGAAATAGAGTGCCTACCATCAAGACTTTCATAACCTAGATGTTACTGTGTGAGGGAATGCCAAAGTCTCCACTGTTAAGTGGTCAGTAATGGCAAAGTAATTCAATCCGAGTGGGTTTTTCTCTTTCCACTCAAAACTTCCGGTACAATCGCTTCTTGTTATGTGGGCGAGCAGCTTTCCGGAAAACACACCAAGACATCTTAGTGACTCTGCCAACAAGCCAATAATGCAATGGCAATTAGAACACAATTATGGCTTCAATTGTTCTTTAATTGAATTGTGTTACTGCCTTACAGGGCTGTGTGAATAAAGCATATAGACGTAATGTGCATGCTGCTACTTGCTGAGGCATCACGAAGATGCTGGGGTTAAAGTCTGAGATTGTGTCTCATTTAGATCAAGGCTGTGTAGGATGGGCTCTAAGACGTGAGAAGAGAAAGAAAGAGAAAATACAGACATTGAGAAAAAGCTCCAAGCTTAAGGAGAAACAGAAGCAACTGTGTTCTAGCACTGATGAAAGGTCATGATGACTCTTCTCTCACTCTTATTTCTCCTGCATAAATCACATATCCACACAATCATCCAACTTCTTTGTGTCCATTACGGTCTGCAGCTGTAATAGAAGAAGCAGTCAGATCATTTATTTAAAGTGGACCTATTATGCTTTCGTTATTCTGTGCCTTTAGTGTCACATTAGTGGATGCTGATGGATATTAAACATGGCCAAAGTTTCAAATAATGAGCTCAGACCTATGTAGAAGCAATTTCAGTGAGCCAGACTGCTTTGAATGTTGCTTTTCAGACAGTTTTTATTATCTAGGATTGGTAACACATCAAGAGAGGGACATTTCAGAGTGTGAGCACAACAGCCAAATGCACCTACTGTTCACAACTTCTGTTTACAATCGGCAGCCAATCAGAAGAAAGTTGGCTAAACAGAAGGTTGTCGTTAAAGAGAGAAGAGCTAAAATGGATTGTATAAATTATCCATTGTATAATTAAAAAAAAATTTGAACTGTATATCATGCGAAGCTGCTCTTGTGGATTTTAAAAATTAAAAAAATGAGAAAACTTGAATATAACATAACAGGAAAATGTAGTCCTAAATTAAATACTTAAATTATTACATAAAAATGACAACAAAAAGTTATTGTAGCTCCATAAAGAGGAGCTGTTTCTATACTTTGGTATTTCCCAAAGTAGAGGTTTGGGTGTGCTCTACAAAGCCACAAGATAAATTTAAGGCTCCTGAGTTGATTAATGGATAAGAAAACAAGAAGAAAGCTGTTACGCTACACACATTTGTATTAATGTTCATTTCATTTGAATTTGCTTGCTGTTTCAACAGCAATAATTTTAAGCAATTTGTCATCGTTGCCGACTGCGTTCCAAATTTTAAGGCAAAGTGCGAATTTATGATATATTCATCTGACTCATATATATTTAAATCAGCACATCATTCAGGTGTTTGTAGCAGAGTATCAAGAGGTCAGTGTGAAACAGAGGTTGGCTGCTAGAGAGGAACCAAGGTCGTCCTTGTTTGCTTGATAGTTCATAGAGCACAGGTCATATTTGGCTGTCATTAGAGAAGGTTTATTGGGTGGCAAAATGTCACAGCATCACTGACACTTCCAGCTCACTGAGCTGAAGCGTTGTGAAAACCTAGAAGAAGCGGTCGGATATCAAAACTGGTGCCAAAAACTGCACTGATGTGTAACTACAAAGCATATCTTCCATGATGAGGTTCAGCGGATAACTGAGCTCAGCTCCCCTCCACTTTGGTTTCTGTAACTGGGGACACTTTACTCCTAGTTGCTGTACCTTCCATGGAAGCGGACACAAAACTTTTTAATGGATGAAGTTGCTGATAGCAAACCAGAGAGATTCCTTTATTATGTGATGAAAAACACAAGAGTATCCAATTACACACTTCACCGGTTACTTGTCGTGTATAAATGGTTCCTCAAACAAACAAACAAACAAAGAAACACAGACAAAAAAACACTCATTAGGTCAGAGTGTTTCTCAAAACATAAGTCAGCTATGCTGTCTTCTAGTCATTTTTTAATGATAACTTTTGATCATAAGATGCTTCTTCTGCAAATTGTTTAATCCCAACAATATTCAAAATTCACGAATAAAGCACTAGGCTTATGGCCTGTTTGTCGTTGTCTGCTGCAAACACCTTTATGTGACTAACATTTAACTGGTGTTTCTTTTCTACAAGACACGGATGCACACTGACATAGCACATAGGACATAGCACATAGATATGTGTATATATATATATATTCTCCCATCCCTTTTAACTAGATTACCCTCTGTCAAACACTCGGTGAACACTGAGTCAAAAAGAACATCTCTGAACATACTGCTTGTTAAACATGATCCAACCGTCTCCCTGCCAAATGCAAACAAACGTAGATGCAGAGAAACCAAAGTGAGTGTCTTGTATATATGTCACAATGTTATGAATTATGGATGTCCTGCGCTGAAATCTATAGGTGGAAAATCTTATGCAAGCCAGCTGTGGTGTCATATTCGATGAAGTGAGATAGTTCTTTAGAAAGTCTACATCTTTATTTTGGTTGACGCTTTACTGCATGCACAAGTGTAACTTACATATTGGTGTACCTCAGCTCGTGTGTCGGCACACTAAACACTGCACAGAATGCATTTGGGTGACTTTGTTGCACACTGTGCACCTAACAGTGTTAGGTGTCGCTCAGTAAAGTGATAGGTAGGCTGGATGCCAACATCCATCCAATTATTTACTGTCATTGTTGTGTTTTCCAGGAGGGCACTCTGACAGTACACATAAAAGACATGATGAACTTGAAGACAGCACTCTTCACTGACCCTGCCTCAGCAGTTGAGTCTAAAACGAACGCTGTGACATTTTTATAAACTGTTGAGAGCATCAATAAAGTGAAAAGAACACCACTTCATAGAGCTTTCAATTTAACATGAGTTGATAACCAAATAGTAAGACCATACATTATAATCGAGAGCAGTTACACCAAGGAAATAACCATCGATCCTAGCGACGTGAATTGAGACAAATGGGAGATACGAGCAGGTGATTCTACCTGGAGGGTGTGGATGGAAAAAAAAGTCAGTCTGTAATCGAACATCATCAGAGTCCAGATCTCCAGAAACACTACTCTTATATTTCATTCACACCTATTTCATGGTTGTGCTGTAGATCACTTCCTGTTAAAAGGGAGTTCTTCCTCCCCACCATCGCCAAGTTTTTAGTCATACTGGATCACTGACTTGTTGGGGTTTATATATTGTAGCTCTTCAAAGTGACTTGAATTGAATTAATTTAACACTTATTTTGAGTTTACTTTGAATCTCTGAATCCCATATTTATGTAACTTGGAAAAAAACAAAACAAAAAAACAAACAGTGCTTTATCTCAGCAACAACACTGCTCTGTGCACCTGTGACGTTTTTTGGTGTAAAGAGTAAAATCCTTGCTCAGTGACAACAAGTGCTTACGAGAGAGACACTAAATACCCACTACATACAATTCTTATCATTATCGGCCTCTTTAATTGCTGTATGGGTGTTGTATTACAACCAACCATGGCATGCCTAGTTCCACTTTGCAACCCATTAAAATATAAAGTGGGTACAGCTAATGGTATAGTTTTAAAATGTGTAATGTTCCGCATCTATTGAGCTCAACAGGCTCTCTTCCAACAAGTGTATTTAGCTTTCTGACTCAAGAACACGCTAGGGACTGAGGATGGCCCTTTGTGGTAAGAAAGCCTTCCCTGGTAATGGCAGTAATATCTAAGGGCTTTTACCATCTCTATTTCCCATAATACACTTTATAGATGTTTCAGTATCCAACAATTAGTGGCATCCTCCCACAGTTTAACATTAAGGACCACAAAGGACAGCTAATGTGAATATTGTGATGCTAATGCTTGTTTTACCCTAATGTACATCCTTAAAAGGGGATTGTCTGAAAACCCAACAGGACAGCTGTATCTGCATTTTCAATAAATTTTTTGTATTCCCAATTAAAAGTATATAAAGTTAGATAAAGTTAGAAAGTTAAAGTTAGATATAATTTGTTGGACAGAGACACAGTTTTTGCAGTTTTGCCTTTTTTACTCAAGCAGCCAGCATGTGATTGAACTGAAGACTTTCAGCTTTAAGGAGTTTTACAAAAAATGCTGCATTGAATGCTGATTACAACCATTTCTATACACAGTCAACCATTTTCAAAGCCTAAAATATGAATGAGCAATTGACTGACAAGCGGTTTCATGGCCAGCTGAGGCCTATTTTCTTGTTATTTCATGACAAATTAAGCAGACATAATATCTCAAGTTCAAAGTTGTGAACTTCCACTGCAGGTTATACCTTCCACTGCCGAAATTGGCAGTCAACAGGAGGTAGCAGGGTGAATTGTGAAGTTTACCAGCCTATACTCTCTGCTCTCTCCTCAGATTAAGCCAAATGCTGCAAAACAAATCAGACACAATACAAATGGATAATGATCCAAAAAATACTCCGAAAGACTGTCTGTATGATCAACTCGGTCACCTATTACATCTCCAAGTTTCTGGCTTTGATCCTCAACCCGCTGGTAGGCAGCTCTGAACATCACATCCAGAACACCCTTGATTTTGTTGAGAACGTGAGAGATGTCATTATGGAGGCAGATGGAACCATGGTCTCATACAACGTTACATCTCTCCTCACTTGCATCCCAGTCACGGAAACATTGGATGTAGTCCCTAAGATATTACAGGATGATCCCAACCTCAGCAGCAGGGCCACTCTCAGCATCGACCAAGTGTGCTTTTGGAACTGTGTCTTCATTCCACCTACTTCACATACAAGGGTCAGTTCTACAGGCAGAAACATGGGTGTGCCATGGGCTCCCCAGTTTCACCCATCGTGGCCAATTTGTACATGGAAGAAGTGGAAAAGAGGGCTTTGCTATCCTACCTTGGAACACCACAAATTGGTTCAGATATGTGGATGACACCTGGGTGAAAATCAAATCTCAGGACGTACCACATTTCACAGGTCACATTAACTCGGTGGACCGACACATCAAATTCACCAGGGAGGATATGAAAAGTGGCAGGTTAGCCTTCTTAGACTGTGAGATTTCCATCAGTAATGGGGGACATCTAAAAGCTCACGTGTACCGTAAACCTATACATACGGATCAGTATCTAAGGTTTCACTGTCATCATCCACTGGAGCACAAACTGGGTGTCATCAGGACGCTACAACACAGAGCGAACATGATCCCCACTGACACAGCGGCCAGGGAGGCAGAAGAACAGCACATCAAGAAGGCCCTAAATGTGGTTATCCCAGCTGGACTTTTGTCAAAGCTGGGAAGGCGCCAAAAGAAAGCTCCAGCCGGTCCAGGAGAGAAGGGGGGCCTAAGGGTACATCTTTCGCCATCTTACAATGCTGTGATTGCAGCCATTCCCCCAACTCTCTGTGAATGGTACTCATGGCCATTGATCAGTGGCTTTTGGTCAGTGGTTGTTGATCAATGGTTATGAGAATTTGCATAATTAAGATTAAGGAACTGACCTCCCAGCCCATCGTTCCTTCAGTGGGCTGGTTTCAGTCATTATGCAAATGTACTGTTTATAAGATTTGGGGAAACCTGCAGTCAGCTGAGACTGAAGAAGTCACTTGGATGAGTGACGAAACGTTTCTCCCACACAACGCTACGTCCAGATGAACAGAATCAACTTTTGGAGAACAGAGTACAGTTTACAGTTATTGAAGAGAGATACAAAAAAAACCCAAGAAGCAACTGAAGGAAAAGTCCTTTCCTAACGGCCCAGCAGAGCATTTCAAGGGAGGAAACACAGCATTTGGTGTTGTCCATGGGTTTTAAGCTTCAGGCACTCACTGACTGCAAATAATTTTTATTCAAATATTAAAAACAATGCTTATATTTAAAATGATGCAAGTCTGAACTATTACTGTTGAGCCTCTGAAAATGCAGGACTATGTATAAAAATGGCTGTAATCCATAAACAGTTTATGCAATATTTTTGGAAAACTTGCTTTATAATCCACTTTGTGCAACACATTACAGATCTAAATGCACACATTTCTTTAAGATGAGTCCTAACAGTAACATCTAAGATAAGATACATTAAAATGTAGTATGTCAAAAACACAGGGGAACGATGCTACAGTAAATGGCAAGAGGTATAAACAATAGCATAAAAGCAAATCAATACATATGATACATGATTTATGAATGCAGGCAGTTACAGGGAGTGTGCCAGACTCTATGCTTGCTGCATGGGTAAGGATAAAGTAGAGCCATGAATCATTTTCACATGGCAAAATCCATAGATAAATCGCAGCTGGCTAGCACTGAGTCATGTGCTGGTGGTGGCTACTAGACTGGATCTGCAAATTGCCAGCGCGATGGACATTAGGATGATGGCTTTCTTCTCTAAGTTGCTGAAATGAATCTCATCAGAGAGCACGGACAAACTCTCTGTCTCAGTTAATACAGCCTTTCATGCAATGCCACACCTGCTGCACTGTGCGCTGAACGGGCCGGTGCATCCTATATGTCAAACCATGACCAGAAGAAACAATAAGGAAAGTCATCAAGTCCTTGACACTTGCAAAAAAATAGACCGTCACACACACCCACACACGCACATCTGTGCTCAGTGTCCGTCCCATCCTGATAAGCATCGTCAGAGATAATGGCTTTGTTAATGAAGTGAGACCTGCTTGAGACCAGCAGCTGATACAGCTGATGGTTATCAGTGGGTGGAGATGTCAATGGTGCAGTAATAAAGTGAATATTTCCTGTGGCACACTTTTAGGACGGAGATGTGCCTCACTATGTACTAACACGCTTATCTCTGCAATCAGTAATATATTGATCGTGCATCTGTCTGTCTAACGTTATAATCGGGCATAACAGCGACCTAATGAACATATGGTGCGTGTTCTGTATTTGCACGTGAATCTATAAAAAGCCTTAAACTGATCCCACACCACTTCCTGCAGTCAGCAACATCACTGAGCTGTTAATGATGGCTTTCATGTGGAACCCTTGCAAATTACAACATGCAACTGTAACAGAAGATCACTGCAGGTGTTTTTGACCATTAGTAAGCCTACCTAACGCACATCACACATATTTAGCTGCCATCACAGAGAAACAGCACGTCTCGTAATAGCCAGCAACTTGGTGGTATGTGAGTGTGTGCAACGTTCCATAATGTCTTGGTTATTTCAAGCTCCACATTGATCCTCGTTACATCTCTTCACCTGTTGTTCGCTGACAGAATTGCTAATAGCGCTGGACTGGAGAAACTGTTTACGGGCTTTTGTGATAAAAGAGTGCATCAGTGCTTTCAATAAAACCGGGCTGGCTCAACAAAAAAATTCTGCTCACGTTCTTTTATCCGCCGATGAAACCCTTCAGGTGCGTCAGAGTGTCATAGAAGCAGCTCGCGTTAAATTAGACCAAGGCTAATGTCACCCCAATCTCAACAGGCTGGCTAATTACTGTCATCCTTTCATGCCCCGGAGATGAGAGGTCACAGAGAGGTTTGGGAGAGGCAGTCAGTGTAACTCCTCCAAAGAAGGATCTTCCAAAAAACAAGTCAAAGGCTGCCGTCTTCAGAGTAGGAAGATCATCTCATAACACTGCAGCGATGATCAGTCCTGGTCAGTGTGACAATAACAATAATTTGTAATTAGATTTTGTCAAACCTGAGGCAAACACGTCGTTACCACAAAGCTGAATTACACTAGTAAATTACACTGATCATTCCCATCTATCTATCCTTCCCTTTTCAAGGTGACTGACAGCCGTCTGCTCACACCCACTCCTAATTCCCATCAATCACAAATGTTTCCGGCATTATGCCCATTATGTGTCATCCAAAAAGAGGCAGTGACACAAATCATTCACCACATGCTCGACTGTTTCTGTCAGATAGAACAAGCATAAAAAATTGAATGAGGATATATGGAAAACGGGGAGAGGAGAGGGATGGAATGAAGACAGGAATGGAAGGAAGGAAAGAAGGAGATCTGCACACCCACACAAAGGCCCCATTAATCAAAGGGCTGTCCTGCACGCCTCGTGACAAATGAAACAGAATAATGGTTTCCGTGACGAGGAAAATATGGGATAGAATGGCCCTCACATTGTAACGATTCTTCGTCTATATCTGGATATCAAATTAGTACCAGCATACTAAGTGCCTGCACAACTCCATTTGCCACATCAGCCTATCTTCATGGATTAAGCAACTACTAAACACGTGCAAAAGAATTTAAAAATTCATTTACTAGTTTGGGGTTTTTTCCCATCAATTTTCAGCCTTGATCAACGACTGCATTACTCCCCAAATGCAGGCAAATTGACGAGCACACTGATGATAACAAATTGCTCATCGCCTCAACTTTTTCAGAGAGGGCTGTGACATGAGGCTATTATAGCAAAGAGGCAGGTTGTACTTCATTTCATTGCAATTCGCTGAGTTGTGAGAGGTCTCATGAGATACACAGTGGATTTCAGCATTAATGATGTTATGGCCTTGGGCTAGAAACAAACAAAAAAAATCTACACCAAAGTGAGGTTTGCTTACTTTGAAACACTCAGTCTGAATCTGAGGAAGACGTAACAGCACGTGAAGACTACCCAGCTGATGATTTATATAACCTTTGAGCCTTAACTCTAAGGGTAACAGTGAAAAGTGCATTTTTGTGATCTAATTCAATCATATCATTTTAAACAATGCTTTGACATTCATGTCACGTCTGAACTCGAGCCACATGCGTGCACGGTGGTATATCATTCACACAGAGGCAGGCAGTAACACATTAGTTTGCCAAATGTTGCTGTGCTTGTTTGTTTCTTTAGTAACGACCACTGCAAGGTATTACTCTTTGAAGCTGAAATTGCATTTATTAATCCCAGTAATGCAAACATCTTTCAATGTTTTGAGGGGGCTTTTTTCATCAGCAGTTTAAGGTTGTTTTTTATTAATTCGGTCTTCGGTGTGGGGTAGTTAGCTTTTACTGAATGGGAAAAAATAGACAAAAAGTGAGTTTTCACCAACTCCAAAGTTGTTTTATTTATATAATATCTGGGTAACACTTTATATAAAACACACAAACCTCAGTAATGATGATTTAATGCATGAATGCAGGGTTAATCAAAGACCCGTGATCACCCTGAAGAACTGATTAAGTCACTATCACTTTACATTACTGTTCACACTTGATAGATCATCAGTTAAGGGATGTCAATTCACAGTTAGTTCATACATGAAGTGATACAGAGCCAAATTAGCTGGATTAGAGTTACATAACTTGTTATTTTAGTGCCTATTTTCTCTTAGTTATAAGAGTATGTTGCTGTTTTTTAAAAGCAAACTAGTCATCAGAAGCAAGTGCTTACCAAGTAACCCTAAATAAATCCTATTAAATAATAAAAAAATTAAAGCAACCCATATATAAAAGAATAACTGAATTGCATGGTTAAATTCCTAAAAAATAGAAAGCTCACCAAAAATCGCATCCCTTGCTCAACGATATGCAAACAAGCTTATCGTCTGAGTAAGTGTGTTACCAGCATAGCCACGGTGCATGTGAAATGCATGGAGATAGTGGTGATAAGGTTATCGAAATCAACCATGAAACATAGATATACAAAAGCAAAGTTTTACCATAACAGCTTGTTGTGTGCTTGGTGCAAAATAAAGTAAATAACAGCCTTGTTCATGCAATGTTACAGTGGCGAGTTGGTCTAAACAGAAAAGGATATGAGCTAACAAGCTAGCAGGATTTTGAACCTTAAAAAAGAAAATTGCAGAAACTCTGGGAACAAAAAAATGGTATTTTATTTAACAACAAGGGTAAGTTGCATAGAGATGGCAGATGTTGCTCAGCAGGCAATGCTGTGATGATATTTAATCATTTATTTGTTTATGTGTATTCCTAAAGCAACATTTTAAAAAGGACGAATATCCTTAGCATCCAATTTGACTGACAGAATACGATGATTTTAGATGATGATTTTTTTTCCTGATTCCACAGTTAAATTCACATTCGTTACATTGCCCACGAGTTCCTGCATGTGGCGAAACTATATGCAGAGGAGCAATTCCTCCACACCGCCCAAAAGAATAAATTTGCAGATTTTCCTCATCACGTACCATATCCAGCTGCACAGCACCCCATCAAACCCCTGCATTTGTTCATAATTGATGGTCTGCAGCACTGTGGGACTCAAAGGGGAGAATACAATATTGCGTTATTGCTTGCTTAAAGTATGAGGACGATACACACAGTGTGTTTGGACTGTGCTAACACCACAGAGAGGTGAGGAGAGAAACAGTTTCACATTGAATTTTGTATTGGATGAGGAAATAAAAGATATTACTGTAGCCTCACACATGGTTCTCAGCTCAGGGTTCTGCCCTTCAACTGGGAGTTTCACATGAAATGGATGTTATGAAGTTTGATGAGGTAAGGAGGGCCCTTGTGTGACTGCTAGCCTCGATGTATGAACATAAAAGAGAAATATCAAATATGTATTTATTCAATGAGTATGATTAGATGATGTTTAAAGTATATATTTATCATAATAAGTCTCTGTGTTGCATATTTTTCTGCATGGAGGTGTGGGTGTACATACTGTACATCTGTGCATATCCGTGTGTGTGTGTGTTTGTTCTGGCAATGCAATATAGCTGTTGTTCTCTGCAAAGTAAATATAAAAGAAGGGAATAATCCAAGAGAGATTGCCTTTGAAACCACCAGCATCATCTCACAGAAAACAGGTTTATCCTCTCAGTCAGGTAGAGTTTAAAGACAAGAAAAACTCCCTTTTCTGATTCTCTGCTCAATTTGTCTTCCCATATCTCAACAGACTCCCCCCATCAAAAAAAAGAAAAAAAAAGTGTGAAAACGAGCCAATGATGAGCCAATGATATTATGATGTTGTAAATGTCACCAAGTAAACAGTGTGGACATCCACACAGATTCCCTCTGAGTGCTTCCTTGCACTCCCACAGAAGTCCATTAGCTTGTCATTCGCTTTCTTTATAGTCATTCAGCTTTTGCACATGGCCCGTGGCAGTATGGAGCAGCATGATCCACATGAATAACAATATCTGATTATTCAGACAGCAGCCAAGTGACTCAGCTGTCTCTACTGTATTCTATCATCTCATCTCTTCCTTCCTTTTCCTTCTGTCGTTCTCTTGCATCTCTGTCCAGCCACTTTTCTTTCCCTTCTTTCTTCCATTTATCTCCCTCTTTTATTAATCTCCCAGGTTATGGTCCATGTTGTTCATTTCACATCCTGTCCTCTTTTCTCTTCC
>NW_005187408.1:3942636-3985859 GCF_000239375.1 Pundamilia nyererei
TGTGTGTGTGTGTGTGTGTGTGTGTGTGTGTGTGTGTGTGTGTGTGTGTGTGTGTGTGTGTGCATTATCTTGTGATGTGGAAAGGCTAACTTTGCCAACGGTCATGTTGGCTTGCTGTTGTGTGGGTGGAATCACAGAAGGATGAGGGGGAGTCTGCCACATTCATAGGACAGGTAGAGCACAGTGAAGTTAGTCCTGCTGTCGAGACAGAAATAAACCCTGGGACAGCGTTCCCACAGGGACCCCCTTGTCTGTTTCCACCTTAGAATACACCTCCAACTGGATATATTTAGACTAAATGGTCTTGTTCATATTTCTCCACATATTTCTGCCTTAAACTGTGAATGACTGAAGAAACAGACCAAGTCAAAAATACAAAAATACAAGCCTGTCAAAAGTTTAATAAGACATAAATCAACTAAAACAGAGCAGACATGAAAATTATAAGCTTTTCTCAAAATCAGTAACTTTATATTCATAAAGATTTCAAAGCCAACATGAAGCTGGACGTCTGCAGCCTGCAGCGTGAAGTTCTTTATCGGACCGCCAAACTTGCAAAGTAGCAGCAGTAGGATATGTTTGGGTGCACTAGCTGTAACTTAATCCACCTCTTGCTATATGTAAAGCAGGTATACAGTAAACAGAGAGGCTGATCTTAATGAGGTAACCCTACACCATGCTAGAGTCTGCTGCCACCAGTATGAAAACAACAATATGGGCATTATTCAGAATACTTCCTGTATAGTGGCTATTGACGTGAAAAGAGGATAACCAATAGTACAAATTAATTATTTGTGAAGTCAGCTTTTCAAATGCAAACAAAGAGCAGCAACATGGATTTACTGGCAAGTTAATAAAACAGCGAAAGCAGCTTCTGGTGGTCCACGATTGCTATGACGTGAATGGAAATGTGCAAGACGCCCATTTTTTCTCCTAACCATCACTCACAAAGTCAGCCAACATTGCAGCCATGCTTTCTAAAATGCAGTGGCCTTTGATGAGGGAAATAAGTGCCACAGAACTCCAAAGAGCTGTCCTAGTCAGCTTGTTTCACGTCTGGGCAAAGTGCACCTGAACAGTAAAGGTGGTCCAGTCACACGAACCAAACCAACTCATCAAAAGAACTCTGTCCTTTACTTTGCCTTTCGCTGCCACTCTTGCGCCTTTATTCCCTCCCTCGCTATTTTCAAAGGACTAACTTTTCTTTTTTCCCCTGTTTCCTATTATCAAGAAGTCCTTTTTTCTCCCCCTTGATGAAATAAAATCCCCTCCCCACTCAAATACTGAGAAGTAGAAGCATTTTTATTAACATAAATGCAAGGACAGATAATCCCCCCCCTCCCCCCCTTACCCTTCAGAGCAAACCCACATTCTGCCCATTTCTCCCCCAGTGCTTGCTTTCCCATGAGCCTCTTTGTGTCTTTCATTTCACCTCCTCTGAAGTGGGAGACCTGTCAACCTGAAACATAAAGCTTTAATTGTGGTAATGGAGCGCTACCCTGTGATGATTGGGGCCACAGGGATCACAGTTGCAGAAGGGTCACTGTGTTGCTAGCAAATGTTGGGAAACGGTGGCACTGATCGCGAACACGTGCAGAAATGCAGGTGCCATTAGTCGCCTACAGGACACTTACTTAGAAACCATTAGAGCGTTTAACAAAGGCTGTGTGTAATTAATGTAGGCATGATAACTTAGCTATCCTACTGTACCAAATGTTGTGCTACCAGTTCTGTGGCTTGGGGCTTTGTTTGATAATTACCCTGTTAATGAGAGTAAGAGGGGAAGCAGATCAAATCAGTGCAGATAACCGGGGTTAAGTGAATTCTAAAGACCAAAATGTCCTTTCGTATTCTTCTGATGTACTAATTACAACTCAACAGACCCATATGATAATCCTTGTTGCTGTTGCTCTTTGCAACAAAAAAGATTACAGTCTGGAGAATTAGGATCTATCTTGAGGAGATCGAATGCCACAGAAGAATAACAGATTCAAATGATGATTTCACTCAAGCCCAGATGAAATTTAAAACACAATATGAAGGACATGCAGTGTCTTCTGCTGTGAAGGATAGTTGGACCTGTTGTCCACACCTTTCCTCTATCGTGTTTTACTGTCACTCACAGATCAAGACCAGCTGGCTGATAACATCATGCCATTCCTCTGGGGAAAGCCACACTTAATAAAAAGGAACAAGGTGACGAGACTAGTAGGTTAAACAACATAGTTCTGCAGCATAAACCATGTGAGGCTCTTCCCCCTTTGTTTTTCCCCTAGGTTACTTTTCATAGGAGATTCAAAAAAGAACAGATGGAAATCAATCCGGGTAAAAACAGACAGCAGGTGCTCTGGCTCTGTAGAAAGGCCAGGGATTGATCGGGGGGGAAGTGGAGGAGAGATCGTGGGCACGAACCAAGGCCTGGGCCAGTGGCCAGAAAGTACGCAGCTGCACAATTGCCACTGTCCTGGCCAGAGCTGCGGCGAGGCGCCTCCATCTTGTGCTCAGCGTGTCTAACGCGCTTGATCTGCCAAGTGCTCCTTTTAATTAACTACTCCATACAGCTGCATAATTACTCCTCTAACCTCCCCTAATCAGTCGCTCGCTGGTGCATACCATATTTTTCTGCCCTTGTTCATTGTTCATTACCTGGGTGTTGCTCATACTCAGAGCAAAGCCAACAGACAATGCAAGGTTGACTCTTTTGCACAATGGGGAGTGCGGGCTAAGTGAATGTCAGCGCTACTTTGGCACAAACCTTAAACGCAGGAAGAACAAAGACCGACACAATCACAAGAGTTATTGTCTGAGTGGGTTACAAGCTGCACGCTGTGTTCCCCGGTCGCTTCTGTTTGGATGTATTCACCAGCTTGTGCATGTTTTGTCTCTATAATCATGCAGCTGTATCACAGTAAGGAAAGAGACATAATTGCATGCTTTCTTTTACATTCAGCCCAATCCAGTGGGAAGTGTGAAAGTATCCACTGTTGTCTTGGTTACATCTTCCGTCTTGTCTTTTCTTTCTCTATAAATAACTCTAAGGGGTATGAACTCAAAGGAAGCCCCCAGTGATATGAGTCAACAGTTGGAACACAGAGTTAGGCACCAAGTAGGAAAAGATAATGACAAAGTGTTAAAAATCACACTGGAAACAAGGAAAAGTGAATGCAGCCTTACAATGGGTATTAGGATTAGGAAGTGAGGTGGACACGGGAGATTAACTTGAACCACACAATCTGTCAGTATATCAATAATCAGGCCATGTTAATGAACATTACCCTCGTGTGCGTATCAGCAGACTAATACACAAAGCAACACAACACAATGGCTCGTGATTCCCATGCTTGTGGTAGCATGACCTTCTCTTAAGCCTGTGTAAGAGCAATCTCACACTGGAACAGAGCCGACGTGGATTCCAGTGTGTTGCTGCTGATCCCGGCTGGCAGGTAGGATTTAGCCCAGAATTTTAACTGCAATTTGTATTTAGATGCTCTGTTTTTAGTGGAGGTGTTGATGGTTGCATGTGTCGCACCTGTTTTCTCTGAAACTCATAGAACGTTATAGCAGTTTGCACCAGTTATATACAGTGTGTGGGTCAAGATACAGTACATTTAAGATGACAAGGTGACACATAGAGGAGACTGTGCACAGAGAGCTTTTTGAAGATTTCTGAAAATTTACACAACTTTTCAAGGCACAATTAACACAGTTGGTACAGTGTGCCCCCATTTTCAATGATACTCTGATAAAAAAGAGTAAAAGAAGACTTACTACTGCAGCATCAAGTCAGTAAAACATCTGGGATATTGAGCAGAGGGGGTTGATAATCAACATTTCCCTCCTCATCTTTTCTGACTGTTTTTTCACTAGTTTTTATTTGGCTATTGTCAGTGTCACTACTGATATTACGAGGCGATGCCTGGACCTTGTAGAGGCTGCACAGGTAATCCAACTTCTCCAGGATGGCACATCAATATGTTGTATTGCCAGAAGGTTTGCGGTGTTCCCGGGGCTTTCCCAGTCTCAAGAGCATGAAGGTGATTCCAGGAGACAGGCAGTTACTCTAGGAGAGCTGAGCAGGACTGTAAAAGGCCCTTAACCCAGCAGCAGGTCCAGTATCTGCTCCTTTATGAGAGCAGGTTCACCGAGAGGGAAGCCATGGAGAACGTTATGCTGCCTGTAACATTAATCAGCCTGATCAGTTTGGTGGTGGGTCAGTGATAGTCTAGGGAGGTATATCCATGGAGGGATGCACAGACCTCTACAGGGTAGGCAATGGCACCCTGACTACCATTAGGTAGGTCTAGCTACATTTTTACCTAGATTCCTCCTGGTGCACCACAGTGTTCAGCCTCATGTGACGTGAGTATGCAGGTTTCTATAGGATGAAGGAATTGATACAACTGACTTTGAATTGATGCTCGCCTGAATTAAATCCAGTGGAATACCTCTGGGACATTATGATTCAGTCCATTCGACGACGCTCTAAAGTATTTGTACGTCTTAAGGTCTCATCTTGGTTTTCCCCACAGGTGAAATTACATCTGTGCGTAGAAGAGTGAAAATGTGTTTGTGTGGACACTCCTCAACAGGTATTACTCCTGATTTCTACTGTAGGATTTTCTAACTTACAAGCATGTCGAATAAAATATCTCACATGCTCTTCTCTCTGTGTTACATGTAAAAACATGCAAAGGAGCGGTAAAGCACACCTAACCCACAAGCTGTGGCTGTGTCATACTGGCTGCTCCCATCCTTTCCTCTGAGAGTTTTAACTGCCTGTCTGGAATGGCTGGGTGATGTCACTGATGCTTTCCGGTGCACTGCTCTTGTAATGGAGTCAATTTAGCTTCATGCTGAGCCATTTCTGTCCAGCCCTACCCCATGAAGGACACATTAGTGCCCCTACCCCACCCTCCATCCTTCAATCTCTTGTTTCTTCATCCCATTTCTATTTCACTATTTCACTTCCTGCTGCTCTCTCTCCATACATGCCGCTCTGCTCTTTTATATCCTTTACGTCCACATTTACATTTTGTTTTTCATGCTACAGCTCATCAGCTTGTTGCACCCCAACCCAATCCAATAAATGTGCTCCACCCATCAAAGATGCGGCCCTGCATGAGAATATAAACGTAATTGCATTAAAGTCAAATGGAAACTGCAGCAAAAAGTCTTGATTAAATACTAATCAGTGGCACTGTGAGCAGTGATAGGGCTTGTAGCAATGTGTAGCACACACTCAGACCGAGAAAGAAGCTCACACACATATCCTCCATAGTCTGCAAGTGTATTTTGGAATAAAGTAAACATCACTCTCCCCGGGTTGTTCAGCTTCTTGGAAGCAGTTGTGTGGGAGTGTGTTGTGTTTAAACACCCCACTATCTGAGTCGAGCACTCCTGCTGCTTCCTTTGAAGCTGCTTCAACTTTCATATTCTCTCTGAACAAACACACACACAAAAACTTTAGCTTTAACCACAAGCATAAAACACAAGTTGCTCTCCATCACTTTCAAAGTCAGTTGTGGTCATTCCCTCTCCACTGTCTCTCCACCTTCCAGTATCTCCAAAAGTATGCAGTATTTTCCTGTAGTTCAATTTCAGGCATCAGCTTATTATTACGTACTTACACCCGTCCGACTGCTCGCTCCATCCCTTCAATTTCTGCCTGCTGCATGACCGCACAAAGGAGGGATTAAGTTATCAGGATGATAAAGTGATATTCATACACTTCTGTAGCTGCGCTAAATTTAACCTGTTGCAGTGGAGATTGAACTTTAAATAGCCCTGTCTGTGTTTATGCCAGATTAGTACTGGCGCATGCACGGCTCACTTGCTAATTTGCCTAATTTGCCTTGTGAGGTGGCATCAGATTAGCCGGTGTGATGACTTGCACTACTGCCACGGTGAGTTTGCCATTTAGAGTCTTCCCAGAGGATACAAGCAGAAAAAAGGCCACATTTATATATAAATATATATATTTCAAGCACCGGTTATGTTCAACTGTAAGAAGTTAGAATACATAAAATAGCATACAATTTGGGCTGACAGGTTATATGTGGTCTCCTTCCCAAGGGATAGGTAAAACACAGGGCTGATTTCCCCGCTGGGTAAAAGAACAAGAGATAGGGGGCAGGCGTGTGGGTGGATGCCAGAAAAAGCGACTGTCATCGAGGGGGAAAGGAAAAAGTGAGATAAAGTAAGAGGTTAGAAAGAGGTGAAATGAGAATAAAAATGGGGAGAAACATCCGTTTTTAGCTAACAATTTTAAACCTCATCAACACATTCCAGATCACAAACTTCCCGATATGTGTAGCATCCCAAACCAGACCTGACACGCTTACTTGGCCTTGTTTGTGCTTGTACTTACTGTACATTATGCTCTGTCACAGTTTCTGCTCAGTTGGCTAAAACGAAACATGTCCCCTCATGTACAGATATATTTATATGAACAACATAAACTCCGAACCTCATAATATGAGCCACAAGTCAGGTCAGGAGAAAAAGTGTTCACACAAAGCAGAGAGACCTCTGTGATGGGAGATTCGTGTCAGTTCATTGATAGCTGATGGGGGAAGCTTTTCCACCAAAAGAACATATGCTCTGCAAAAAAAAAAAAAAAAAGTGCCACACTTCAATGCACAGGCTGCACACACAGGGTCATTAAACATTTAGCTCATTTTCCAGTGGCCAAGGAAGGGGGAAGTCACCAGCAGCATTGCCAAATATAACATTATTTCATTTGACAGCAATATTGATGAAACTTTTAGATTGAGCCGAACATCAAGTAAACTGAGTTAGGAAATTATTTAGGAGCTATTGATTTTCAAAATTGTGTTTTTCTTCCAGTCAGTCAGTCTACTATGTGGCCTCACAATGAACACTGTGTGAGGCAGTCTCCAGCTGAAGGCAGCAGTATTAGAGGAGAGGAGCCCTGAAGTTATCAGTATCATCTCACAAATAGGAGATAGCCTCCTGTTACGGGCACAGAGTCACAACCTCAGCCACAGCGCCGTCGCTGTGAAGCTGTGTCGACTCCACTTCTTCATAATAGGCTTTTATCCCTCCAACTGCTGCAGTCTGTTACTGTGACACAGTGTAGCTCACCTCTCGCTCTGTGGCTGTGGTAGTTCCCTGTTGTGGCTCCGTATTTCATTTTTTTCCCTCTTACCCCAAATTTATGTCTGCTAGCACTTTGTTACAATTCAAGTAAATGTCGTGTCCATCAATATTTTATATCAAAGTGCATCCTTCTTACTAACTTCTTTAGAATAAGACTTCAGTGTAGCTGCCAGACACAAATGAATGTGTTCTCAAAGCACAAAGCAGATATGTCTAGCTAACAAGGTTGGAGACTTCATGATTACACTATTTAAGTTCAGAGGAAAAAAAACCTGTCTCAGCAGAACTGGAACTCATCTAGAGTCCATGTTAAAGAACAAAGGAACTGAAGGGAAATTTGTTTGACATTTACTAGTTAGATGGTATTTAATGTGTTCTTGTGAATGGAGCTCACACTTTCTGCAGAACACTTGAATTGCAATGTGCTTCAAATGATGCTGCCCATGCAATGTTCTACATGACTGGCTGCAGAGTGCCACATTTGCACTCCTACACAGTCAGGCAGGCATGCAAACACGCTATACGTACATGCAAGCAGTGTGCGCTAATGTAATCTGCAGGCTCTGTACACTGTGTCGTTTGGCACAGGCCCCTGCGGGGGCCAATAGGAATGCTCTTATACATCGTCTATTACAGCAAGTAAGTGAGCTACGCCTGCTGAATACAGGCAGAGATGTGACCACGCATGCATGGAAAAACACACTGCAAAAGCATAAAAAGAAATGGACCCAATATATTTTCAAATGACTGTATGTCCGAAGAACCTTTTACAATGATGCAAAATCCACAGTTTCTTCAATAGTCAACCACAGAATGCACATAAAGGAAAAACTATGGTCATAGAAAATAAGGTATGATTCAACATGCCAACGACTCGGAAAATCAGGCAACTCAAAAAAATGTCCATTGTGTTAGTAAATATTTTACCTCTATTCTAGATTCAACATTAACATCAGTTTAGAAGGCTGTTACATCCCATCCATCCATCCAACCATCCAACCATCCATCTTCTTATTCAATTCAGGGTCGCAGGGGCACTGGAACTGACCCCAGCTTCCACTTCCACTGGGCAAGAGGTGGGGTACACCCCAGACAGGCTGCCAGTCTACTGAAGCACTGAGACAGGCAAGAAAAACTTTCACGTTCGCATTCACACCTTTGGCCAATTTAGAACCACTGGTTAATCTAACATGGATGTCTCTGGATTGTGGGAGGAAACTGGAGAACCCAGGGGGAACACACAAACTCCCACTACACAGTATATACTTGCATCAGTATTTACCTACATCAAGCGAAAAAGCCACTTTTATGAATAAACCATAAAATGAGATGTGCAAGTCTTATCAGATATGCAAAGTATGTTATATATTGCATGTAGATAAACTCTGTTTTACTTTTACAGTTACTATAAAACCAAACTGATGCTACAAAGTTGTGCAAAATGAATGATGAAAGGTAAATAGCTGATTGATGTTTGCATGTGGGGTTTGACACTACAAATTACTGTTTTCAGATGACTTATGTAAGTCATCCGACCCACTGTTAACATTAACATACAAACCAATTCCTTCTTTAAGTCCACTTTTAACCTCTCCCCTTGCTGAATTTTTCTACAGAGACAGAAACGTTTCCTCCAGATTAGATTGTCAATCTCAGCAACCCATACCGTCCCTACGTGACTCCAACCCTTCCCCATTAAGCCTCTCCCAGCCAGGCCACACAGGCAATCGTTTTAATGAGCCCACCTATGGCCTATTTGGACTTAATCAGATTTATGTTAGTGATGCTAATTGATTCCTTGCCATCACGAGCGTGTGATTGTTGTGACAAGCAGGCGACTGGGACGTGGCAGCTGATACTACGGAACAGGGCTTTTAATTTCTGCCCTTAGACTTTGCTGTGCCGTCACAGAGGATTAAGGCAGCGGCACATCAGGTTGGTGGTGTGTGTGCTCGTCAGACAGACACACATGAGGCTGGATTTATACCTCGCCACGCCAGACTTAATCCTTGCAAAAACACAGACTTTGGCTTTCAATTAGAAAAGAGTAATTTGTGGAATTTTTTTGTGTTCAGTAAGACAAATTACACCACTATGATTAAGTCAGTGTGACTCTTACACAAGGCAAAATGGTAAACATTTTTAAATTAATATTTATTAAACTTTTAAACTGTTAAGCATAAACAACATTCCTCTGGCACAACTTTCCACTGGCAAAGTGTGTTTGCTTCTCCAGACACATTCCTCTAACTCGGAGGAGATCCATCGGCTGTATAAACCTGTAAATGAGAGGGTTACTCATCTCAAGAAGAGAAATGAAGCAGTGCTAAAGCAAGCCAAAATGCAAACAATAACAAAAAAAAAGCAAACAAATTTTGTATGTAAAATATATCAGCATGCAAATTTGACTGTGTATGCTTCAATCTTTGTAGAATCCTGAGATCAATCTAAAGCGGTAGAGAGAATTGAAATGAAACTGGAAAATGTTATGTTTTTTTCTTCTTTTTGATTGGATTAAATTGTCCTCAGTCAGAAGTGCCTTCATCCCACATAGCAAAACTGGTCTGGCCTGGATCTGGCCCACACAATGTGCTTACACATGGCCCACATACCGCAAAGAATGATAGCGATTTGGTGGCCCAGATCTGGTTTGCCAGAGGTGGCCCACACATGGGCCAGCACAGGGCCAGTTGCAGACACACTGCTGGCCCTGTGCTGGCCCAGAACAGTTTAAGCTCTGGCCCCAAATGTCAGCCTAATGACAAATAAAATTTGAATTTGAATTTGAATTTAATGTGTACCTTAAGCAAGCCATGTAATAACAACATGTGCCGGAAAATAATAGTGCAAAAGGAACATGTGAAACTTTATTCAGACAGTAAATAGACAGATTCTTATGCTTTTTCTACTCTCCTGGATTACTCAAAGTGCTCTATACAACACTCACACACTTTCTCTAAACTGAGCGCTTCCAAACTACATTCATACACATTCACACTCCTGACATACAGACTGGAGGAGCCAAGGATCGAACCACTAACCTTCCAATTAGTAGGTGACCTGCTCTACTTCCTGAGCTACAGCCACCCGGCGGTAAATATGAGTAAACCCTCACTAGGTTTTGGATAAAGTGTACACTGCATTTGAAACGTTGACTACCATAGCAGTATAGTATTGCAACATGGCATTTGGGTCTTCTAACTAAAATAGGAAAATAGGAACATAAATAGTGCCATCATTGCCAGACCTGGCCCACATCTGGTTGACATACATTCTGCCATGACACCAGTCAGTCAGAAGTACCAGCTTGATGCTGGATCCGGGCCAGACCCGTTTTCTATGAGCCTGGGCCACATAAACCAAACCACAATCGGGCCAGATATGGCATGCCATCACATAAACAGTGCCATCTATGCCAGACCTGGCCCATATCTGGATGATATACCACTTACCATGCCAGAAGTCAGCCAGCAGTGCTGGCTTGACATCACATCCGAGCCAGACCTGTCTGCTATGTGGGATATACACTCCACTGGAAATGTTTTTCCAGCTTTCTGTTGTCCATTTTTGGTAAACCATGTTAATTTCTTTTTATATCTGATAGGGGTGACACCCAGTGTGGTCTTTGCTGCTGTAGAGCATCTACTTCAAAGTTCGATGTGTACCACATACCTTGGTTGTAATGAGTCAGTATTTGAGTTACTGGTCCTTTCTTATCTGCACAAAGCAGTCTGGCCATTCTCTTCTGACCTCTGACATCAACAAGGCATTTTCACCAAGAGAACTGCTGTTCACTGGATATTTTCTCTTTTCTCTGTAAATCCAAGAGATGCGTATGTGGAAAAATCCCAGTAGATCAGCAGTTTCTGAAACACTCAGACTGGTCCACCTGGCACCAACAACGATCCCACATCCAAAATCATCTATTTCACCTTTCTTCCCCATTCTGATGCACTGTTTGATCTTGAGCAGGTCATCTTGACACACTCAGGTTCTTGAATGCATACCTTGATTGCTGCCATGTGATTGGCTGATTAAATATTTGTTCTAACGAGAAGTTCAACAGGTGCAGTGGCTGGTGAGAGTATGTGCACATGGATCTGTGCTTAACAACTAAAAATAAGTATTAGTCTGCAAAAATCAAAGAAATGCAAGTGAAATTCTGGTCCCCAGGTCCTGAAAAATTAAATTTGGATTTATATTAATTCAATTCACAATGTACTAATCAAAACACGTCTCACACGCTTGCACTAATTTTTGACCATCTGCATCTACAGAAAAAGTCACATGAAACAGGACAATACTGCACACAAAAAAAGAGCTTCCAAACAAATCAGCTGTTCAGGTTCTTAAATGCAAGCTTTAGTTATTTCACCAAGGAAACACTGGATGGCCTTGAATTTGATCAGAGGAATACACACACAGACAAACAAATCTATACATGCATACGTAAGATATTGCCTCTACAGTATGCTCTTATGCATATAAAGCCAAAAGGTAAACCTTCAAGTGCATCACTTTGTAAATTACATTGCCTCCGCTGAAATTACGTTTAAAGGGCACGGTTTCATCGGCTGTGACATGTGAAGAACGAGAATGACTGCGTACTGAAACAATAACAGATATGAGTCATGCATCCAAATGTGGACGAATCAATACCTTACTTGATCTAATGCTTCACATTATAATCCGCATTAGCCTTTGCCCTTTCATACTGCAGCTATATGTTTAAATGAGACCTCTTAATCTTTCCCTGTATTTCCAACTAGTGAAGAGAAAATCAAAGTTTTAGTGTGTGCATGATTACAAACGGATCTGTACTCCTCCATGTGTCGTAATGTGACGACCTGGCAGTTTTGTTGGTATTTTTTAGAGATAAGCTTCTCCTTACTTCTGCCTCTAATAGCGTCAAAATGTAAAGAATTTTAATACAGAGCTTTATGATGTCCATCTGTTGTGTGGAATTAATTTTAATGCAGCTTTTGGGAGGTTAGTGTCACTCAAAAAGGGCAGAACTGTTATAATAATAATAATAATAATAATAATAATAATAATAATAATAATAATAATAATAATAATAATGGATTGGATTTATATAGCGCTTTTCAAGGCACCCAAAGCGCTTGATGGTATAGTTGGGGAACGCAAGAAGACAAAAAACGTGAGAATAGCGAGACTGGGAACGGGACAAAGGCAGCTGCTCCTTTGCCTCGTATCACCAGTCATCCATCAACATTAGTATTGTTATTTGCTTTTAGACACCTTATTCATTACCTTGTAATAGGAGGCAAAGCTAAAAATGCTTCAGAGTCTTAGGTGGCCTTTAGATACTGTCATGCTACTTAAGGGGGATTTATTGCAAAACAAGTATACTTTAAAAATCTTTATTTGGGCCAGTGCCAGGGAACAGTGGCCAACGCCAGTAAGTGTGGGTGCGAGGCAGATTAAAGATTTACAGCAGGTTTGGCTTATCCTAACAGAATATGTAGCAAGTTCAATGAAAGGCAAAGGGAAAAAATGGCTACAAGGTGACATTTCAAAACATAAGCGAGAAATATGCATCTTTTCTCCTCAAATATTCTTTCTGCTGAGTCAGCACAAACAGACCTCATTTACTCTTTGGGGAACTTGACCTCTTTTATTTGCACACGGCACCTACTCAAGTCATTATTATTACTTTATAAATCCGGGGACTTGAATAGCTCACGTGCAATCTTCTGCACATGTTTAAAGTGTTATGCACAATCAAAACACGTCTCACACGTTTGCTTGTTTGGGGTAATTTATGAACACCCCAACACAGTTTCAGAAAAAAACCCAAAAACCAACTTAAACTCCAAAAAACACAAGTGTAACTTACTAGGTTTTAAGACTTTGTGAGATAAATCTAATAATATCAACCCACCACCTGCTTTTGCCTTCTGGCTCCTCCGTGATTATCAACCTGCCTGCATGCGCACGGCACCAGAAAAGATGAGAGGAGGAGAGGCTGTGCCACTGCTGACAGACCTCACAACGCTATTGTGTGTATGTGAGTGTCTTCAAAAAAGATTCAGGGGCTATTTTAACTCATAATTCATACTTATATGTAAGTAGTAGAAAAAATAACCCAAAAGAGCCACCCCTGTTGAAGCCATTGTTGCATGTATATAACCTTGCTTATATTCACGATGTTCATGTTTTAAAAGAGATATAACACAATATAATCAGATCTAAATGTTAATCTTCACTTTCAATTCAGAGAGAGGGAATTCCAGCAAAATGTTAGAGAATTTGCACTCTAACAGTACTGGGTGCTAAAGCTTCCTGCTATGCTTGCTCTCTATGCAGAAGCAGTAATGTTTCTAATAACTCTGAAAGATGGTGTGTACAAATTTTGTAGTTTTACAGCACAGGCGGGATCCCACCATCACCCTAATCCATCTGATATCTTATTTTTTTTGTTTCCCTTCCCGCACTTTAAAGGAAACAAGTGATTTGGGAGCAAGGGTGAATGATTGCAGGACACTAAAGTATGATGCAGGGCAGAGAAAAAGAGGCAAACAAGTATATTTTACACAAGAGATATGGATAATCAAAGGAGGCCGTAACGAGAGTCAACTTAATGGTGAGCCACTGAAGGCGAATCGCATGAAGGAAGGAGCTGAGATGCTGTAAAAGTAGCACCAAGTTCGGAAAAATAAACAAAGGGATCTAGACATAAAATACACAACATTGGTCACAGCTGAGGGAGAGAACCGGCAAACATCAGAAAGGCACACAAGTCTAGAAGCAGCACTGTATTTCATTGGCCACTGACGTTGCATTGTTTAAATAAAATGAAACTGGTGGACCTTTCAGCACACCGGTCAATACCTGAGAGTCACCCTATCGATTGGCAAGGTGCTGGCAAATGTCAACACCCAAAAGACCAAAAGTCTTTCCAGATCATGCAGATGGAGAACAGATCCTTCCTGAGCTGGCAGCAGCACATAAAAACACCAAGAAAAATTGTGCTGTTATGTCTCTGACAGCACTTCAGATAAGGCACAGATTTATTGGGCTTTTAGACTTTAAGATAAATGCAGACCTCTTTTAAATGTTTGCCTGCTGACAGTGGAGAGCAGGCATCTGCACCTACACACGGGGATACTGTTAAATGTGACATAGGTCACGTGGTCTGTGTGTAGTGTGTGTGTGTCATCGTCCCTGTGTGCACTCTGACCAGCCGGGGTCACTCTCTTCATTGGCACTAAGCTGATTACAATCACACTAGGGAGCCAAAGAGCTGTATCAAGGCCTCTTGTCACTTTGCCTCACTAGATACAAACTGTCCATTCCTGCTGAGGGCACATTAGTGATTTGTGTAAATGACTTATTGCTTCCACGAATGGCCTGGGAATTACATAGGAAGTGCCGGATGAACGAAACCTCGCCATCCCTCTTTGTAACTTATAGAGTCATGCTGCGCTTACTGTATCTTGTTGTGACAGAAAATGGAAATAAAGTATTTAGATTAACTTTCTCAGTAAGATGAAATTTAAGCATTCAAGCATGTAAAGCAAAGGAAAGTTACTGTGGTCAGCAATAAGGCGCTCTGGTGGTGAGGCAAAAGATGTGGGAGGCTTGCGTCGAGCACGCAATATAATCATTTCTTCTGTCACTTCCTGGAGTGCGGGGAGACAGCAAACAGCTGGCAGCACTTCCCACAGAGACGCCAACGGCATGATGACACAAGAAAAAAAAGTGATAAAAAGAGGGAAAGACGGATATGAAAATGAAGGCGGTCCAACAGAGGAGCTAAAACAGGAAAAAGACCGAAAAAAAGCTTAAGACTGGAGAAAGGAGGAGGTGGTGGAGATGAGGGGGAAACCCGTTTGCCCGATCACAATCGCTTCTGCTTCATCAAGCCAGTATCCATGAGGCAACGAAGGCTACCAGGTTGCTTCAGCCTCGCTCTGTCGGTTTCCTTTTTTTCTATCAAGTCTTCAGAGGATCCTTCATAGAGCAGAGATTTCCAATACATCTCCCCTGTCTTGCAAAATCAAGCCCCTCTTTTGTTACTGATGCTCTGGAGACCCTGTGATTGCCCTAGACAGGACTTTCACAAAAGCCAATTTCACTGCTTTACTAAGTTTTGAGCAGAGGATAACTCATTTTTAAATCTCGGCATAATTGAAAGGCAGTGTTTTCCCTGAATATGTGAAAATGTGAACTCATTTAAATGCTGCACTGCAAAATAGGAAATAATATTAGTGTCAGCGAGAATTGTTAAAGCATCTGTTATAAATGATACAAGCAGAAAATTAAGGAAGACACCTAATTGGAAAAAAGAAAATGATCCCAGTGGGGGGAAAAAGTATTTTGAAGGCAAGTTTTAATCAGTGAGACGTGAACCGTGCTGAAAATGTAGAGCAGAAGCATTTCCCTTAAATTTGCATCAGGGGTTGGCTGTGGGGGCTGAGGTACCAGCTGCTCTGCCTCACACACAGCCTGTATAGAGATGAATTGCTCCCTGGGTGTCGATAAGTCACCATGGCACACCATGGTCACCATGGAAACAATGCAAACACAGCATTTCTGAGGAAACAAGTAAAATGAAGTTGATTACACACTTCTTTCTGACTGAAAGGACTCTTCCTCCTTAGGAAATCCCCTCTTATTGTCAGGATTTTCAATGCATATTCAATGTTTTTGTTTTTTTAAAAGCAGCGATTCTGCTTTTATGGCACCTCAGATATCCAAAAAAATACTAAGACAATGCACAACTGCAGTTCCTGAAGCAGCCACCTGAGGCTGTTCTCAAAAGCCAAGCCAATCTCAACATATCTATCTATAACAAATTTTCCCTTCATAACCGCTGAACTGAGCTAATTATTTAAATGGTGTTAAGGCTTAAAGTTATGCATAGGGGTATTGTTGCTTTGAGTGACTGTATCCAGTACGCTGCGTAGATCAGGACAATTAAATCAAATGTAATCAAAAGCGACACTCAGAACCTCTAACTAATCTCACCCACGTTGGTTTTTCTGGGTTTTTTTTGTTTTAAAATTTTGTTAATACTTCCTCTGTTATGAAGCCTCACTTGTAAAACATTGTGAAATGTCTCATCAGGTCACTGAGCAACTCTAGCAGATTCTATCAAATAAAAATGCAGTACTTGGAAACATTTTTGCCAAACAGAAAAACTAAAAAGCTAAAATAATTTCAGGGACCAAAGTAATTCCACAAATCTGTTCCTATACACAAGTGCCCAAAAATATCCCAGCTGTAGAAGTTGAGTATTTACAGTACAGACGTACTGAACTAGGACTGAACTAGCTCTAACTTTGAGCCATGTGTACTGTTTGCAGTGTTTTCGTGCGTTTCTGTGTGTTTGATTTTATGAAGCGTTATAGGCTGTTGTGAAGTTCTTATAATAATAATGTATTCAAAAAGTCCGCTCTTTGGTTATGCAGAGTAAAATAGTTTTTACTTTTATGTTACATAGCACCATACAATCTATGGATGAACCTTGCTAGCCATTCTTGCTAAAGTTAGCTGACAACTCTGGATCCCACCCTCTCATCTAAATGCTGTCCAAAATAACGTGCCTGGGGTCACTTAATAATATCTAAGAGTCACAACTGAATTTCAAACAAACAGTGGGTGATATCTTAATTTATACCATACATCTGTTTTCTAGGTAGAACCAGCAGCATACTGTCCTGCACTCAGGATGCACTTCTCTGATGACTGGTAGTCAGTCACACACATGAAGGACTGAGAGCCAAATATAAACACCACAATGAATACTAATGCACTCCCATGTCAATGCTCCCAAGATGGAACAGCAAGAAGGATCACAATTCAGCTTTCACGCTGCAGGGAAGTAATGACAGAAATGTGGAAAGAATGGAAAAACAGAGCAGAGAGAGGAAAGGGCGCGGGAGGTATATAGGAGGAAATGGATGATTGTAGGGTGAAGGTGATAAAAAGAAATGTAAAGGGAGGCTATGAAGAGGGTGGGGAGACTATTAAATGGTATGGAGACAACAGCATCTCACTCGCTGTGTTGTGAAGCCCATAGAAAGCTGGCTCAGCAGCATTTGAAGGTTTTCAGATAAAGAGGTGTGTTATTGTGTGTGTGTGTGTGTGTGTATTGCACATAGACGTGTCTGCTTGTGTGTTTACTGAGGGCAAAATGCGTGTCTTATTCAATGTATGTGCAGAGATTTGGAAGACTGGCTGTGAGCTCAGCATACACAATGTGTGTGTGTCTGTGCAGGGGGGACTACTGGAGCACGTAAAAGAGACCCGATGCTCATAGCATTTAGAATGATGACTCTCTTCTCGCACCTGTCGTCTCTCCATCTCTCCCTATTCCTGAGCTCTACTGGGACAAGAAAAAAGAACAACAGACAGGGTGAGCAAACTTCCCTGAGAGACAGCAGTGGAGGAAACAGGGAGGAGATGAGGAAGGCAGGAGGAGGAAGGAACATATTAACCTCTTACTCTGGGCGTCACTCGAGCTGCCAGCACTGGGCAGCGCTAGCCCTCGTTGGTGGTCCATATGCAGCCACTCCCAGCATTTCAGTGGGGTTTATGTAGGAATTTGATGGCAGTCAGATCTGAGGTATGCCCTGTGCAACGTGGAATATATGGAAGAAATTGTTTATTGCAGAGCTTTACAAAGCTTTGCAGCAGAAGGCAGCTGTTTTTGGCATACAGACTCTTACCCACTGTTGCGCACCACCTGTCGTGTACAAAAAGGCAAGAAGGAAATGCTAATGATGTGAAACATTTGGCAGCCAGAGAGCCAAATAGTTTCCACAGCAGCTGGTAGAGACTAAAAATGAAGCAAAAGGGTAGTAAAAACAAGTTAGATTTATTATGACACACAGAAAAATTTAATTAGAGCCCAATCAATACAATGTTTTTAGGACTGATACAAATACTTTTTTATTTTCGGTACTCCAGTAATTTTCCAATATTCCATTTTTTTTCTTTCAGACACACAAAACAGTTATGTGGCAGGGGTGTGGTCTGGCCTGTTGCAGTGGAGGGGTGTTACAGTGAGCTCTCAGGGCAGTGCCGTGGTGTGGCAGAGAGGGCAGGTGTGACCGCTCTAGGTGATCCTCTTCTTCTTCTCTGTATGTTTAAATAGTGACGGCAGGGACGGAGAGGAGGAGGAGGAAGTAGCTGCTCCTGTGCGACTGGTGCCAGAACATCAAAATACAGTTGCTTAAGCGAAAATAAAAACGAACCTTTAGTGCATGAAATCCACTGTGCGTGTCGGGTCCTTACAACAAGTTATTCATTTACTTGCTTACACGACGTCCAACTTTGCTCAGATCCGCTGTTTGTTGTGTTCCAAACATGGTTTTCCAATGGGAAAGTTGCAGCGTGCCCTCTGCTGGAAAAACTATGCAACATCAACACTCGTGATATGGTTGAAGGGTGTTTCTTCCGTCTCTTTGTAACTTTTTAAATATTAATATATTGGTTATTATAAATGCTGATACTGATAGACTGGAAAGTAGCTACCGACTAATAGTATTGGCCTGTTGATAAATCAATTAGGTCATTGTCTAAATAAATTGCTCTTCATTGTTCAAAGGACAGCTATTGCTCCAATTTTTTTTTTGATTTAAAGTAAAAAAAAGAAATTCAATTTTTGTGGTAATAATTTTATTATTCTGCAATTAAAGTACATTAGGGAAATTTAATTGACCACTCCCTCTAATATACTATCACTATACAGGGTAATTTATAAGTTAATTTATTAAATATAAAAATAATGGAAGAACAGTATAGCCGTACCAAGCTTGCTCAGTTGTAGGTGAGGTAGTAAACTGAGGGTATAATAGCACAGTTACTTAATAGACTTCAGCTATCCTCTCACACCATCTGGCCACTCATTAGCTTTGGTTTGTATTGACCTTGTTGTTTATGCTTTAGACCAATGCTTAAAAAAAGAGGATTTGCTTGTTGATCTCCTTTTCTGTATTAGTTAAATTGTGTGGCTAACATAGTGAGGATTAGACGTGCCTCACGAGTTTCACTTAATGATGTCTTCATTCATGAATCACTACACGCATGGTCAACTGCAATTAGCCGTAAGACAGGCCCCTGGGCTCTTTTGGGATGCCATGGTCACTGAGCTGCATTCAAACTGTAATTCCTCGGCACGCAAAATCCCACTGGTGATCATAACTAAAGAAAGCAGCACTGGGTTGTCACAGAAGTGTGTGTCACAATAAACGCATACACTGATGGAGGGGAATTTTTGAAATAAAATATACAGCAACAATTTAGTACTGAGACAGATGAACTTTATGTGCCGTCCCCCTATTTGTCTTCCCCAACCTCTTTTGCATCACTATACACATTCCCTCGCAGATACAAGGCTTTGTTTGGATCAATAAAGAACTGCAGTGTCCTAACCTCCCCCTCATTTTAAATATGACCCTGGGATACCTCTGCTGTAAAATCCACATGAGAGCCAGTCTGCCTCTTAGCAGTGCAGGATAATCTGACACAAGCTCAATTTTCGGGGTATTTCAAATTAAAAATTGCTTTTGCGTAATGAAAAGTCAGTGTAATGTTATCTGTGTGTATTTTATGCCACACTTACCACTATTTCTGTTCATGTAGCGGTCGATTACAGCAATCTGAGAAAATCAAACACACCTAAGGCATGAGTGTAAACCCTTATAAATAAATGCAGTATTACATTCGAGCTGCAAAGCAGGATTTCAGAAGTTTTAATGCAATTTTTAATTCCTACAGAGCCACGTGAAATGACCCTGTCAACAGATGTCATAGTACTCATCAACGTGGAATGCTTTTGTTAGGAAAGTTGATATTTGCTGCTTGGTAACATAACTATAAATTCAGACAGCACTAACAAAACAAAGGACAGTGGAAAGTACTCTACTGCTTACAGCGCTAGTGCCATTTGTTGTCCATGTGTGGAAATTCATGTTTAGAGTGATTAAATAGCAGAACAAACTGGTGAGTATTCAATGTGCATACAACAAATCAGACACTTCTCAAAGAAAACAATAGAAGACACCATCAAAAAACGCTTTAAATGAAGGAACATAAGCACTTCTTTTTATAGATGAAACTGATCCAGAGTATATTTTGAGGGAATGAAAATCCATTGCTTGTTATTGTCAGGGCTCTTGCAAAGTTCTTGTTATCCCCAAAACAATATTTGATCACTGCACAAGTGATCGCAGCCAAAGACCATCTCAAAAATTATATTTTGTTGCAGGTGACATAGAGAGAGAAGAAAGGCAGTGGTGGAAGGGGTAAAGTTTTTCCTGGAACATCCTGATGACAAATGCTTCTGCCTCTTCTCATGGCGGGACTATAAGAACTCATGCCACCTATAATCTAGCAGGTTCTTTCTTATCTGATTATGAATGCTGGGTAAAGAGGATTTAGGTGCTGGTGTCTAAATGCTAGGCTGTACTGATTAGAGGCCTGATGGAAGGCTTATGCAACGAGGAGACTACACGAGGAGAGAAGGTGCGCTCTGCCCAAATGACAAACTCGCTCCGGCTATGCATCCTGATAACTTCTTCAAATGTAACACGATAACTCCCATAGATTTGAGTTACAATTACTTCCTGTACATGGATGCATTGCTTGAAAAAACAAACAAACTTGGAGACAAAAATAGTATTTGCAAAGTCAAGGTCAGTATCAATCGGAGAGGCTTTTCACAACATAGGTAAAAAGCAGCTAGAACGCACATATTTCCCCAACAAGCTGAGTTTTTGTCAATAATATGCCAGCACTTATATATTTAAACTTCTGAGAACAGACCACAAGTCAGGCAGAGATGAAAGAATGATTATGAAAGACAGATTAGCGGGTCCACCTGCTGCTTGAATCTGACACAGAGAACGTTTGACTTAATGCTGACGAAAGGCCACGCTCATTTTTCCTTTCCCCGTCTCCACTCATCTTTGACTCAGGCAATATCAGAAACTCCATCGATGTACACACAAGGCCAAATGCTCACTTCAGTGCTATAAAAGCCTGGAAGGAAACAGATGGATGGACGGGAAGGGGCTGTCTGCGCTGATGTGAAACAACGGGCGGCATCAAACGCCGTGGAGTCGTGCCACAACAGTATGCTAATTGAATTTGCTCCTATCACATCCAAAGCTACGCATTAATATTGTCACTTCTGCCGTCTCACATGTCCCGTTCTATATGCAATTCTATAAATGAGCCAACAAAGCCAAACAGGCAGTGTGTATTGTGGATTTAGCGCACCACATTGAGACGGATGATTATGACAACACTGACATTCACACAGTGACATTTAGGATGCGTGTTACAGTAAGGTATTTTGTTACAGCTTCCTTATACGGTGTCATCATCATCATCATCAACAGTGGACCGACTTTGGCTGCTTCCAAGCGTGGGAGGACCAAACAGCACAAGGCTGCGCCCATGCAGTCCCACTGCTTACCATTTCCACTAGCTAGACTAGCTTATTAGATAAAGGGGAGAGTAATGTTGCACATCCACATTAGGAGCAAGCATAGGGCTGGACATGGCCTGTGTGTGTGTGTGTATGTGTGTGTGGGTGGCTGGCTGGCTGGCTGGGTAGGGAGGGTGGGGGAACAGAAAGAAACACTGATCTCTTTAAAATGCTCTGAATCCTCTGCTATTATTTTTCCGGGGCTGCCCATATAGACTTTCTCTTTTAGAGTCACTGGTGTATTAAAGCTCTAATACTGTGCATTACATTATTAATATTCTGAAAGGTTTAACTGCAAGCACTGCATGAAACAAATCAAGATTAAGAAAAGATGCTGCTCTTGCATACTGCACTATTAAAACTGAGCACTGTATGCACCCATGTCACGACTAATAACAATAATTTTTAATATTGACTAAACCGCCAAGATCTGTAGCAACTGTTCGTTAACATCGTGATACTTATTACACGATTTGGTTTGTTGTTGTTTTTTTTGCATACCATTGTGTTTATTTGAAGGCAGAAACAAATGTATTGGAGTCATCTAATCACATTTTCCATCTCACTGACAAAAAACACTTCAAGTGGAAAAACACAGGCAGGTTACAAACTGCATGCACAAGTTACATTTGCCATCTTGGCATCATGACTGTTAAAGTGCATTTACACAGAGAGACATCAAGGCAAAAATAAATTCATATTTCCCAAAGCAATCCAGCCATTTTAATACGACTTCCTTGTGCAAGCTAGTGTTAAGAATATTTGCTGTAGAACTATACCCATGACTCATTATAAACAAAAAAGGTCGGGGCAGCACTAAGTCCTTCTGGCTCAATATCAAGGATGACACGTTCTACCGGATTACAAGAAATTATAGCCTCAAGGAGGGAAAAGATGCAAACACCATCTTAGGTTTTATTTTTCAGAGCACAACTGCCACTAAATTATTATATACAGTATCTAATTGACAAGTAGAGATAATATAAAAAATGTATATACGTGTGTGTTTGTGTTTGTATTTACAAAGAGAGTGCAGTGACAGCATTTTATGTAAGAGGTGGAAACTCTATTATTTGCATCTATACTGATTTACTAAACAATATTAACATTTACAAACAGGTTCTTTTAATTTTTTGCGCTTGATATTAAAATGTACCGACTGCACCTCTGTTTAGAAAACAGCGCAACTTTTTGTAACTCCCCATAAAGCTAACCACAACTACGAGCGCTCACACACCGTTTACGAAATCTGTCCCTTACATGTGTGATTTAATTCAACTCGCACTACAGTGCACGAGCCTGGAAGATCTTTTCTTCTACATGAAATTCTCGCACGCCAAACACCCGACAGTGCCCTCCCGTCCCACCCACCCACGCGAGAGGGCACTAAACCAAAAGTCACAGCAACATTAAGAAGCCACCGCACTGCCGAGTGTTCTCTTTCTTTGGACCATTCATAATTCACTGAGAAAGATTTGCAAAGATCCAGCTCAGCATCCTGAGGCGTAACTTACATGACTTCATCTCTTACATCACTCTCTCTCTCTCAGGGCTTTCCTTTGCCACTATCTTGTCCACCGCAGCTCTCCCTTCACTTGTGGCTCTCTCTAAGCACCTTTTTATTTTCTGTTTTGGTGCAGTGTGTGCTAGGCTTCTGCCTTTTCCCTTCCTCTGCCAGTGCTCCCAAAGCATGAATGAAATCCTGAAAGAATGAAATCCTAAATTGATGGACCCTTCTGAAAAGGTCGGCCCTCTTATGCGTTACCTTTATTTAAGGGCAGAGCAGGCCAGCGGTAGCATTAAGTGTCAGACTGGGTTCCTCGTAAATCTCATAAAGCCTGCTTTACAGAAAAACAAAGAGAGTGAAGGGAAGGTGTATATTCTATGCCGTAAGACTCTGTGATTGCATTTGACAAAGGGCTCATATTGCTTTGAATAAAAGCACATTGCTGTGTACCAGGCTTGTAATGGCATTTCCCTGGTAAAGGGCTTTCAAGGCACGTACAATATGTGCCCCATAAAAGGCTTCCCTGACCTCAGGGAGCTGCCATCTGACAGTCCAGCAGCCCTGGCAGGTTATTTCCAAATGTACTTTCAACTGCAGATAACCTTAGTGAAATCACAAAGCCGAAGCATTAGAGTCACATTCAAGCTCGTCTTGCAAAGCAGTCTGCAGAACGTCAGTGCCATTTGAATTAGGGAGGAATTTCCCTTTCAGGTTTCACAGGCTTTCCCCGTGCAATAGTGTACAGGTCAGCAATACGTAGACGTGTCTGACTAAGGGACTATACTTGGACTTATCAGTTTAAAATCCACACACATATCAAGTTACTACACTGCTATCACCAAGGTTTGCCTTAAATTAAATATTGCCAGCTCTTTAATTAACTTAGGTGATATAAAGCTTCCCCCGATGAGGATGAAATCAATCATCGAGGTGAGGCGGGGTCCTCGTCAGTCACATATCACTAGTTGATGTGTGGGTAAACAAGCTATATGGATATAATACAGGAAGGCAGGAGAAAAATAAAACATCTATAGCAGCCTGTAAAATGAGCTGAACTTTATGCATTGAGAGTCATTACCATTTTTTGCCATTTCAAAGCTGAATATTGCACCATAATTTTAGCACCGGGGGTCTAAAATTGAATCGAGCACGAATTCCAAACTGTCCCAGTCGAAGTGAAACAGCTTTTGCTTTAATGGAAAAGGGCTCAGAACAATGCATCATCCAACGTGCACTGTACAGTACATCCGACGGGGATGATGTTTCTTGGGTCACGCACGCAGGTCCCTGTGTTTATGATCCTCTGACGTGGAATATAATCCCGATGAGCCCTGCCCCGCCTGCACTGCTTGATGATGGGATCAGGATACTAAATTATCAGTGATTGGATTTCATCAAGGCTGACCATCCTAATTGAGGACTGAGTGAGGGTGGAATGAGAAGGTGGAGGAGGAGGAGATGTCATCGTTTTACAAGGAGCAGCCATGACAACATGGCAAGACAGTCACTTGATGTCTGTAGTATTTATCATGTTGATTCGGGGCATGAATGAACACGGGGCTGTATGCGACTGATGCAGCATTTTTCTAAACATGTGGAAAGGTGGGTAGCAGCTGCACCGATGACTACCTCAGCCCTCAGTCACACCAAATAAAGATGCCTTTATTTATATACAAGTATTTATAAAACAGGGCTATAGAAACTGTATTTATCGATACGTATGCAAGCACCTTATGACATTTTCCTGACTCACAGTCTGACTGAGAAAGAAGTACATCTAATCAGTAAGACTTACGCATAATAGAGCCACATGAGAATATATACTTGTACCGCTCTGTCCAAGAAATGTACCGTTTTACAAGCCATGAACAGATGTGGTCTATTTTATCCAGGCAAAGAAAGCCAGACCAGAAGCTGACACTCCTACCGATTATTTCATCAAAGCAAATGAAGTCAAACTCTTTCTAGTTCAGTGATTCCCACTCATACTAGAACTGTGCGTTTTTACTTAAGGATGATTTTTCATCCCTATATTCTGCTTTTCCTCCATCCGTACAAATTGTTATCCAAAGACAGCAGCTTTCACTACATTTCAAACCGATGAACTCATCAGTATTTTTGTTTTTACAGGATAGATCTGGCCTTTGATAACCATGTCTGCAATGTGTTGTGATCCAGGGAGCATGTTCAGCTTTGAATGTGAACATGAAATGTGAGACGGTGTGATCGCACTTCCAGTTTGGGTTTCCTACCTTGGCAGCCACTGAGGAGTTGGGTTTCTCCAGGAGATCCCACAGTTTCTTCCTCTTGTCCGGGCAGCAGGTGTTATCAAACTCTCCCTCTCCCTCCCTCTCCCTCATTGTCTCTGCCTCCCTCCGCAGCTCCTCATTCATCTGCTCTTTTTTCTGGTGGTAACGGGCCTGGCAGCAAGACTCCAGGTAGATCTCATCAATACCCCAGTAGTCTAACTCCTGGCCAAACGACAGGGCGCACATCTCCTCCATCATGTGCAACTTGCCTGTGCGGTAAAAGTTCAAAATGGAGGTGAAGGCCCCCGGGTGCCGATCGAAGAAGTATTCGTTCTCGTTCAGGCTGTAGTCGTCACAGATTTCCATTAGGGACTCGTGGCTGTTGCACTCTCGAAGCTTGCCAAGCCGGGTCCTGGGTAGCCGATCCAGGGTCCGCCACAGGACTTCATGGTTCAGACCCCCGACGTTAAGGCGGACTCTGCGGGAGCGGGCTTTGGTGCGGATTATGTCGATGGGCTCAGGGGGAAGCGAGGGAGCAGTTCGGATGTTGATTGGCTTAACTCCGATTGGTCCGAGTTTCTCAGCCATGGTGATGGAAAAGGAGACTTCTGGGAAGATGTTAAACTGACCTCCTCACCCCCCCGAAATATGGGAAAATAATTTAAAGCTCTTATGTCGGTTATGTTGGCTCGTCTTTAGGCAAGTCCCTCCATGGCTGAGAAAACAAAAGAGAGAGGGTGTGAGATGAGTGAGTGACTGATGGCACATTAGTTAAATCAATTGCAGCATCAAAAGAGACACATTTCACCTCCAAAATTAGAAAACAAATGCGATCTCTTCAGTTGGGAACAGTCACCTGTTACTTCATATTGTCAAAAAATAGCATCAGCCGTGCAGCGTTATTGATCCCACATTTCTATGAAGGTGTTAGGCAGAATCAATGATTTTGTCAATATGGCTGCTTTGCTTTGCATTCCACTCCAGCAGCGCTGTAGTGAGGAAATGAACTCCTGCTACTTTCTGTGGCACCCCAAATGGGTCATGTGCCATTATTGTTTAGATGCACCAATCTGGAGGCATGTGAGGCAACAATTTTTAACTTCTCATTATCATATATCATTAGTCATATTTTTTCAGTAAAATTTTACTCCCTGCACATAAACAAAAAGCTACTAAGGAAAACTATTTTGACTGGGATGTATATATATATATATATATGTATAAAATTCAATATTTTATAATTAAAAGTTGTAAATATATCCCTTTTACTGATTAGCCGCACAAGGGTTTAAAAAATAAATTAAAAACATAAAAAATAATGAGAAATAAGTCTATGTAGCAGGGAATGATGGGAGTACTCCTGGATGCAACAGTTTTTAGTTACATCCCCAACTGCCGTATTATCTGTATCACGAATTTGCCACTAGGAAGCCAATTTTAAGATCTACATGGATGTGTATAAGAGGGGCATGCACAGCGAAATCGCGCGGATATTATAACTGTAGTATAATCGCATACCTGTTACACTGCTGTTTTTTCTTATCTGTGTTCAGTCCACCACCTACCTTCAATCTAAACCAGTCTAACAATCCCTGCTGCTCTGGTAGCGCACATTCGTTTTCGACTCACTTCAAAGTAGAGTTTAAAAAAAAAAACAAAGAAAAAAAAAAGAAAAACAGCAGAATATATGTTGTAAAAATGAGTCTCACCTTGCCTTGACAAACCACCTTTTGCATGCAAACTCCTCTTGTTCCTGAGGGAGCAGAGGACGGAAAGGGAGTCGGGATCTCCCCTTCAGTCAAGCGGCTATTGCTGTAGGAAGCACTCCGCCGCGCAGAGAACGCGCGCCCCACATTTTGTGTGAAAATGAGTCGAAAAGAGAAGAAAAAAGCGTCAACGTCTTCCTCTGAAAATGTTCATCGGGAGAACGGACAGTGTCGTTTCGCCATGGGAACGCCGAGGAAATGAGTCCTGCGCCTTCATCCAAAAGCTTGAAGACAGGGGCTCTGAATCACTGTAACTGCAGACGTAGAGCGCGTAAAAGGCAACGAGAAGGAACGGGATAAGCGAACTGCGGAGTGTCCCGCTGTATACTACATAAGGAGGAGCAGAGGGGCGCACATGGGCTGCACCACATCCTAGAGGTGAAACCAAATCACAAGCGGGCGGAATATTATTTTTCTGAAATAGAACAAAATGTTCAGTAAGTGTTCGATTTCTAATCACGGAGAGGAGAGATTTTTAAAGTTACTGAGCGAAATCCTGGATCATATTATCCTACAAGAGCAGTCACGCACGGCAAATCAAAAGCAAAATCTTTACAATACGTCTATAGAGTATATAATACACCACTGGCCTATCGTTGCTGTGCGTAAAGTGTTGGTAGCAAAGGATAGGTGCATTCCTTGCCGTAGGTGTGACTGTAAATATTGCGCTGTATTTCCTGTGTCGGTGGAGATTTGAAGTTGGATTATCTGCTGTGAATAATCTTCAACAAAATTTCTCAGGAGAGCAGTTTTTACATTTTACCAAACTACTTTCGGTCACTCGCACACTAGCATGGCGGCCACCTATTGTAAGGAAAACAGCTAAAATCTCACATGTATTTGGCATTATACACCAGATTGCTCCCGTTTCTCCATCTCTCGCTCTCTCAGTGCACAGGAATATTGTCCAGTGCTGCGGTGATATTTTCTTATAGAGTCTACTCATGTGTCAACTGAACATTTCCCCCTTAGCTAAGCACTTTTCCAGAAATTTGATTATACGATGCATATGTGTAATCAATTTCTCTGCCATGTTCTTTCCTTCGAGTGACAATTGATCAATACTGCTGCACTGACTAAAGAGAGCCTGGTGTGCATGTAGCCTATACTATTTCTTAACTGTGTGGGCACAATGTTTGAAGGTCAGTATTGTTTTGGTGGTCTTCACAGATTTTGTACATTCCCACAGCACACTCATGGCAATCACGTATCACCCCGATTAGTTGTTTGAATGTGACCTCAGCAATCTGGCGGTCTAGTGCATAGACTAAGCTGCATTTGCTTTGGGACTGCTTTTTTAAAAGATGGCAAAAGGATTGCAGGATTTGTGCGAGTCTACAAATGCAAAGAAGCTATTATTTTACACCCCAATAAAAGTGTTTACCACTTAATCAGGTAATGATTTAAAGATGTATTCATTTAACCCCTTGTTATCAGGGGTGTATTAATATGACAGGCCTCAGGTCTGCTGCAGTGAAGCATGACTATGACCCCTAAGTGACAGATGTAAAATATTCTGCTGTTGACAAGAAAACTGCTGATGACAAAGGTTGTTAATGAGGGTACCGAATAATGATTAAGAGTAATCGACTGTGTCCCCTTTCATTAATTATTGCGAAACTGGCAGCCAATCAGTTATCCCACGTAAAGTAGCGCAACAGGGCAACATTGTGCAGCTTCTACAGCAGTGATTTGTGTTGCGTGCAGTAATGTGTACTTGCTGTAGATGCTTCCAGCCCTGTGCTAACACCACCTGCATGCGCGGGTACTCCAGGGAGTGGAAGGCAGCCTGCATCCATCCCACCATGTGGGTGGAATAATTCTAGTTACCAGCTTGATATCTATAATTACCAACTTTCCAACAGGTTACAAAGACTATAAAATGTTTGTTTTCTTTGGACCGTTTTCTTCTTCTCATTCCTGTGTACTATGTGGGCATTTGTGCTTGTGTGGGCTGTTGCCTTAGCAACCCAAATTGTAGCATCATGCTGAAGAAACACTTTGGGCCACAGAGCCAGATAGGCTTGGATATTTAGATAACCAGCATTGCTGCTTTGTTACCGCTGAATGATTGAATCACTTGTTTGGCCAATTAACCTTGGGCGTCTGTAGTCGTCAGATTTCCTCGCACAGTTTGAGCGTGATAGCGGGCTCATGGCGAATTCAAAAGAAAGTACTTGGCCTCCTTCCCCCCTACCTGCTCTCTCTATAACATTCTTATCAATCTCCGACCAAAGAGAAGTTGACTGACTGCACCGGCTGTCTCATCCATGAGCTGTCACTGCCTGCTGTATTTTCCCTTTTCAGTTTGTCATAAAATGTGTCCACTCCATCATCCAAACAACACCGTGGACACACTCGCACCCCACAGCTCCTGCCTCTGACGCTGTCAGCACATAAGAGAGACACATCATCGCCCGTTCGTCACACACTCATTAGACAGATACACCGAGGAGCACCACACCAATGATTTTTCAGCTTCCTTTTACTGTACTGGGTTCTGAAAGTGTGAGTGTTTCACATAAGAAGGAAGCACATGGGCTGATCTTAAAAAAGAAAATGTTAAATAGGCGTGTGTGTGTGTGTGCAAGGTGAAAGAGAGAGGAAATATGAATGCTGTAATTTACTGTCAGCTTCTGCAGGAGTGGGAGAGCAAAAGTCAAATCCACTTAAATTGCAATAATAAGCATTCAATCAGTTTGGAACACCTTTCTATTATAGGAAGCTGTCATGGATTTGAATATTTGCGATAGAAAAAACCCCACATGGGTGGATAAGGTTAAAAAAATCTGCTTTCTCTTTTTTACTGCTTCTTGATCCTTGCTTTGACAGCTTGAATGTAATGTAATTTTCCATTTTTGTCATTTATTATTCTGCAAAGTTCAAAGTTGAACTTTAAGAAAGGTTTTTGGATGGCTCGATGTGAGGCTGCAAAAATGTGAGCCCGGAGACTTTGTAAGCATGCCGTGACACAGTGCTCAAATGTGCTTGTGCGTGTGGGTGCGACAGCGTCTGGTGCGTGCTTCGTTTTATTTGTGTGTGTGTGTGTGTGTTTGTCAATAAGAGGGAGGAAACACACCATAGCAGCAGCCTGTTTATTCTCTTTTTCTATTTTTAGCTTCTGGTCATGTCAAGGTCCACACAAGCACCCACCCACAGTGGGCAGCAGTGGCCTTCAGTGTAACGGTCAGCTGCAGACTGGAATCATAAATCTATGTCATGTCTTCATTCATTCCACAAAACACACCTGTTCACCTCTGATGCTGCCAGCATCACCTAATGTGTCAAAAATACACACAACACAATGAACACGCTTTGGTATTTGGTTGTACAAACTGCATGTATGCTATGTAGGCTTGCCCTCAGGGGTTAGCGGTCTAAGTATGTACCAACTACTAAGTCCTGGTTCAAATCCAACCAAGGACTTGTGCAATATGTCATCTCCCTCTCCATCTCCCCATGTTTATTGTCACTTCTCACTGCCATCAATCAAAATAAAGAAACAATACCCTAAAAAAAATGCATTTATCAAAGTGAATGTCCATGGTGCTCTGGTCTCAGCTTTCTCTCTGGAGCCGATGTTAGCTGTGGACAAACAAACATGATTGATCACCCCTCTGTGATGCTGGTTATGTTTGCATAATACACCCAGGGGCATGGATCACTAATTGACTGGGTGTTGTTTTCTTTCTATATTATTATTGGTATCTCTGCAGCAACTGCCTGTCAATTGCTCTTAAAAAAAATCGTCGTGTCCAGCACAGCACAGCAGAGGATACACGCTGCCACATAGACACATAGATCCTAGAGTCTTGTTACAGCTCAGCATCACTGTTTTCCCAACACAGAATGCCACATCCGGTGCAGCACAGCTTCTCCAAATTTCAGGACTTTGCACCACACTCATCTGCATTCATCGGTGTGAATAACACTGCCTTGCAGAGCAGACAAGATGCTCAGTGTCCAACCTTAACCCAAAGTGCTTGTGGCAGCAGGATAATGTGAATATAATGTACTTGGCATAATTGCTGCAAAAACACCCACTCTGGCAATTTGACCTGCTACTACTGTCAAGAGACAGCTTATAAGGGTAAGCATTCTTTTTTACAATCAGGGCAGGTGTGAAAGCAGTGATCACTGCGTGTTGTACGTTTTAGTGAAAGACAGGAAGGAGAGACCTTGGAATGAATAGCAATGAAGTGGTGTGGCTGCCAGAGACATTAAGCTCCGATGGACAATTCAGCATGTTCAGTCTGCACCCGAGCTCCATGTGTCGTTTAACTATCGACTTCTCTGGAGCATAATGCTCTGTCACAGCCTTTATAATATCATGTAAAAAGAACATTAGCAAAACTGCTTTTATTTTTACTTGCAATGCAAGACACTCACCAGCCACTTAATTAGGTACTGTACACTGCAAATATCTATCATGGCAGCTACTCAGTCCTTTAGGCACGTAGAAATGGTGAAGACATGTTCAAACCAAGCACCAGAATGGGGAAGAAAGGGGATTTCAGTGACCTTGAACACGGCATGGTTGTTGGTGTGAGAGGCTGGTTTGAGTATTTCTGAAACTACTGAACTCTACTGGGATTTTCCTGAAGAAACCATCACTTGAGAATGCTCTGAAGAAGAGAAAATATTTGTCTCATTGATGCCAGAGGACAGAGGAGAATGGTCAGACTGCTGTGAGCTGGTGGGAAGGCAACAGTAACTCAAGCAATGGTTGCAACTAAGTTATGCAGAAGAGCATCTCTAGATGCACAATATGTTGAGCCTTGGAGTAGATGGGCTACAGCATCAAAAGAGCACACCGGGTGGCACTCCTGTCATCTAAGAACAGCGAACTGAGGCTACATTTCACACAAGCTCATGAAAACTGGACATTAAAAAAAAGGGAAAACACTGTCTGGTCTCTTGAGTATTGATTTCTACTATTTTGATTATAGGGTCAGAATCTGGTGTAACCAACATGAAAACATGAATCCATCCTGGCTTTTATCAATGATTCAGGCAGCTGGTGATGTAATGGGGTGGGGGATATTTTCTTAGCACGTTTTGGGCCTATTAGTACCAACTGAGCATCGTTTGAACACCACATAGTTGCTCACCATGCCTATCCGTTTAAGACCACAGTGAAGCCATCTTCTGATGTCTACTGACAGGAGAATAACATGCTCAAAGCTCAGATCATCTCAAACTGGTTTATTGAAAGCTGTTTGGTAGCGAGTTCACTGTACTCAAATGACTTCTACAATTACCAGATCTCAATCCAATACAACATGTTTGACAAGTGGTGGAACTGTGATGGATTGTTGAATGAGAGATTTGCATAATGAATGTGCAGTAACTGTGTCATCTATCATATCAATATAAACCAAAATCTCTGAGGAACGTATCCAGCCTCTTGTTAAATCTGTGCCCCAAACAATTAATCAGAATCACAATCATAAAAAATATATAAATTCCAGAGGAAAACAGAGTAAGGCAGCTCTGAAGGGAAAAGGGTGTCAAACCAGACACTAGCAAGGTGTACCTAATAAAGTGGCCAATGTGTGCAATGATTTATAAAAAGAATTATTCCACCCAGATGGCTGAGTTGCAAATGATTCATTCAGAATAACAAAACTTTCAGGTTGAATATGGTGAGCTGAAGAACTTTACATGAGCCGAGCTCTCAGTTCAAAGCAAAGTTTCAGGGATACACTCTAGACTTGAACTGAAATAACAGTCTAAGCCTTTCACTTGACAGATCAGTCATTTGTTCATTGATCATCCACAGCTACACAGTTCAGACTGCTGGAATAAGGTACAGCAAGTTCAAGAGTAGTGATAAATTATAGAGCTTGGAAAAAAAACTTCTAAGTCATTAAAAGCTCTTGTAAACGAATCATACTTGTACATACTTGGTGTGCTTGTACAAACTGTTCTCAAAGTGATAGTGGAATGCAGCATATATCAGTCTGTCGTGTTTCAGTTGAGCGAGTGGGACTATGTCATTGAACCTTTGGTCCAGTTCCTCTCCTTGATAATCCAAATTTAGCTACATTGTGAGAATGTCATTTTCAGTTTTCCATTTTCAGAGCTCTCATAATCTGTCAATAGATGCATTTGGTTACAATGTTTTCTCCCTTTGCTGCTTTTCAGTAATTTCAGGAAAGTGCTTGTGGTTCTATATTTATATCTACTCCAATTTCATTGTGATCTCCACAGTTTCTGTTGTTTGATCCGTCTCACCAGCTAATGTTTTGCTGGTGTAATGGCAGAGAGACCCATCTACCCCTCTGAGGCTTGCCTGTAGCTCTAGCATACTGCTTCATCTTCAACAGTCCCTGTAAAAAGCTTTATTGGAGTAATTCAGCAAAGAGTTTAAACTGGAAACTGGATACTGAATCTGAAGAAGCAGAAAAGCACATTTAACAGTGTCACCTAAGTGGGTGGATCAGAATGGCAATTGCTCGCTCTGTGCAGTGTTAGAAATTGGAGAAAAAAATAGCCTTTGGCTTGACAACATTATCGGAGGTCTAATAATATGATGCTAATGTTTAATAAAACTTTTTCAGTATCATCAGCTTTGATAAGTTAAGAAGAAATGCTTTGAACACCAGCATTCGGAGAAAGATTAGGCACATCTTTTGTATGTTGAGAAAAATACTGATGACTTAACATTTCTCTAATAATGTCTTTTAGTATGTTAAAAACACACTTATGGGTATGCTAACAATGTTAGAAATTTCATTTGCACTGGACAAAGGTGAACTGTTTCTAATGGTAAAAGGCTGGTTTTGTACAACAGACTTAGCAAAACAAACACAAAGCAAACTTTTATATCATCATCAGCGGCAGCAGCATTTCATATTGATGCTGGGCTGCGCTAATCCATTTAGATGATTTCTTTTTAATTTATACTGATCGAAGACAGAGGCTCCTGTGCTCGCACTGCCCTAGTCAGAGAGTTGCATTGATACAGTTGTCAGTGGTGTAATTAGGTCCACAGGTAGTGTTGTGGTGTTATGACTCTTTCTGCAAAATAATGTGAAAGATTAATCATTTGGACAGGAAACCAAAACTTTCCCAATCCTGGGAGGGATACCGTGATGGGCAAATCTTTTCCTCGGCTTACAAATGAGCGCAGAGGAGAGAAAGCAAAGTGAGAAAGTCCAAAGTCACAGTGAAAAAGCAATGTTAGTTAAATATTTCTAGTATTAAAAAGTATAGCAAAAGGAGAGTTTGCTACAGCACCAGCACACATACTGGACTGAGGTGTTATAGCCCATTGTATTATTGATACTGTAGTTAACTGCTAATGTGTTGCAAGGCCAATAAAATTGTCTTTTTGAGGGAGAATCATGTCCTTTATGGCTAAAACAAGCCTAAAAGATCCATGAGTATCCTCCTAATAGACTACCAGGTAAAGGAGCAACTGCCACAACATGTTATTGCATGCAGCAGCTCATGCGTTCTCTTTTTGTGTAATAACTTTTCGTTCATTAATATGATGTTTTATCAGTATTTTATGTGCTGTGCATTTGTTTGCGTTTCCTGCTTTAAAAAGTTGATAAACACATACAGACTATAATAAGCTAACTATATATGTCCACACATGCTCTATGTCGATGTATGCAGGCAAACACGTGTGTGTGTGTAGGTCAAACTGGGTGAGACGGTGTGGTCTTATCTTGTTTCCTGCGGTTTACCTGTTGATGTGCATCTGCGGTCATATTGAGGAGGGAACTCAGCACTGAGCTGTTTCTGGGTTTAACTAATGAAGATGGCATTGCATTGACATTCAATCTCCCCTCACTTCAGCACCACTTCCAACAGGACTCTGTGTGTGTGAGTAGGAGTGAGTAATGACCTTGAATATGGGTATTAAGTAATTTGTCAAGTCAATAAAAACTGAGCAGTTGTTGTAAATAATCACACATTACTACGCCATCAGCATCCACAGATGATATGATTTTTATTCAGGGCTCCACATTTTGAACTTTAAGCATAATGCAAACTGTTAGAGGGCTTTTGATGGACATGCTCTGAGAAAGTGTCTTTCATTTAAGCCAGTCGGTTGAAATCGTTGCTAGTCTACGTCTTGTTTTCTGTACTTGATAGTAGGTGATTCCTGGCACTTGTCACACAGTCAGCGACCCAGAGAAGTGTCATATACAGAAGACTGGAACATTTGAAGCTGGGGAGCAAGCATCAGTTAAACTGCTTAACAGCCTTTCCACTGCAGGAACTTGTGGGTATAAAATATTTAAAGAAGTAGACTCACAAGGTAAAGTAATTTTTTGACAGCTTTAAATAAGTGCACCTATAAAGGTATGCACCTTCAAGGCATTCCTCAAGAGACTTAGTTGGAAGTCAGGGCGGCTAAGAGGACTGTATTTATGCAGGCAGAGTCATTCAGGAGGCTAACTTTGAAAGGTGGAGCCCTTTTGGAGGTCAAGCAAGGGAACAGCAGCAAAAGTAAGGATCTTCTGGGGATTGAGCAGCAGTGTGTGCTTAGTGACAGAGACGCTGGAGTTCAGGGCACCATGCACGGACATGCAGAAGGCTGAGATCTAAATAGTAGACAGCTATTAGACAGCACAGACAGATGATAGATGGAGGTCAGTGGCAAAGGACAACTATGCAGAGGGCGTCCTTCCAACTCTAAAGCTGACTGGAGGTCACTGGTTGATTTTAGGCTGTTAAGGTCATAGGCCAACTTAGGGAACAGACGTGGTATCGGCCAGCTCAGCGACTGTCTAGTGACTTGGGAAAAGACTGGACAACTGAGACTCAAGAACAGAGAAGATATCGACTGGTTCGGACTCAGAAAGAAGAAAGAAGGGAGAATCTGAGTCAGTCTAGGGAGTGTGAGGAATGCCATCTAACTGAGGAGCAGGAAGAACGTTGGCTAATATGGGATTGGGAAGACCCTGGACCAGGACTAAAGACCCAGGTCAGACTCAGAAATAGGTGAAACCTCTACCAACTCAGAAACTGCCCTGGAAGTGACGCGTTGAATGTGTTGCTCAGCCATTTAAGGGATCTGTACTTAAGATATAAAATAAAAAGATTGTTTTAAAATAAAACAGGAAACAGACAAACAAGACCATAACACCTACTCCATAAAAATAATGTTTTTCTCCCCCCCTGAACAGCCCTGAATGAGTCCCACAGGGGCCTTATAGTAGGAAACATGCACAAAGGTGCAGGCTGCTCTACAACAGGCTGCTAGTTCCTGCAGTGGGAATAGGAACAGGTTCATACTTTTTCAGGTTGTGACAATTTAACCATTTGTTTGTGAATGTGAAGTATTAAAATATATCATGCATCGACAATATGAGGGTTTCATAATGGTGATAACAAAAAAAATAATTGGTTTATTTAAATTATCCACTGCACATTAGGGGCCAGGCACTTTTCCAATACTCTACTTGTAGATAAACTGTGCACTGGTCAGAAAATACGGTGAACAGAAGTGCTGACCAGCAGGTTTGCTCTTGCGTAGTGCTTTAACCCAGACAGAGCTCTGGTTTCTCTTCTTTACTTTCACACAACCTATGTATATTGTGCGTGCAAATATCCACAGTTAAGGTAATCCCTCTGATTTCAACTGAAAAATGCAACAGTGCCTCCCCTCTCTATGCATCCATTTCTGTCCCCCTTTCTTCCTCTGACTATACAGCAAGACACAAGTACTATACAAACACAGTGAGACTCTCAGGTTCATTTCACCAGAACACTGTGTGTAAGCATTTTCACTGTCCATTAGTTTGGAAGGCCACTGTTGTGAGTCAGAATGGGGCCGTTGCAGAAAGTGACGTTACGAGACAACCCGAAAAGGAACTTTTGCCAGAAAGATTTCATTTCTTAGAGAACGCAATGCAGTATATCATCCAATTGCCTTTAAAGGTGCCAGTTGTTCCACAAAGACTGCAGTAGCTCATTCTGATCTAAAGACGACACTGTGGGTCTAATAAAAATCTGGACTCATGTCTATATACAGAACGCAGAGTGCAGCTCATAATGCCAATGCACTTCTTAAAAGGCTGACATAAGCATTTGTTGTGGGTTTTTTTCAGGTTGGTCTGCTTGTGTGTTGCATGTTGTGTCATACACGCACACACACACATGCACACGCAGTTCTTTATTGCCTGGTATTTCAATATACTTAGCCATCAGGAGAAGTCAATAAGGTTTTTCCTGCCTCTGTAATTCTAAGGCAGGCTATACTCTGAGTGTTTTCTGTCTTACCCACACATTCTCACATACCCTGTCCTGTCTGTATCAGTTACATTAGGAACTACCAACCCTTCAAACTGAGCCAGGGGAAGACCCGGGTGTATAGATTTTTTTTTTTCTGAAAGGAGTCTAGATATTTATCTCCTCTGTGAAGAGATTGCAGTGAAGAGTGGAGAAATGGAGTACCCATTTCTCAAAATACATTTGAAGTAAAGCTCTAATTTCTACTACGTATACATAAATCTATTAAAGCTTTAGCACTGATTTTGGGAAACAATGTCTTTTTAAAAAAATGTATATCATAAATCTGACACATGTCCCACACTTCAAATCCCCACTGACAAGGAAAGCTCAATACTAAGACTCCCCTTCCCCTCATCCATCATGCAGAGGGCTTAGCAATCCCAAGCAACTCAACGTGCTCTTTACCTAGCACACAGGTCCAAGCCCTTGTCCAAACGTGGAGTCATAATGAGAAGTATCAAAATGAGCTATTGCTGTCATCATAAAGAAGGACCCCTGAGGACAGTTGGCGGTCCTTGGATCATTGCACCCACATTAACCTTCCTGTGAAGGGATCAGGCACAAGCTTTCTTTCACAAGGGAGTTGGGTCATTGTTCTAAGAATACAGTTTCTGTTTTTTGGAGGACATTGATATGATAGAGACCTGCCTCTGGGAGCTCCCGTGGCAGAAAGCCCTTAAGGGAGACAGAGAGAAAACGAATAAAGCCCTCAAAGGAAACGGCGGACAGGCCTTCGGCACAGACGGTAATGTTATCCCCGAGGTGTAAGTTACAGAGCAGAGGTTAGTGTGCTATCCAAACTCTGGCCTTTTGATTACCGTGACTGCTGCAGGTGTAATTAAGTTAAAACAGTTTAATTATGTTGAGTAGGATTCAATAAATGTTTCATTGTAAACCCTAGTTAATGGGAGTGCTGTAGCCTGAGACAGCTGGACCACCCAACGGTACATGAAATACAGATATTTGGATGGGATTCTTGAAATGGGACCCCCAACTGGCAGCACGTTCAGATATTTAATATGAGCCAAAAGTCACTTTAGAGGAGCAGGTGATCAGTTTGATAGCTCATCCAGAAATATCTTTTTTCTTTAATAATTATAAAAGTCATTAACATTTAATTCTTTTTTTAAAGCTAATCCTCCCACATCCCGTGGAATTGAAACTGTAGCTGTTTGATTTTAGCAAACCAATTTAAAAGCCATCATCCCTCATGCTGTGACAATAGATGGGTTCCATTACTTTAGTGGATTTAAATGTTTATATACTGTATTGCAGCCACTCTGTTGTTAAGCATATTGTCGGCACATTTTTCCCACGTGCATTAATGGAGCTCTAATTGAGAGCTTTCAGCAAGTCATGGGATGATTTATTCAAATCAACGTTAAACATCATCGCGCTTCTCTTGCTGTTAAGTAAAACACACTGTATGACAGCTTAACCTTAAGTACACAACACAGTTTTTTTTCCAGCCCATTCTGCCACAAGCTTGGCTGGGTGTTTACTGTCCATTGAAACGGTATTGAGTCCTGTCTTTTTTAATGACTGCATTCATCAGTATAAGCTTTCAGTCATTTGAAATACAGCTGGACTGCGTTCTATGCAAGGTGTTTAATTGTCTGTTCTCTAAAAGCCCTCCCGGTATTTTATTGAACTAATTTATTCTGAATAGAAACCCTAGAGGGTATAAAGCCATCTGTTTGACATTGCCAGCTGGACTCTGTCCGATAAGAGACATTTTTACAATGGGGTTAAGCTTCAGGGTTTAAAAATACACAATGAAGCGAGATCGGTAAGCACGAACTGGAAGAGGTACAAAACTGTTTCCGAAGTATGAATGAGAAGTCGCTGAAAACACACTGATAAGGTCTTAAATTCTGATCTCAATCTTGTGTGTCCTAAACCAAAGATAGAGTGTTTGGAGGAATCAATAATCTGCACGATGCAGGAAGAGACTATTTAAAACCAGCTGAGATAAAAGCCGAACACCTAATAGTAGATAGAGGGAAATTTGCGCAACGGCAATGAATAAATTATCTGCCTTTTTTTTTTTAAACTGCAAGGTCAGCTCTGTTGCCCTCCTTCTCCAGGGAAACCTCCGCCAACTCACATGAGTTCACCCACAAACACACACTTTAAATCGAGTCCCACACACTGGTCAATAGCAGCCACCCCCACCAACACATTTCACATCTTCCTACACAGGAATGCATCTTATGAGAGCGGGCGCGCGCACTTGCATCAAGTTCTGTCTACTTTTGTACACATGCATGCATTTGTGCCCCCCCCCCCCCAAACAAAACAAAAACCTCAGAGAACAGTGTGTTATAATGAGTATCAAGTTATACAAAGGGCACCTTTACAGTAAGCCTCTTGACCTGTGTATGTGGGAAGCTGTTTGCTGTGAGAGAGGAGGTGGTTAAAGGGTGAAAACGGTTCCCAGCAAATACTCTTACATTACTGCACAAAGGAGGCAGCCGATAGAATTTTACATTCAATATAACAAAACTCTTTTTTAAAATTTCCACATTGGGGCTTTCTCACAATAATGCTGGCACAACATTTTTACTTTAATGTACAACTTCATTAAAAATCTTACACATCTAAAGGTGATACATGAGGTAAGAAGAAGCATATTTTAAGACCCTGCCTTGGCTGTATGTATTTTACAGTATATATGGCCTCATATAAATTTCTCCAAAATAAATCGAAAGGTTAGAGAATGATTACATTTTTTTTTTTTTTTTTTTAAGAATTATTTATTGTGTGCTGAGCCGACATGCTGGGAATAATTTATTTGTGGACCATCAAAAACATTTATGAGTCTGTTTCAGCAGTATGCTCTAAACAAGAAGTCATAAATCTACCACTGTATCCTCACTCGCCTCTCTCCCTCTCTCTCTCTTTGAGCCGTCTCCACCTTGCTGTCTCTCCTTCCGATGCTTCTTCCGCCCATTTCTCATTTTTCAGGGAGCCGCATCACTCGAGTAAGTGCCTGGGCCTAAAGATTTGCCATCAATTCAAAATTCATCAGTCGTGATTGGATTTTGGCGGTGGAGAAAAAGAATCGAGGAATCTGTTTGATTCGGTGTTGCCTCCTAAACAGCAAAGTGGAACACATTTCAAAGGTAATGTCCTTCATGCAGCGGTTCTGGAAAAAACATTTTTAAAAAAACAGCCACAGGTGCCGCGCTCTCGTGGACGGTGCTGCACTTCACAGCCATATTTGCACATTTGTCAGATAAGCATTTCCTTTCCAGTTAAAAAAAGGGCACAGGCTGCGTTTAAGCACCACATAATATTTATGAAGGGCGTGTTTGAAATATAGAAACACCTCCTTCCATTTGTCTCTCAGCATAAGTGTTCCAATCATTAATCTGTGTTGTCTCCACAAGGTGGTGTCATGCTCATTAGCTCACTGTTGCAGCTCATTGTGTCAGCTAGTCTGACTCCTGCACTGATGTGGATATGTCACAAGAGCGATGCTGCTTCCATTCCCAAATCTATCTGATAGAAATAATGGAAAGCCGTGTAAATCAAGCCCGCAGTTAACTCTGATGCATGCTTATTTATTTTGTTTATTACAGTCAGTTAAAACTGTCTGTGTGGGGCCCTTGTTATCCTGCAGTGTGAAATGCCAAGCAGGTCTGTGCAAACCATTTCATCGCTGAGAGCAGTTCAGTAAAGTGAGACAGTGAAGCCAAACACTCATTACCACAATTTGGAGGGTGTAGCTGCCTTGACCCGTGCACTGACCTTCAAAAATAATAGTTGCAGTGGTGTGGATGCAGTTCATTACCCACAATGCCTGCCAGTCTTCCAGCTCACACATCCGTAGTCACAAAATAAGGGCAAGAAAATAAGAGCATCCTGGAGCGGTGCGCTCACTCTCGTGTCTGTTTCTCGCCGTCCTTCCAACCAAAACAATTCAGACTCACAGCTGTACTCAAAACTTAAAAAACAAACAAACCTTAAAGAGTATTTTTTCCTTCTAATTCCATGCACTTTTGCAGAAGCAAATGTTAGCTAATTATGCAATACAATTAGAGTAATCCTCTTTTGTTACCAGTGGCACATTGCCCCAGTGGCCAGCTAGGATCACAGCTAAAGTTACTTAAGCACGACCCCCTTTGGCATCAGGGTTAACAAGCATTGCATGTGTCAAATAGGTAAGACTCAACAATGAGTCATGATCAGCTTACTGATTCACAACCAGCATTTGTAGTTTGCAAGAATGAGCTGAGCTTTAAATGTTTGTCAGCCTACATCTCTGTGGTTATATGAACTCCGGCACAAATCGGAAGATGTTACTAGGATTTTGGCCATTTTTATACTGAAAATCTGATCATCATATGCTGAAGAGGTGGAAGTATATAGTATGTTCGGCCTAGCAACAATTAATGAAAGAAATACATTGTATGACTTATATGAAACTGCTGCTCTAATTCATGGACAGTGGATACAGGATACACTTGCAGTTTTCTCAGTCATTTTGGTCTATTTCCTTATACCAGGAGTGTAATTTTCACCTCCCTCAATGCTTGTCTCAAAACAGTAAAGGTATTTCTTATAACACATACTCAAGTGTGCAAAAAATACTAAAGAATCAAAACCTTTTTCACATATGTCAAGTCAGTCCATCATTTCAACTCTGTAATCAATAAATAAAAACCCTTCTACTACCATTTTAAGACAGACACTTTGTACTTTTATTAAAACCTTATTAGTTTTGGAGAGTTCTGAGTACTGAGGTTTAAGAGTACTACAAAAATGTAGGCCTATGTATGTTTATAAAGTCTTCAGATGCAAAAATGAAATGTGAAGGATTCATTTGAAATTTACACAGTGTCACCGAGAAAAGCAAGGTAGACATGTACAAGAAGAAACTTTTCTTCTTTTTCTTCTTGCTCCCTTCAGGGGTCACAACAGAGAATCATCTGCCTCCATCTCCTCCTGTCCCTAGCATCCTCTTCTGTCGCACCAACCCCCTGCATGTCCTCCTTCACTACATCCATGAATATTCTCTGTAGTCGTCCTCTTCTCCTCCTGCCTGGCACCTTCCTTGTCAACATCCTTTGTCTAATATTTCCACCATCCCTCCTCTGCACATGTCCAAACCTTCTCTACCTTGCCTCTCTAACTTCGTCTTCAAACCACTCAACCTTAGCTGTCCTGCTGATGCACTGATTTCTGATCCTGTCTATTCTGGTCACTCCCAGTGAAAATCTTAACATCTTCAGCTCAGCTATATTCACCCAAAAAACATTTTTCATCTGGAATAATTCTACAGTTTGATCCTTTTATGTTGCTGACACTAAAAAAGTAGAAGCATCTCATTTGTAGCTTATACACCCTTAAATACGTTTAGTTGATAGTTTAATGAGCAATGGCCATAAGGCAAAAAAAGAGAAGAGCAAGTTGTTGTGGAAGATGAGGTGAAAGCAGTGGGAGGAGAATCTGAAGCCGGGCATTATGTATTATTCAGTGGATTAAATCGAGAGTTGACAAACAAAGTCAACCATTGAGGTTAGGAGTGTGTCACCCCCTGCAGTGAATGAAATGAGGCAGAAACACACCCAAAACTACACCACCCCAACATAAACAGCAAGAAAACCACTGAAGTCAAGCCTAGAAAGAAACTGAAGAAGACCTTGATTGTAACAAGCAGTCTGACCATTCCCCTCTGACCTCTGACATCAACAAGACGTTTTGACCCAGCGATCTGCTGCTCACTGGATATTTTCTTCTTTTTTCAGATCATTCTCTGTAAACCCCAGACATGTTTGTGTGGGGAAAATCCCAGTAGATCAGCAGTTTCTGAAATACTCAGACCAGCAAATCTGGCACCACCTTTCTTCCCAATTCTG
>NW_005187408.1:3985987-4019584 GCF_000239375.1 Pundamilia nyererei
TTCCGACCCAGATGAAGGCCCTAGCTTGAGTAGAGGTCAGAAGAAAGCAAGAAAGGTATACTGGGGACAAACCAAACCTATTCTGCTATGCCTGGTGGGCAGGGAGAAGTTATCAATATGCTTTTTGTGACATTTTTGTTTTGTTTTTGTGATTTTTCTAATGTGAAAAATGTGCCGTGGCTCCAAAAGGTTGGGAAACACTGAGCTACACCATGCCTACACGTCTAAATGCTTTGAGTTGCTGACATAAAACAGGTATTTGCCTTAACAAGGAGCTGAACAGGCATATTTAATAAAATAGTTGTTGAATCTATGTAGTGTGACTTTACTGGACTGTATGATGGTTGGTACTACATTCTCAGATTGTTCATATTTTCTGTTCTTTGATGCATATAGTTTCATGAGTATCCTTTGGTTATTGAAGCTAATGTTTCCAGTCGCTGCCTGTGTTGGTGCAATGATTCTTCAGGTCAGTCACTCAAGTGCAACTGTAGTGTTAACAACATGCACAGGACACAGCAATGACAGATGGAAGAATACTGTTAAAGAGGATTAAAGGTTGACTCAGGAGAAGTGGTCCTCGGGGTGCAGCAGAGAAACAGCTGCAATACACATTCTTCTCTTCTTCAGTCCTAATCTGGTCTTGTTGTGGATCTGTCTGTTTGGTGAGAGACTATTTTTACTATAATCTCTTGCATAAATGTATTTAATCACAGATGATATGTGGAAAGAATGTCATCAACTGTACGTCTGTAATACAAATAATAAAAAAAGAAAGAAAAGAAATTGAACCAAAAAATGAAAACGAAACAAAAAGGGACCGCCACCAAACACAATACTCTCCCTCCAAGTGTGTGAGGGCAAGGCCTTACAAACTGAACAGATGGTGTAGCTGGGATGGAATAATATGATACTTTTTTTGACAAGCAACAGCAGCAGTCTGTGTAGCTCATGATTGTTTTTCCAATTTGACTGGTGCGAATCAACACAGATAATCACGAGCACCAGGATCAAGGATTTAGACCTCAAGGGGGTTCCAGCACTCATAATGCTCACAGCAGTCTCAAGACAGTGCAGTTGAGCTCACCTCAGCTCATCTCAGAGCAGCTGGGGTTTGATGTGAAAGAAAAGAAAGACAATAGAAGTAAGAGAACTGCAGCAGTTCCATGTTGCCTGCTGTAAGGGATTCAGTTGCTCTTGCACAGATTCCCATTCACTATAACTTTAACATGTTTTTGAATTGCTGACAGGGCAGAGGCAAACTACAACAGGCTGCAAAATTACCAAACAATGCCCCTATTAAAAGCACTTATTGTTAAATAATTATTAATCTCCCACTGCTTCAATAGTGTTGGGTTGGGGCTCTGAGGAGGCCAATCCATGACTAACAGTATGCTGAAAAATAAAGCTGCTGTCGGTGAGACACTTTCCAGTAGATCTGCATGGTTGTGGTGGCTGCAGACACTCACTATGGTACCTACCTCCTGGCCTCCAACACAAATGTTGACGCAAATTTGCACCCAATATTCCATAAATGGTAAATGGTCTGTATTTGTATAGCGCTTTACTAGTCCCTAAGGACCCCAAAGCGCTTTACACATCCAGTCATCCACCCATTCACACACACATTCACACACTGGTGATGGCAAGCTACATTGTAGCCAAAGCCACCTTGGGGCGCACTGACAGAGGCGAGGCTGGAAGACACTGGCACCACCGGGCCCTCTGACGACCACCAGTAGGCAACGGGTGAAGTGTCTTGCACAAGGACACAACAACCGAGACTTTCCAAGCCAGGGCCAAACCATTACAAGGCGAACTCCCAACTCTTGAGACACGATCGCACAAGACTGTTGCCACTGATTTTCAGCCCATTTTTTGTTTAATTTGGCATTCTTCAGCATTTTCTCCCTGTTTGCCTTCCCAAAGAATGGCTTCTTGATGGCCACACTTCCACAGAGACCATCTCTGATGAGGTTTCAGTGAGCAGTAGATGGATCAACTGAAAGGCCAGCTTCATCTCTCAGTTTTTTAGACTATTGGCTTTTTCTTTTGGCCACCACTTGTCCAATTTCCTCAGATATTTTAAGGCTCAAGACCATAATGAGATATGCCAAGTTATTGACTAATAGCTCTTTGGGAATCACATTGTTGGGATAAAATACTATTGCCAAACTGTGTTATTTTTGGTATTTTTCATATACTTAACTAAAGAAATTGAAATAAAATATATAGGGTAATATAACAGAGAGTTTTCCAGCATTGAATTTACCCTCACTGATGCAGAAAAAAATGACAAAACAACTGAGGACTTGTCACAAGTCAACTGAATGTACTACAGTTCACTAACACTACAAACTAGATATCCCAATGTAGACTCAAAATGACTACACTAGTATTTTAACAAAGCTCTACAACAGCTTATTTTATAAATTTAACCTTTATTTATACAGTAGTCCCAATAATACTCAATGTCGCAATTACAACAGAGACCTGCTTTCCACACAGCTTCAATGATACTGATCACCAAAACCTTCGTAACACTGTTGTATTCCACCTTAATGCCACTGACAATGCAAGCACCATACATTTCTTCCTTCCAAAAGCAGACTGTATAACAATATGTCTCCATGGCATAATTTCATATCTCAGTTAAGCCTGAAAAGCATCCTTTGAGCTCTTAATTATATGCTTAGAAAGAATCTAATCCCCAGTATGACTAAAGAGATTTCCTGTGCAAACATATTTTTATTGAAATTTGCATCCTCATTTCAGAGTCGTTTACAATGGCTGACAAGCCAGTCATTCTCAGAGAGGAAAATCACTGGAAACATCATAAAATGTTTTGTTTGCGCTGTTGATTTAATGGATGGGGAAATGACTATTTGTTTTCACTGCAGATCACTCACTGGTGGCACACGAAAAACCAGACACGCTCAATAGGTTTTCAGCAGGAGTCAGACTGGCAGCCGTAGGTCTGCTGCCCGAGGTCACCGCCACACTTAAGAGGTAACCTCATTTATAAGTGATGGAAACACCAACACAGTTGCACACGCATATAAAGACGCACGCAAACAACACTGCAAATTTCTGATGGACGGCTCTGCGCTAATGCACTCAGCATATCTCTGCTCTCAACCGCGTTAACGTACCCTTTTTACACTTTGTAAACTAAGAGGTTTTCGTTCTGCAACCGTGGCAATTTAAACACCTCCTTCACATGCATCACAGTTAACAAAACCATGCAGATGTGCAAAATTGCTAATAAACTTCTCAGTGTTTTAATAATATAGCGATATCAATTAACTGCGCATGTGGAAGGAAGCATGTATGAAATGATTTTTTTTTTTTTTTTAATGGCGATTTTTCCACCCTTGGCATGCCCTGAAGCAATTCTGCCCACAGGTGCCCTTCCAGCACCAGAGCCCAGTGTGTGACTCATCACCTGTCCTGAAGTCATATGATGCACACAGTCCAACTTCGCCATTTAGAAGTTGCTGCGCTCTAAATACACCTGCCTGTCATCTAAATACTATTCAAATCAGTTTGCCATTAAATAACCATCACACATACAGGGACACTTGTGAATGCTGTTCCTAAAGCAAACTTAGTCAAAACACACACATCCTCATCACTTGTGCGCTCGCGCCCACCGCAAATTTCCAAGACAAACACGGACTTATTGCTGCGCAATAGTGTTTACTGTAAATACTGCATTCAACGTGAGCCTAGAAAGTCATCAATCTCAGCTGGAGAGATAATACATGCTTTGTGACTCCACATCTGCTGCATGTGTGGCTTTCCCCTTGGACAACGACACACTTCAAAGATAACCTCGCAAGAACAATAACCGGACAAATATTAGTTTTGCTGTGTGAGGCTTATAGGAGGAGGATGTGGTTAAAATATACCTGCTGACATTTAATACACCGGTTTGTTATTTGTTGGTGTGCAGCAAAACAGACCTTAAGGATCTTTAATTAACTAATAAAAATGTTTTGTCATTAAATTGTTTCATAAATCACAAAATGGTGCCTATAAATCAAAGCTGTGTCAGGTTTTGAATTACAGCTCATTTTCAGAGTTTCATGATGTTTGCAATAAATATTTGGTTGTTTCATAAAGTTTTTGTACATTCTTAAAGACAGATTTCAAACATCTAGGCATTTCTGTTCAGCTGTTTTCAGCTAAAGTAATAGAGATATCCATATATTAAAATGCTTCTAAAGAAACAGAAACATGGTGATGTTTCAAGAGGAAACTCTAACTATATTTTACAGTTCTTTTTTAATCATAGCTCATCTTTTTAGTTGTTAATATTTGCTCACTAGGACAAAATTGTCACTGGTTAGGCCATGAAGGTTTTCTGGCTGCTGGTTTTATTTGTGCGTTGTGCACCCCACTGCATGTTCTCCACTGATTCTGTCCTCTGGTTCCTGCTCAGCACTCTCATCGTTTTTACAAATATAGACTTCCACGGATTAAAAATGCATGCAGAAAGAGTAGTAGTTGACCTTTTCTGTGGCTGGACATGTCCTGTCATGGAGAAAATACTTTTTAAGTACATGAGATTTCTTTTTATTGTAGCAGCACTAGCAGTGACTGGGGGTAAATTACCTGCAAGTCTGAGTGGCTTACACTGCATCTGGGCCTATTAATCCATCCATGCGAGAAGTGCAGTAGTGAAGGAGTGAAATACCATCAGTTTTGCATGTATATTGTCATGAATGAACTCAGGAAAAGGTGTGTTTTCAGCTACAATAATAATAATAATAATAATACAGATATCCATATATTAAGATGCTTCTAAATATGCAGAAAAATGGTGATGTTTCAAGAGGTAACTAACTATATTTAACAGTTCTTTCATAACTATAGCTTGTGTTTTTAATATTTGCTCACTAGGACAAAATCGTCACTGATTGGGCCATAAAAGTTTTCTGGCTGCCAGTTTTAAAAATTTTAATCTAATAACACCAGTTATTAGTTCATAAATATCGGCACCAAATTGCATGGCAGTCCATCCATTAGTGGTTGAGACACTTCACTTAAAAATGCCACAAGGTGGCATTAGAGGAAAAGTCAGGAAACCTCAACCATGCTACACAACTGTTGTTGTTTCCAGACGCTGACATTTTTATATGATAGAAGAGAAGTGGAACTAGACGATAAGTAATATGATCTAAAAAGTCATTATGATTCATACACTGGTGAAATGAATCTCTCTTTGTTTCCCTTGTAATTTGTTTAATAGGTATTATTTTGGGATATTTTTGGAAGTCGTAATCCAAGCACCCAGCAGGTGAAGATTGCAATCCTTGGAGCTTAAGAAATGGCTAAAATGTCTTTAAGTTTCCTTTTATTCTATTAGTTTTTAAAAGAATGGCTTGCCTGCTTTTAGTTTCTTTTGATGTTGTTAAAGGATTTTCTTTTACATGATATCCAACTTAATTCCATAATTGGAACATCAAGCAAAACTTTAATACACATTTCATATTGATCTGAACAACTCTACACTTAGTCTCTTGATTAATGTGGAATAGAAATGCTGGTATAATCCTTAGTTAATGATACACCTTATCTGATAATCCTGCCTGATAAAGATTCACTTGGGAATACTCAGTAATCCTCAACAAGGAGGTCTTTAAGGTCATCTTTAGTCACTTGCTGAGTCACTTCAGAGCAGAAGCACAAGACTTTCACAAAAAGCAAACAAACATAAAAGGCTATTGTTTCCATTCTAATCACTGATTGGATAAATGGTATACGGTAGGCCATGTGGAGCTGGGTGGTCAAGTTTCATCTGAGGGGAGCCTTGACTTTCAGATGCTACTAATAGGCAGAATCCTACATACTCTCAACCCCGTTTTAAAGATGAGCACGAGCTTTGGTTTCTTCAGTTCGTCATCACTTTTGTGGGAAAAGACGAGAGAGACGACAAAATCCGTAAACGCATCAGCAACTCACATCTAGACACATTAATTAAACCCTATTGTGAAGGAGAGTGAAGTATCATGTTTGCTGTTTAATGTAATGCTGCCAGTTAAATATCCTATCACGTTACACCACAGGCTTTTCTTCTCTTCTGTGAAAACAGCACGAGAGTCATTCGGTCACAAGGGGCAGCATTTTGCCTGCATTAGACTGGGAGATAGCCAGCTCACCACACTATTTAAAGCCCTTTCACAGGCAGTAGTGAGGAGAACGTCCAGATTGCTCAGCTCAGTAGCAGCATCTCACAGTTACAGTAAGTAATGTCTTTGATGTTGTCTTTAAGGTTTTGAGTTTGTGTGGGGACGAATTTAACATTTAATGACGATTAGATATGGAATATTTTACTCTTTAGAAAGTATGTAGAGTGCTGTTTCAATTGATTAAATATATGACTATATATATTTGATCTCTGGTTTTATTAGCAGCGGATATGGAAATGTCAGCTATCCCACAAGCCTGCACACTTCATTATGTTCTTCGTCCATTAGAGTTCATTATTTATGTAACAATGAATACTGCAACATACAGAAGCTGTTTTTAATCCACTTGTTATTTCTCCACTCTCCAATCTACTCGTTATTTTTTAAGATAGTGTTAAAAATTCACCCTCTGAAGTAAACACAATTTGTGAGGGTAATGCTAGTCTATTCAGTTTAAATGTGAACAATGTGCACTCATGCAAGGATCTCCTTGTTAAAATTAAATATACCTCCCGCTTGTTTCCGGATTGTTTGGAAAATGTGTTTACCAGTGCCTATTAGTGCACTTCCTGAAAACCATCTGCAAACTAAATAAGCAAATCAATTAGAGAAACCAATGGCACTTATTTACCGCAGTTGCCTGATAATGACAGGGAGGGGGATATGCAGTGGGGTCGTTATCTAAGTCGCCAAATTAGAAGGAAATGAGGTGACGCCGTCTTGGACTGTAATATGATGTTTTATCAGGACCACAGACCACAAGACATGAAATATCAATGACTTGTATGGTAGAGGTAATGGACTCAAGTATTCAGATCAGTGAAGGTAGTGCTGAAATATTGATGGGCGATCATGACTCATAATGCAAACTGCAAATCTGCCAATAAATGCAAATCCAAGTGTTGGATGTTTCGAGCATTACTTTACAACCCCCAGAATAAAAAGTCTTCATTAGCCTTCATTTTCATAAAGAGACTAGTTTAGTATGTTAGTAGCATCTTTCATTGATTAAGTGCATGCGATGTTACTTTAGTGCTTTAGTTAAACACAAATTATACTCATGTTGTTAAAAATCATCACAGGTGGTGTGACATGTTTTCCAGAAACAGTTGCACTTACAGTACTTTTATGTATGTAAAGAATTGAAACTAAACCTTTACCGTGATGTAAATATGCTTGCGCTTTGGAATGCATGCTTTTTAAAAAATATTTGAATAATAAAAAAAACAAAACAAATGCAAGTAACGAATAGAAGACCATATTATTAAATATGATTAAATATGCATACATATGCTAAGTGTGTCTTAAGTACAGCATCTTAGACACTCATCCTTTCATCCACCCATTAGTCCGGCTTGAAGCTATCCCAGCAGCCAAAGGGCAAGAGGCCAGTCCATCACAGGCCTACGCGATTTAAGTGTTTATTTATTATTATATTGCTCTAATGATATATCAATAGCATACTAAGGGCATTATTAGTGTACCAAACTATACTAACTAAAAGCTGTAAATTAAATTAAACCCTATAAATAACCTATGAAAATGAACTCAGTGATCATTTTTGACTTGCTGATATTTGAAGTGGTGTCTTTATGTTTTAGTGCTTAAACTTTTGGATCAGGTTGTTACTGACTGAGCATTAGTCAGTGTGTATAAAACACCAACAAAATGTGCAAATCAAACAGTAAAACGTAGCTGCTGCTCTGACCCGAGGAACAACATCAGCGCACGGCAAATAACGTAGGTGAAGGAGATTTGCAGTGAAGATTCTCAATAGTAATTTGCTCACCAGAAAAAAAATGCCATTTATTGTTTGGCCTTTCGATGGGACTGAAGGCAATAAAATTACAAGGTCTATCTCAATCTCACTCACCCAGGACCACGCAAGGACATCTGGGACTGGCTCAAACAAGCTGACCTGCAGCTGCGGAGGACATAATTGCTTTCTTCAAGTGCAGGGCTTCAACCCCCGCCACAAAGACTCAACGGATGTGAATGCCCTTCTGGGTAAAGACAATGTCCTGTGCCCATGTCCCCTCTAAACATTAGAAGCCTGTGCATTAAGGTTTTATTTGCGCTATCTATCACATTACGCTCTAAGTTCTTCTAGCTTGCTAAGTAGGCTTGCTCATCTGTGGCTTGATTGAAATTATGGCATCTTTCTATCTGTGTTTTCAATCTGCTGCTGTCATGTGCATCAGCTTGCACAGGTGTGAGCGCTGGGGTTCACATGCACACATGTCACTGCTTTCTTTGTTTTTATTAGGGCTCATGTCCACAGAGTCTCAGCTAAGTGATGAACTTCAGCAGGGATGTGGCACGGCAAAACAGTTGTTATACATATGTGATAGAGGATGACGATCCAGGCCTGGCAAATCGAAATATATTTGAGGTGAGGGGAAAAAACTTACTGAAAAAAATATGCATGTCTGTAAAAAACGTTTTCAAAAACTTACTTATTTCTGCCACAAGTATTCACAATATGAGAAGGTTTATGTAACTCGGATTAATCCCAGCCCAGTGTATCCTTAAGGAGGAGGTTAAGGAGGCCTAAACAATTCTAGTATTACATAATAATAATATTACATGAGTTTTCAACGAATTGGATTGTAAAGTCTGTTTTTATACAAAACTAACAAATGGCCGTTATATCATACTCCAGTGATTATATCAGAAGGCACACAAGAATAGTTTGAAATGCCTTCTAGCATAGTGTGTTCTTTGGTAAAACACACTTTGAACAAACTAGAAAGCAGAAAAATCAACTGTTCTGTATTCTTTGTGTTATATTACTCTATATAATATCATCTAGTTGGCTGAGAAGGGTGACCTAGCTCTCCTGGAGAACCTAGTGAAGAAGAGCCCAGAGGTCCTCAGTGAAAAAGATGAATGTGGAGCCAGTCCCCTTCATCACGCTGCTGCAGGGGGACACATCACCCTCATTCAATTCATCTCCACTGTCACAGATGCACAGGGTAAGTGCACCTAAGTCATCGATCACAAGACATGCAACATGTTTTGTGACTCGGCGTAATTTCATTTCTAAAGTTACTGCATGGAAGAGGGACATTATTTTTGCATATTATATCTGATACATACGCATACAAACCTTTCTGCATATGCTCTTGTATCGTCTCTTAGTCCTGAACAGCTGTGATGAGCAGGGCAATGTGCCCCTTCACTGGGCAGTGGAGAGGAACAAGGCAGAGAGCTGCAAGGCTCTTTTGGACCTGGGGGCTAACCCCAACATCCTCAACACTGCCCTCCTGTCCCCCCTGCACTTGGCTGTCAGCCATGGACACAGCAACCTGGTGGGGGTGAGAAGGCTGATACGGCACAGTTGATGTAATAATTTAAAGGACAGGAAGTGTGTTTTTCTCTTGAATTCCTGTAGTTAACAAGGTCAACGCAGAGCATTCTAGCACTTTATTATACAGCACTCAACTAAGGGTGTAAATCCCCTGTGATTAAATGTAATTTCTGTGTATGTTATTATATTTAGATGCAAATAGTTAAAGGTAGGTAAACTACAATAAACGGTAAAAAAAAAATTGTTGTTTTTTTGCAGGAATTAAAGTAAATTTAAGTAGTGTGATAATTTTAATTACAGTATAAACAAATTTTAAAAAATTTAGCTGGTAATTTAGTCAAATAACAAACAATATTTTCCCACATTACATCTTATGTACTGTACTTTTTGGGGCATTGTGGAATGGCTAAACCTTGTCTTTTTGTGTCTTTATTTAATCTTTATTACGTTGATGAGCTTGATGGATTTTCTATTATTCAATTGCCCGTTTTTACTTATGCTGTACTTTAATTAGTTACTGTTTTTATATCTCTTTCATGAAGGTGCTGCTGTCCTACAGCAGTACAGACTGCAATCTAAAGGGAGACCTTGGAAACACCCCACTGATGCTGGCTTGTTCCCTTAATAACTGTGAGGCTCTTAGCATGTTGGTATGTACGAGGCTCCACGTTGTACCGCGTACCTACACCTTACTGCAAATGATAACTGTGAACTCATCATGTAGCTTCCTTTTGCTGCAGCTTTGCTTCTGACAAAAGACCATGTCTCTTTGTTTTGCCTTCTCATCCATTCATATATCCATCAAAGTTAAAGCATGGAGCGAAGCTTTGCCAACAGAACAAGCTTGGCCATTTCGCCATGCACGCTGCTGCCTTCGCAGGTGCAAAGAAAGCCATGGAAGTCATTCTCAAGGCTGGTATGATGAAAGAAAAATGCTATCATCAAAAACTCAAAGTGCTGACAGCAATGAAAATGTTTTTTTACAAGGCCAAGCAGCATATTAAGCTGGTAGATTACCCCCCCCCCCCTCCAGATAAGCACTTGGGGTATTTTCTGTAGGCTAGACATCACAAATGATAGTATGTTTATCCACAGTGGGAGGTCTGTTTGGTAACTTTGGTGCTTTTGGACAAAGTTTAGCAAGACCTTAAAATATTTAGGACATTTGTGTGCTGTCTTTTTTTTTTTTTGCACAGCCCATGTTAAATATACACATTACTCATTACATCTGCCTGCTAAAAACAAAACAAGAAAGCCACTAAAAGTCAAAGACGGAGTTGGTCATAAGAAACTGCCATTATGGAAATTTTCACTGCATTTCACGTTCAAGATATAAAAACAATTTATTGAATTCTGTCCTGACAGGAGAGGAGTTAGGCCACTCGGCTGTGTGCCACATGAACTATTTAGACAAGACCAAGAGCAGCCCCCTGCATCTGGCTGTACGTGGTGGGAATATCGAGACCATCCGCCTCTGCATTGCTACTGGAGCCAAAGTTGACCAGCAACAGGTACTTCTATTATAAAAGATAACAAGATGTAAATCACTACATGGCCTTTTCATAAACCGTCTCAAAAAGACTGGGCATACATTCATTTGATTTTCACCACTGTTTTTACCTACTACTCAGAATGCCATAGCCAGATCACACATTTTGGTTTTCACCCCTACTCTGCCAGATTTGCATTGCTTTTTAAACAAACCTGGATTCCAACACTTGTAAAACACGTTGTCACCAGAGGGTCGCCTTCTTTGTACTGTTAGAACCCGTCAGTCTTATCACACCCATCTGGGAGTGATCGTTATGTCTTGCCCTGGGCTAGTGGCCAGAGCTACATCAGCAGTAGCGAGTACAGTAATAGCTTCGGTTGGCCAAATTGATACAAATTACATCCACTTACACTGTGAAGCTGAGTGGAGTGATCACTGGCCTCCTCCTGCCAGTCCTGGTTATCTCATTAAAGGCTTGTGTTACAGTCCCCAGTGTTCAGCCAAGAAGTCTGGGACTTACTTTGCTAATGTTACACAGAGGAAACTTGCAGGATTTCTTTGTGTGAATCACGCATGAGTATACTTATTCATATTCTGTTTGTGCCAGTTTACATCGCTGCAGGTTTATAAAAATCTCCGCAGGGTTTCTGTATGCAGCAGACATAACTGTGTGTGATGAACTTGTAAATTTGCATCATATTCCGCATTCATCACTTGTAATGTATCCATGTTTGTCGGACTCTAGAACGACAGGTCTACACCGCTTCATTTGGCCTGCACCCAGGGTGCTCTTGAGGTCATCAAACTGATGCTGTCTTCTGTTGAGCGAGTTGAAGATATCATCAATCTCACTGATGGTGCATGTCAGACCCCTCTACACAGGTGGGTCTCTCCTTGTCTTGACAACAAAACCCAGTGTATTTAATCAAATAATTAATTGTTAAAGAGAATATACTCAGTATAAACGAAATCAATACTGATCAAGTAAATTTCATTTGACCAGATTCTTTAAGTCTAATGTTTTACATTGTACTTATGTAACAAAATTACATAGAACATTTAAATCGATTCAGATTATTTAAAGTCAGCATTTGGGGCATAAATATTTTTTGAGTGTGTTGATAAAACTTAATAATGCAGCTGCATGTGGTTATGTAGACTTTGTAGGCTGATAGTAGCCATCACAAACTGTCAAAGATGGGCATAGGCATCATAACCACACTCAGTGAGGGGTAGAAACCAAAGGCGCTCGGCCAGAAGACTGTGACAGCAACTTCTTTGCAAATTGCTTTTCTGTAGAATTCAAAATTGGTGCCTTTTTGAAATGCAAATTTCATTGTTGACAAAATGCAAAGCATCCTGACCATGCTGACCCGTGAGAGAGCAGAGAGTTGCTGAGACTCCAGAATGGAAAATAAACAATATCTTATTAACTGTATCTCAGCATTCAATTTTAAATTAATCTCCATAGACAAGAGCACATATATATTCTGTTCCTTGTGCTGAACAGTCAGTGAACGAGAGCACAAAAGGGCAAGTTTCCACTATTTCCTAATTCTAGTTCATAATTTTATTGGTGGACATTGTTTTAATTAAAATGATCTTTGTTGCGATACCAATGAAGTTGTGTAGATATGCAATATTGCAATTGCTACTCATTTGCTTGCTCATGCTATATAAAGACCACTTTATCTGCATCATATCAACAGTAAAACACATCTGCAAACAAGATAATTAGATATAAACTCCTTATGCTTGGCAACGACAAGCCTGAGGAAAGCGATAATGATATAATTACATAATAAAGATTTGCTTCCCATCCACATAGATTTTATCTAAAAGCTATTTGTGTTGGCACTGACAGTAGCAGAACAAAGGACAAAGGTCCTCCCTCTGTGTTTTCATTCTTATTTGGACGCCATTGCTGTGATGTGGAGTGAAATAATACCACAAAAGGCCTTTTAAGCACAATAGAAATATGTCGTCTGGTATCTGGATGATCAAGTATACTTCAGTCCATCATTTAGTTGTGGGGGAAATCATCCACATAAGTCTCTTTCTTAATGGAGAACACAAACACTTAGTCATTAAAGTGTGTCAACAAAGGGAAGCCGTACAACCCTGAAGATAAAAGTGTGACAATAAAGGGAAATCTGGCTATTATGTTGCCGAATGAGAACTAAATCATCCTCACTGCTTATCTGACAGCATGAGTAAGACCTTGACTCACAAAGTAGTGCGCTGAACGGCTGGTTTACAACAACTGTGTTTACTTTTCCAGGGCAACAATATTTGATCACACGGAGCTGGCGGAGTACCTAATTTCTCTGGTAAATAAGACACACATGAATACACACAAATGCCACGCAGCTGTTACACACATGACATGTCCGGTTTTATTATCAGATATTTTCTGATTGATTTTTTATCCTTCGGTGCATCAAACCGACACAAACATTATAAAAACAGCAGTCCCCCCCCACATATGCTGAAATCTAAAAGGCAAATAAACTGTGAATCTCTATTCACTGCAGGTTGGATTTCAATTAGTAAAATCTTCCACTCGACTATGTTTGTTCCCATTGCTACAATCAAACAATATTTGCTATTTTAAATACACTCCTGAGTAAATATTACAGGTGCTGCCCATTGCTTGTGGACCACCTGTCACCATCTGTTGCACTTTGATGGTTCTAATAGAATGGTGTTGCTAGGTAGGAAGCGTAGTCCAAGTTTATTTCAAGTCTACTCTTTTAGATGCGGCAAGCAGTAGATGAACCTTAGTGTGTTTATCTCAAAAACTATAAAACTATAAAACAGTGGTCTGCACGGGGTGTGGTTCATGAAATGTTCATTTCGTTTAGGTGCTATTTTAGTTCCCCGTCTAAAAACGTTTTTCTCGCTATGGCACATGTGCATATATTTGTGGAAATCTCAGATAGAGGTGTGCAAAAGCAGGTTCTCGTGTTTACCCTAACTATAGAGCCCTGCTCAATTTGTAAGTTTGCTCACTTCCAAAGAAATGAACCATGTCTAATTTTTATGGTAGTTTCATTCTACTCTGGAATGATACTACTAGTATCAGCCAGAAATCCAAAACACACATTACATAAACGTTATGAACTGATTTGGATGTCAGCATTGATCGCCAAACAAAACATGACATAGTATGGAAAGACTGGCTGCCATGGAGAGTTTCTATAAAGAGGCCCACTCCTCTTTATAGAAACTCTCCATGGCCTTATTCTTCTTAAGCCACTCCTTTGTTGCTTGGTTGTTTGTTTGATGGGTTGATGACCTATCATCAATCCATCTTTGGTGTTCTGGCTGAAGGACGGAGGTTCATGGCCCGGTCCATTTGTCCGTCAGTGCAGTTAAATTGTCCTGTACCCTTAGCAGAAAAACCAAAGCATAATGCTTCCACCTCCGTGCTTGACTGTGATGTTCTTTGAGTCATACTCAGCATTTCTCCTCCTCCAAACATGGTGTTTATAGTTGATGGCATAGAGCTCGAATTTGTTTTCATCTGACAACACCACTTTCAATCGCTAGAAAACTTAAAACGAGGCCATTCATGTAGCTTCTCGAGCAGGGGGACCTTGCAGGTAGTGTGTTACCGTTGATGTTTTTGGTGACTGTGGTCCCAGCTCCCTTTAGATCATTAACCAGTCCCTGATCCAGCACCTTTCTCGTGATCATCCTTATCCCACGAGGCAAGATCTTGCATGCAGTTACAGACCAAGGGTGACTGATGGTTATTTTATATTTCTCCCTTTTCTGAATAATAGCACTGATGGTTTTGTGGCCCATTCAGCCTTGTGCAGGTCTACAATCTTGTCCCTGATGTCCTTTGGCAGCTGTTTGGTCTTGTCTATGTTGGTGGAGAAGCTGAAATGGAAGAAAGCAATTCTGTGGAGAATTGTGCTCTATATACATAACGCATTCAGGAGTATCTGTAATTGTTGGATTGCTGGATTGATTTATTGTTGTTTTTGTGCCAGATGGGTGGCACACAGCCAATCGTATTTCACTCAGTTAGATTCAAATCAATTTATATCTTTTATGTTACTTGTTTGTTCTTGAGTTTTGGTTGATAGTTTGCCTCTCTCCATTAAAATGAGACTACCATCATTTCTTTGTAATTTAGTTCATTTAAAATTCAGCATGGGATCAAATTGTTTCCCCACTGTTTACTTCTTCTGCTATCATTACAAAATATCACCTGTTGGTCTGATTTGGTGAAGCTAAGTTAATGAAATTTGTTTAAAAGGACTTTTAAATGTGTTCGCTGATCCTCTTAAAACTGAGAATACTGTGGGGGTGTATTCATTGCTAATGTGCACACAATGCTTTTCATTTGTGTGCTAAAATTAAAGAGGTAACTTTAAAGCTGTAATGCATTCTATCTTCAGGGTGCAGACATTAACAGCACCGACTGCAAGGGAAACTCTCCTTTGCTGCTGGCTACGAGCTGTGGAGCATGGAAAACTGTGGCTCTGCTGCTGTCAAAAGGTGAGCTAAAGTAAATGACTTCTCCACCAGTAGTGCTCATATAATTTGCCTGATAATAAAGGTTGTAAACACTTATGCAAATGTTAATGATTTTTTTAGGAGCCAACGTTAACGTGAGAGACAAATGTGGCTGTAACTTTCTCCACCTGGCCATTCTGCAGCCAAAGGGCCTGAAAAACCTCCCGGAAGAAGTACTGCAGGTACTGCCAATCAGTCGGTAGCTTATTAAATGCACTGAATGCTGCTAAAACAAAAATGTCATTAAGTGGCTGGAATCTAATTACTGCACTGTCCTTGATCAGCTTGCCTGGAGCCTTCAAAAGTTGCGTGCTTTCAAAGCCAGCTGATCGAAGTTCATTACACTCTCGCCAAAGCCATATAGTCCTTTAAACACTGTGAGCTTTTTCCTGAAGCTACATCACTGTTACAGCTTTCAAAATGATACACAAAGACAGACCGTGTGAGAATAGCAGATCACAATAATTTTGTAGTTTCTGTTCGAGTATGGATAACTGTCAATTTTGTCATGTGCATAAAATATAGCATTTCAATTTTTTGCATTGCTTAGTATGCACTTGTGGCCACTTTGTTAGGTACAGTTTCTAGATTCAAAAAGGTGCTGGAAACATTCGTCAGAGATTTGGGTCCATATTGACATGACAGCATTACACAGTTTCCGCAGATCTGCTCCCTTCCTCTCACAAATTCTCAACTCTACCATCAAAATACTGCGGAAGGAATTGATATTCATTAGATGTTTTTTCACTCTTCTCTTGTCCAATTTTTGTTGAGCCTGTGTAAATTATATCCTCAGTTTCCTGTGCTTAGCTGACAGGAGTGGGACCCGATGTGGTCCTCTGCTGCTGTAGCTCACCTGCTTGAAGGCTCAACACAAACATACCTCACTTGTAACAAATGATTATTTGAGTTATTGTCACCTTCCTATCATCTCAAAGAAGTCTAGCTATTCTCCTCTGACCTCTGCCATCAACATGGCATTTTCTCTCAGAGAACTGTCATTCACCAGATATTTTCTCTCTTCTCTGTAAAACCTAGAGATGCTTGTGCGGGGAAAATCCCAGTAGTTCATCTGTCTCTGAAACACTCAAACCAGCCCGCCTGGCACCAAAAAACTCATTCAAAATCACTTAAATCACATTTCTTCCCCATTTCTGATGCTTAGTTTGAACTTCAGCAGGTTACCTTGGTCATGTCTACATGACTGAATGTGCTGAGTTGTTGCTATGTGGTTGGCTGATTAGATATGTCGAATAATAAGCAGTTGAACAGGTGTACCTAAGTGGTCGCCTGTGATTGTACAGTAAGAATGAAGTAGATGTGTTCATAATGCATTGGATTTTAGCTCAACAGTGTGAAGGCACTTTTAAGCTGTGAGGATAACGATGGCTGCACCCCACTCCACTACGCCTGCAGACTGGGAATCCACGACTCAGTGAAGAACATGCTGGGCCTCTCGGGGCAACTTGGACTCGCATGCAAGTCCAAGGACAAGAAGTCTGCCCTGCACTTCGCTGCTCAGTAAGACTTAACATAGCATAGATTTTCACTCAGTTACACAAACTTTGGAAATGGATTTGTTCAAACAAATGCAAAGTCATGGCTGTTGAAATTAATCAGATGATATTGACCACTGTATGATGGATGATGTGTAGCATATAAATCGTTTCTGTTTGTTAATTTCAAGTACAATTTTTAGCTGTAATATCACCTAGTGCTGTGTGCCAGTGTAACTCCAGTGTTATTGTAAAACACTATATGTAGCTGTTACATCCACACAGAATTTCAAAGGTAGCTATCCATCCATCTGTCCATGCATGTATAAACAAGTATTGGCCTCTTTCCTGCTTTCTTAGTGTTTTGCATATTTGTCACGCTTACATGTTTCAGGTCATCAAGCAAATTTTAATACTAGACAAAGATCATTTGAGTAAATACAAAATGCAGTTTTTAAATAATGATTTTTTTTATTAAGGGAAAGAAAAAAGGTATCCAAACCTGTGCTGTGAAAAAGTAATTTTCCTCTAAACCTAATAACTGGATGTCTGTGAAGGTTCTCAGTCATCCAGGTCATCGTAGTCAAAGGAGCTTGCTAAGAAAAGCATCTGGACTTTTCTTTGCAAGCTCCTTTGACTAATAACTGGATGTGCAAGAACTGCAAGAACTGTCTTTCACATCACTGTGGAGGAATTTTGGATCACTCTTTTTTACAGACCTTTTTTAATTCAGTCGCATTGGACACTACCAGCGCCTCGTTTAACTGTGGGTATGATGTTCTTTTTATCAAGTGCAGTATTCATTTTACATATGGGACAAAAACTTTCCAAGAAGTTCATCTTCTGTCTCGTTAGTCCTCGAATATTTCCCAAAAGTCTGGGGGATCACCAAGATGTTTTTTGGCAAATGTGAGACGAGCGTTTGTGCTATTTTTGGTTAGCAGTGGTTTTCACCTTTGAAACCTTTTGCCCAATCTTATTGTTGAATCATGAACTCTGACCCTAACTTAGGCAAGTGAGATCTTCAGTTCTTTAGTTGTTTTGGATTCTTATCTGACCTCCTGGATGAGTAATCAGTGCACCCTTGGAGTAATTCTATTAGGCTAGGCACTCCTGGGAAGATCACCCAGTGTTCCAGGTTTTCTCCATTTGATTGGCTTTGTATTCCTATCCAAACTGAAGAAGTCAGTGACTTTGTTTCTTGTCTGTTCTTGAGTTTCCTTGGATCGTAGCATGATATGTTGCTTTTTGAGATCACTTTGTCAGACAGGCTCTCTTTAAGTGATGATTTGATTCACTAGTTCTGGCAATAATCAGTCCTGTGTGTAGTTAGGACAATTACTCTTTCCACACAGGGCCAGTTTGGTTTGGATAACTCCCCCCCCCCCCCCCCCCCCCCCCCCACTAATAATTGAAATTATCATTTAAAAAGTGCATTTTGTATTTATTCAGGTTATCATTCTCTAATATTTACATTTGTCTTATGATCTGGAACTAAACATAAGCAAAAAACTAAGAAACTTGGAAGGATGGAAATTCTTGTTGGCACTGTACTGTATGTCCATTTGATTTGTAGTCAATCAAATGGACGGACGGATAATAAAACACCATTCCTTACTGTTCAGCTGTATAAAACCTCAATACATTCATGCCCCTAAAAGCTTTTAGAAGATTAATTCAAGTAACATACCTTAAATATTATGTAGTGACCCAAAGGAGCTGTCACAGGAACAGCATTTAATTAGTGAGGCACATGTGAACAAAATGTTACTCACAGTGTTTAATGGGTGGATTTTCAACATTATTATTATAGATTTTTCTATCATGAACACCCATTTCATTAGAACTAGAGGGCAGATGAAGGCCATGCTATGATATCATACCTTAACTCTTACAGAAGCCTCATTCTCTACTGTACAGACAATACTGCTGACCTGCTTAAAAGGTTCAGAGACAACAAAACATAATCTCCCAACTAAATATGTCACTTCTACTTTGTTCTTCTTACCGCTCCAAGCATTTTAAGCCTTTATTGCTACCTAGCCTACAGCCACAGATTCAAACCTGCAACAGTTGCCATGAGTGTCTTACAATAAAATTGTCTACAGGTATGGAGCTCTACCATTTCCCGACAATACAGTGATTTTACTTTTTTTTTTTTTTAAGGTATGGCCGCATCAATACATGTCACAGATTATTAGAGTCCATTACTGACTCTCGTCTGCTAAATGAAGGCGATGAGCGTGGCCTGACTCCACTCCATCTGGCCTCAAAAGAGGGACACACAAAAGTGGTGCAACTGTTGCTGCGCAAAGGAGCTCTCTTCCACAGGTAAAGCCAAACACACGTCGTGTGCACAGAAACATGTAAACGTGCAAGCATAAAAAATACACTGCTCAAAAACATTAAAGGAACATGATGGTTTGAGTGATCGTTTTTTACAGTATACTAACCTGTAGAGAAATGTCCTGTTGACAGTGATTACAAGGGCTGGACTTGTCTGCACCACGCTGCTTCTGAAGGATACACACAAACGATGGATATCCTACTGGCAGCCAATCTCAAGCTGCTGGATAAAACAGATGAGGATGGGGTATTGCTTCCTGTTACTCCAAAACAATTTCACTGTGATCTGTGATATTTATTCTTGAACTAATTAATTTGTCCTGACGATTTTTATACTAGGGTTATTTTTCCAATTTAAACGTTAAAACACAAATAATTGCCATTCACTCCGAATAAGTCATCCGCCCCACACTGTAATGAATCTGAGAAGGTGTGTTCTGTTGTACTGACAGAACTCGGCACTCCACATCGCAGCGAGAGGTGGACACGTGGCTGCGGTCAGGCTGTTGCTGGCCAGGGGGGCGGAGATCATCTTAAACAAGAACCACACTTCATTCCTCCACGAGGCTTTGCAAAATGGGAGAAAAGACGTGGTCAATGCTGTAATTGACTGTGAAAGGTATTTTGTCAATAAAAAAACAAATAGAGCATATTAAAGAGCAAAAAGCTTAAATAATCTTTTCATTTATCCGTGCAATATTTAACTCTTTCTTGGATCTGTAAAAACTATGAATCTCCCACATGTCAGCTACTGATTAGTGGGTTTGTGACAATGAATTTTTTCAGATAGCCCAATCTAATTAGTGAAAGAGGTAGGATAGATTTCTCAAGCTATAAGGGAGCATTTAATCCTCAAGTGACAAACTCACAATCATCAATCACTATTAGGAGTCATGCCATGCCACACAATAAAATGTGGGTAGTAGTGTGAATTGCTATCTGCAGCTGCCTGCAATGTGCCACTGAGAAATATTAAAGTGACTCTACAATCCAGTGGTTATAGTCGTGTCTGTAATCTTATTATTTTTTCTTGCAGGTGTGCTGAAGCTGTAAGTCTGTTCAATCCCGAAAGTAGTCAGCGATGCCCCATACTAGACATGATTGAGTTTCTGCCTGAAACTTACAAGGTTTGCTGCTGGCAAAATAAAGAAATAATAAAATAAAATAAAATCCATGTCATAAATCACTGTATACGGTCATCATAACTCACATCTTTCAGCATTTTTGTGTTGTGTGATCTGTTGTTACTTACTAAAGATTTAATTCCTCGTCACTGTGCCGCTTCTGTCAACAGCATCTTTTGGACCGCAGCATGAGGGAATCTGATGATGACCACAACAGCCCCGATTACCACGTAATCACACAAAACACGCATTAAACATATTGTTTGAAACACTGATCGGGAAAAAGATTAAACAACTCTTTTTGTGGCCTAGATTGAATATGACTTCAAATGGCTCCAAGCTCCGATTGAAGTGAAAGGGCAGATTTACAATGGGAATAAGGTTCAGCCACTGGCCGCTCTCAACGTAAGCAAACCTTTTTTTTTACTCTTTTAACAGCTTCAGAATCCAAATGTTGTACTTCCACATGATTCACAAGCACTCAAGCTCTATTTCTGTCATACATCAGCATCTAATGAGGCTCTGTAGACTTCACCGCTTGCCTTGATAACTTATGGGATCAGGATTGGCCTGTCCCTCCTCAGGGGCAGTGATGACACTTCCTCTATTAATCATTGGAAAGTGACAGTGACAACTACATAGTCGCAGTGTGTGGCCTATTCAGAAATGTTTTTGATTTCTCTACATAGTTTAGTGACGATGACACTTTTATAACGACGTTCATTGTGCCTTTTTTTCCCCACTCTCTTCCTGCCTTGAAAAATCACAAAAGAACATTCAAGCATCCCTGCTGTGATGCCACCACCAGCACTCTGCCCTTAGCACTCATCAGGAATCAAACTTGTCTGATTGGTTGTTGGCAAACAAATAATAGGCTTCTCCTCTGTTCTTGCTACAACCTCCATGTGTTGTTTACATGGTTTCACCGTTACAGACATTCAGCCCACCCTTATCGATATAAATATTGTGAACTAAAAGCTTTTGAGTATGTTACAAGAGAGCAGGTCAAGAGAAACACTAGCTGTAGCCTCTAAAATGGCCAAAAAACAGTTCACCTCTGCAAAACAGAGAATTGCCACCTCCATGAAGGTTGGACATATTATTACAGTGTTACATCTGCATCAATTTCAGCTCGTTGTGCTACCTAAATTGCCAGCAGAGGGTCGTTCAAGCGGGGTTTAATCTGCATGCAAATGTTCACAAATTTGGTGAGTGGCCAAGTCTACCGAGACCTAATAACAGCTTGTGGCAAATCACTGAGGCCAAGATACATTGTGCAATCTTTCCTCCAGTCCTCCGCACAGCAGCCACCCCTTCTTTTCTCGATAGCTTCGCACTATTTGGAAAATTACAACATCTTTCTGTAAATGTTTTAAAAAAATACAGCACCAGTTTACTCCTGCTGATGTCATCGTTTGTTAGGCCGTCAATAACTTGCTGTCAATAAAGAACAGTCAGGGTCAAGAGTCAAGTTTCTCACTGTCTCTGCCCTAAACCCAAACAACAGAGCGGTGGAGCTGGACTATTTCCAGCGCAACCCCTTTGGTTCTGCAGTGAGTACCACTGCTTGTGCAAAATGTGCTGTGTGTACTGACTGTGGGTCATTATTCTGTTACACCTCCTGCAGGCGATGGTGCAGTACAACCGCATCGAGCTCCTCAACCATCCCGTCTGCAAAAAGTATCTGGCAATGAAGTGGTGAGTATTCAGGAGGACTTGGCCCATGACCCATATTTATTTTTACAGATTTATTCACCCTAGTCCAGCTCCAGTTAACATTTTACCTTGACCGTTGGTCCATGGTGTCCTCTGTTTTGTCCACAGGGTTGCTTATGGGAGCATAGCTCATGTGCTCAACATGTTTCTCTATCTGTTGGGCTTGCTGCCCTTAACTCACCTTATAGTGACTCTGAGACCCTCCGTGAACACTAGTGACACGGGCGAGCACAATATCATCATGGTTCCCGTATCTTTCACAGAGGTACTAATGGCTGTTGTGATGAGTAATAATGACTCTGACAGCATTATGAGGAAATTGTGATTGAAAACAAATGATCTGTCGTTCAAATTACTAGAAAAATGCATCTTTACAAATGTGCCATTCAAAGTACGTCTCAACATTTGTTTCACAGCAACGTGTGTCCTTGTCCTTCTGCATGGTGATGGTATTGGTTATGAATATCTACTCGATAGGAAAGGAAGTGGTGCAGATATCACAGCAGGTACTGTCCTCTTATGGAAGTGTCATTACCTCACATAAAACATGTACCCATAAATCTGTGCAGCACCGGGTCTGTGTGGACACACAGGCAATCAAGTGTGATGAATGCATGCCCCCAGATTTAGATTTACAGCCCCTACTGAATAGCAAAAAGTCAGAATGTCACCTCCCTGCTTAAGCTTAGCTGTTAAATTTGAAAAAAACCCCTGATTTTATTCATCTCGTTGCTTCAAAGCGCTGGAAATACTTCACGGATTACTCCAACCAGAGCGACTGGATTTCAGCCATCTTCTCTATACTGTTCGTCGTCCCCCTCATGATCAATGCAGAGGGTTCTTTACACTGGCAAGCGGGGGCCATAGCAGTTTTAAATTCCTGGGTTGGATTTCTCCTTTATCTCCAGAGGTACTATTCACTCTGACTTAAATCCTCCACTTTCTCATAAAGTTGAGGTCACCAACCTGTTTATTCTCCTGATTCCTCAGGTTTGAGGGAGTTGGCATCTATGTTGTGATGTTCGGGGAGATTATGAAGACACTGGTCCGTATTGTATTGCTGTTCTTCTACCTGATGTTGGCTTTCAGTTTGGCCTTCCATGCCCTGATGCTCAATCAGGTATTAAAAGAACGCAGTGATGCATATAACCATACAATTCCCGCAGGATGAAAGGGTATCATCACATTTTCAAAATTTTGCATGTATATCAATGATCTCCAGAGGATTCCTTCAGTAACACGCAGACCTTTTTAATAACATCAGGTCACAATTTTTGTAAGAACATTCCCCTCACCCTTTCTTGTACCATCACACACACCTTAGAAAGCCACCAGAACGCTGTGTTCATGCACCACTGCATATTTTATTGACATGGCTGCTAAAGTCACCTAACTTTAAAACTTCACTGTTGTTCAAAGTTTAGGCCTGCACAAAACACTTGTGGGGATAGAACAATTCTTTAGTGTCCACGCTGGGTACAGAAATGATTAAAACCTAGGCCATCTGGATGTCTGTTATAATACAGTGTTTGTTGCTAACATGCAATCACACGTTGCTGTTCTTTTTGTATCATTAGAGGGAGTTTAACAGCGTGCCGCTCTCTGTGGTACAAACCTTTGTGATGATGGTCGGGGAACTGAACTACCAGAACAACTTCCTGGATGAGTATCTGAATCATCGACTACCTTTTGGTATCCTGACATACTTCATTTTTGTGGTCTTTGTTCTGTTCATGCCAATCCTGCTCGTGAACCTGATGGTAAGCACACCCTGATCCCCAGCTGCATCTTAAAGTAGTTTATGTGGCTATACATTTGGCTTGCATGTTACTATAATAATTTCTGCTCTAGTACTTTGACAGCAATTTTATCTAATCGTGCTCTTGTCATAAGCTTTGTATTTTCAAAGGTCCTAACCAAAGATTCTTTGATTGTGTTGTAGATTGGTTTAGCAGTTGGAGACATTGCTGAAGTTCAAAGAAATGCTGCGCTGAAACGGATAGCCATGCAGGTTTGTATTAAACCAGGTTGTTTTTTTTTAGCATAAAAAATACTTTGGATTTTTTTTTTTTTATTTGCCTTGTTCTTTTTTTGATGTTGTGGTGTTTTGCTCTTGAGCCATTTTAACAAAATGCATGGAGCACTGACACATAATAAGATGATATATATGATATCAATGATATATTCCTCGCCCAAAATCGAACCCTTGACTAAATACCAGCCCTTCTGACCCCAGATTGATCTGCACACCGCTCTGGAAGATAAGCTCCCTCTTTGGTTTATGAAACGAGTTGACAAAAACTCCATTACCATCTATCCCAATCACAGGTGTTCCAGGGTAAGCTAAAAAAAAGAAGATGATGTGAGATGATGTGCAACATGATGATTTATGTCTATAACTTATAGCAGCGAAAGTTTTCTCCTTTATTAAACCTTCACATTTTTGATTGCAGCACTTTCTGAAGAAATTTTTCTATGGTGAAGAGGAAACCAATGAAGTCTGGAATCATCTGCAAGCCAAATCAAAGGCATGCACTTTGATCGAGAATGAGCTCAAAAAGCAGAAGACCAGGTAAGGCATGCACATGAAAGTCAGTTTTCATGTTTCTAAAATCATAAAAGTGTGCAAGCTTATTATTGAGGTAATGGATGAGTATTACAGGCACAATGATCTAGACTGTGCATGCTGAAAGCTAAAGTGGGAATTAAGGAAAAGTAGTTTTTGATGCATGAGCGACCCCTACAGATCCCACTCTGTATCTCTGTTTATATAGTAAGCGCATCAAGTCACCCAGGAGTCTGACCTTCCAGCAGTCTCATTATAAATCTAGGCAAGAGTGAATGAAGTCTGTCACTAAGTGACATGAATTGATTGTTTTGTCTTTGATTTTCTTTTTCCCTGCAGAATGAAAGAGATGTCATGCCTGCTAGAGAAGCAGCACTGCCTCGTAAAGCTCATCATCCAGAAAATGGAGATCGCCTCTGAGGCTGACGAATATGACGGCCCCGTGAACGTCAGAGGGAGCATGTGGCCCGCTTTAGGTCAGGCTAAACCAAGCAGAGAGACTACATCTCGGTGGGTCCCACTGATGAAGGCCATCGAGGCCAGGCGAAAATGAAGACGATGAAACAACACAAAGTGACAACTAAACTCACTGCAAAGTGAATTGTCTCAAAAGACTAGATCTATATGGCATAAAAAGATATTAAATAGGTATAAATGTAATCACTTATATTCCAATTTAACAGCAGCATTCACTATTTCCATGTTGTAACAGTAGTAACAGTTAATTATATTGTTATTAATAGACTTGTCCTAACTTATATGTGGTTCTTGAGACGTTAAATACTTAAAACGATAATATTAATGGTATTATTGCAAAATCCTTCATTGTTGGGTAAAAAAATAACATTTCTTGTCCTGTAGGCTACTTTTAAGTTATACCAGTGAGCTACTGATAAATGATTTTTATAGTGTGCAAGCAGTACTGGCATATTTCTATTACACACTTTTTGTAAAGTGGCTTGAAGTCCAACTCCTGTTCTTTTACTCTATAGATAAGAAGGTTCATCAAACCTAATTTAAGTCTAATTTTTCATTAGATTGACATAATAAACATAGAATTTGTAGCTACAATAACAGTGTGCTTGCATCTATGTATCGTCCATCTGAAATGTGTGCTGTTGCGCCATCTTCTTTGGCTTGTTTCTGTCATTATTATGATGCGCTTTGTCACATCTGCTCTTGTAAAATGGTACACAAATAAACATCATGACATCAACAGAAGCCTACATCGTATATTTTGTCATAAAATTCCAGCACACTGTCGGGCACAACTTGCCAAATAGCATAAAACAATAATAAATACATAAATTAAAAAGGTTATAGAAGTTGATGGTTATAGTCTCTGATTTGTGCGCTTTTCACTCAGCAGCTTAATGTGCTGCAGGCTTCTTCAAAGGCAATCATGGGAATCATAAGTGGCTGGGAGGGAAACTGAGTCAGGCCTGTGACATCATGAGCCCGCACCTGTCTCTCTGGTTTTCCCAGCTTAGGGCTATGATAGAGGTCAAGACCCCTGAAAGTCTTTGCTGACGGACAGATGCTTGCTCTCCCTTCAAGTCAAGTTTTCAGTGTTATTTATTATCGCTGGCCCTGAATCTGATTATTCCCAAGGCAAATACAATAACCATGTAGCCACTTATTTTTTGGACAATATGTTCTTCTTCTTCTCGCTTTCTTTCTTTTTATTGAAGCACAACATGCACAAAATGACAAACGAGCAAAGTTTTATCTCAACCTGTTTCTCGGTGACAGTGAATGAAGCAGCAATGTGAAATATGCATCATACAGCCAATATCTTTCACTGTTAGTTTTTTTTTTTTTTTTTTTTAAAGAGAAACACTGTAAAAAGAAAATTAAATCAGTCAGCAGGATCCTATAACTCGCACCTTCAAGAGTGTCACTCACCTTGCTGACGGATGCAGTGATGGAGGACGAGTTGGCAGCATGCCTGAAGCTCTGACTGTCATACCAGCACAAGTAGAACCTAATATTTCAGAGTCGTGACATATCCAAGGGTGTGCTGAGCAGAGGGATCCCTCAAAGCAGCAGCTGAGCTCTGCTTTTGTGAAAATTGCTTGGAAAAGCAGGATTACAGGAAGCAGAGGAATGTGTCCTTGGATTAAGGAAACATTCTTGCATTATTCTTCTTCTATGACAGAGGAAAATTGTTGGAACTGGTAACAATCAATCATATTACAACTGAGGTTTTTAGTTGTTCAGAAAGGTGTGACTTGAAGCCAACATGCTGGAATAAAGCTTAACCGTCAGGGTACAAGGCGGCATCGGGCCCAGTGCCATACAGTAATTTCCTTATTTTCTCTCATGGCCCCTGCGTGGCTGCAGGGGCTGAGATGTATGCTTGGCCAAAATCAAGCATACATCTCAGCTGCTGTTAAGTAATCCTTGGCAATGCCTGGCTATTGTCATAAAAAATATAAAATTTCACACATATTACGTGGCGTAATAGCAAACAAGGACCTGGGATTTTCTGGGAATATCTTTCTTGACAGACAAAGAGACGGCGCGAGCAGAGAAAGTATGAATCAAAACTTGAAGAGAAAGTGTGGCCATTCAAGTTTCTTCCAAATATTTGTTTGCATTTTTGAAAAGTGTTTGCATCACACTGGAACACAAGTGGTCTTTTTAGTGTTGCACAAAAGTCAGCTTCCCATGGGATCTCAGCAGAGACACTTCTGTCCCTCTTCCCCTCTGATCTACAGCTCAGTCCTCATATCTATCACTGATTAAACCACCAAACCAACGTACAAAAGAAATGCAAATATGGCCGAGACACCCAGTAAAAATATTTGTGATACTACAAGAATGAAGATGGTGCCTCCTTGCCTCTGCCACACCCATGTCATGCCAACGCTCCAGATGTCATGGGAACCAATAACAGCTGGGGCTGGTACACACAGGCTGCGTGTGAAGCGCTGCTCCATCTGCAGAAACCCAATCCCTCTGTGAACGCAGCGAAGGATTAAACACTTTTGATAAGGTCCTCGAGACCAAAACACATCTGTGAGACCACAAACCGGAGGACTTTTTACTGAATATAATGTAGTTGTAATTGTTGCAATGGACTGAACCTAAATCAGGGAATTCATGCTCTCCAATAAATTTAGAATGTTTAAGGAATTTGCAAAAAAAAGAAAAATTATTGCACAAACATCTTTGGATGAACTTCATTGCATCTTTTGCTTTAACTATCTCTGAGGGCAAATAGTTGACAGGACTTAACTTTTTTTTTATTTTTTAATTAAGATGCAAATGAGCAACATGTGTCTTTAACAGTTTACACAACGAGATGGAGTTGTGGTCCCACTGAGGTCATGGTCGCTCGGACAAAAAAGGGGGAGGAGAAATGCTCAGCAAAAAAACTGTGCAGATGCCAAGTCCATGACACTTAAATTAGAGGGATAGCTAGGCCATGTCTCTTTAGACAGAGCTGTCTTTAGGTGGTGCAGATGGTACTGTAGTGAATCAAGGGTTGACGTTTTAGCGCTTCTGTGGGAAATAAGTTCCAGGGTTACCAAATGGAAACTGCAAGGAGGTGCTGACTTGCAGCTTCTCGTCATTTACTTCACTGTTGTCTGTCGTCCACAGTGCCACTCCGGTCTGTTTCCCCAGGCGCAGGTGGAGCAGCCATGTCCACTGGCTCTGCTGCAAGTGATGCCGAGGACGACGAGACACGCCACAAAAGGACTACCGCTGCCTTGGAGGCCACCGCGCGGAAAGTCACCTGCTATAATCCCAGCCGGTACTCGGAGGAGGAGTTGGAAGACGAAGGTGTTGAGGGGAGGATCAAGCAGGAGCACAGACTTTCCAAAGCGCACCAGAGGGAAACGCGACAGTCGCAGAGGAACGCGGCTAACGCCAGGGAGAGGGCGAGGATGAGAGTGCTGAGCAAAGCTTTCTCCAGACTGAAAACCAGCCTGCCCTGGGTGCCAGCGGACACCAAACTTTCCAAACTGGACACCCTTCGTCTCGCTTCTAGCTACATTTCCCACCTTAGGCAGCTTCTGCAGGATGACCGATTCGAGAGCAGATTTGCACACCCTGTCAGTCTGGTATGAATGCCAAACTTTTACAGCCATGACAGAAATCAACTTTTGCTTTTATACTTTTACACATTGCTTCAGCAACTATAAAACTAACTGTCCTCTGCTTCTGGCTTTCAGTATGAACCCTATTGTCATCTTTGCTGACATAACAGAATGCACGATTTTTCCAAAATGAAAGCAATTCTGAATTAACCATTGTCATTCTGAGCAAATGAATTTGTATTCTTCTCCAACAGACCTGGCCATTTATGATGACAGGAAGGTCAGAGGAAGACATCTCATCATCTATGAGACTTTGTGGAGCAACAGCTTAGGCGACACGTCTTCACCCACCAAGCTCAAGCTCTTCTGCTAAAACCTGAAAACAACAACAACAACAATAAAAACAAAAAGGAGGGGCATCAGTTTGACCCCGTTTTAACCACATGCCCTAAACAATGACTGTGAATTTAAAACTATTATGTTTTACTGTGTGCATGTTTGCTGAAATCAGTATTATGTCACATTTACACTGAGTGTAACATCTAATCTTCATTTATGCTTGATTTTTTGTGTGTGTAAAATTTGGATTTAGCAAACGTCTTTAATATCTTTCACCCCATCAGTCTGTGCACAGCATCATTAAACTGTTATATGGCTGAACACACTTTTGATACATTAAACAGTTTCGGCAGCTCGGCCTGTGCATGATGTCCAGTTGCAGTTTGATTCTTTCATTCTGCTCTATGAGCGAATTTTTTTTTAAAAACAAAAGACCTCACAACTTAAAATACTTTCTGCTTTTTGCTAGTTTGGCTTGACACTATGACAGTAACCACAATAATTCACCTGTATTGTAGATCTATTTATTGTATTTGTGTTTTAAAGTCTTTTCATTTGAGACAATGTGAGAATCTGTCTGCATTTATTGTTTCCATAGAAGTTCACCATTTAGCCATATGCATGCATCCATGCATTGAGAACTGCTGGATAATTCGGCACATCTGCAGGAGATGAACATCAGAAAGCGCTCACACGATAAAAAGCAAATTAGAAATGTTGAATATCTGTGCTACTTGCGTAAACAAAACACGTTTTAGAAAGACATGAAAACCTTTTAATTATCAGTGTGTACACATTCTTGATAGATGCACTGAAACTATAAAACCAGGGCAAATATTGGACCCGTCACACACAAACAGGCTCTGTAATGAACTCTAAATGTGACAAAATCTCCAGCGTTGTCACAAAAGGTCCAAATAAGTGGCTCAACCAAACCAAAATGCTAAATTTGTGGTGGTCACAAGGTTAAAGAAATTCTTCTAAGTCCTCATATCAGCTGCCACACATGACTTCTCATTTTTGGCAGCAGGAGGTTGGAAATCTTGAACACCACACCACACAGTGATAATATTCACATTCATATAAGAGTGGTGAAACGTTCAGCGAAAAAATCAATACCGGTAGTCACTGGTAGAATTCCTCAGTAACCTTCTGCACCCCTCCATACATTGCATATCCCTCTTGCGGGAGCACACACACTCATCCAACTCCATGCTTAGTTGGCAGAGAGAATGGATAACGGTGATCTCTTGATCTGGGAGTCATTTTATCCAGTTAAACCCCCCAAAATGATCTCAGCCCATGAGTACAGATGGGCTGAGATCCAAGCCCGGGCAGTCTGGTGGGACAGACTGACAAAACGGTTTAAATGAAAGAGAAAGAGAGAGGGGAGAGGATGAGTTTTCATCAGGTTCATGTAGAGCTGCAGCTGTTGCTGCGTTGGTGAGTTTCCCAGAACTCTGAACTGCTCTCCTGGGAGAAACTGGCCACTCTCTTGGACCCGGACAGCTAATGAGCTGCCTTCTCACACTCACTCCGCCTGTTGTCGTACCATCTACTTAAAAATGTGGCACTGAGGGACAGCATCTTGTAAATGTCTGATGTGCAACTTGACTGCACTGCAAATGAGGTGCCATTAATCAAAGCGTGGCACGTCAACAGAATGATGATATTTGGGCAGTGAGCTGATTCCTTTCCTGAAGTTCCTGAAGGACTGAAGGTTTTTTGGGTTTTTTTGTGTGTTTTTTCACAAACCAAACAATTTGTCTCGGTTTATGTCAACACTGGCCAGAACAAATGAAGACGCCTAATGAGACTTAAGCTGTGTTTTAGAGCTCATGCATTTTGTAAATGTTGCATGAGTGGCATCTAGTGGTGAGGACTGTGAACAAAACACGCAGACGTTTAATTTAATCGCATTTATGAGAGGAAAAAATATTTAAATGTATATTTAAATTTCCATAACTTTGTAGATTGGGTATGAAAGACTCTTTTAGAAAAAGAAAGTCCACAGTTTCCAGGTAAAAATGCTTCTTCTATTGTTGATTTAAATTTACAACCATACACGCACACAGTGACAGTCATTTCTAAGTAAATGGACAATGTCAGTTTGCTTCTTCTGGTTTAATATTGTTAAAAGAAGTGAAATGATTTCATCTCAGCATACAGGATTTGTATGTATTTTAAGAAAAGCAACTCTTTATTAAAGCCATGTCATCTAGTATTGGAGAATAGAATAGAATAGAATAGAATAATCCTTTAATTGTCCCACAAGGGGAAATTTGGTTGTAACAGCAGCAAGAAAAACACATATACAAACAAACAGGACACAGGACACAGAACAGAAACATACACAATATTTTTACACATTTACATCAAGGAAATTAGTTACCAAAAACAGAGTTCTGTACAGTTATTAAAATTAATAAAAATTTAATACAGATAAGAGGCAAACCCAGGTTGTAGTGTGAATCGGTTGATAAAATAGTGCAAGTTACAGTGCTGATGTAAACATGTATGTTTGTTGGGAGCAGTTTTGATTGTACAGTCTGACAGCTGCAGGAAGGAAGGACCTGCGGAAACGCTCCTTCATGCATCGAGGATGCAGCAGTCTGTCACTGAAGGAGCTCTGCAGTTCAGCAGCATTTACATGCATGGGGTGGGAGACTGTCTATCAGAGACGTTATTTTGGCCAGAGTCCTTCTGTCTCCCACCACCTGCACTGGGTCCAGGTAACAAAAGCAGAGACATCAGGAAACATTTTTTGTATGGTGTAAAACTAGAACTGTCAATTATAACAATAGTGACTGGCTTTAGCTGCCTCTGCGTTGTGTTCATGCGGGCACTTGGGCTTTAAAAAGCCACAGTTAATACTGAACCATTTCTGTTCTATCTATTCTAATGGAGTCAGAAGAAGAAGTTAGAAGAGGTAGTTTGTACTTGTTTGTACTAAATCCAAGTGTGTAGAAGTCAATTAAAAAAACAAAAAACAACAAAAAAAGTCCTCAATTCCAATCACCCCTAATTTAATAAAACATCCTAGAAACAGTTAAAGTGACAATACTTTCAATCCTAGAGTGTTCTCGGAAGTCCTTTGCTTTTATAGTTTTTTTTTTCAGTCTTTTCTTTTCTTATTGCAAAGCAGGAAACCCTAAACGCTTCCTCATCTGATAAAGGGTTAAAAATCCAGTTAAAGTGACAATACTTTCAATCCTAGAGTGTTCTCGGAAGTCCTTTGCTTTTATATTTTTTTTTTTCAGTCTTTTCTTTTCTTATTGCAAAGCAGGAAACCCTAAACGCTTCCTCATCTGATAAAGGGTTAAAAATCCAGATGTATTGCTGTAAGGTCAGCTGAATCAGAAATGAAATGAGTCTACTGTCAATCAGAGACTTTTAAATGCATTTATTGTAAACAAAATGTTTGAATATTTATCACCAGCAGAGGTCAGCACATCTTCACGTAAGTCATCAGGGTAAGGCCAGACTGAAAGTCTGACTACCCTCCTAAAATTGTACAGCGTATTTAGAATGATGTTAAATTGATATTACATTGATTTTCAGTGATTTTTCCTTTATTGGTTATTTATTTATTTATTTTTAACAATAATTTAAATGAGAATACACCAGCAGCTCATTTCCTCTCTTGGTTCTCGTTTCCATTCTACACTGAAATATGTATTTCTTCTTTGTCTTATATATATTTTTTATTTAATTTATAATTCTTTAAAATATATCATTAGAATGAACACACTGTTTTGATATAAAATTACCTAATCAGCCATCAAGGCTCAGCACCATCGAGTTTTTTTCTTCTTTTTTTTCCTTTTTTTTGCATGTCTGAAATTTTTTTTAAATTATTTGTAGAAGAATTTCCATGAACAGGAAAGAAGTGTAGGTCCAAAGCCAACATCGGGGGGTTCAGGAAGGCTGCCGTTGTAACTACCCCAAAAACACTGACTTTAGGCCTGCAGACTGCGGGAATCCAGCCTACATGCTTTGACCTTTTCATAACCACAGTCAGCATGTTTGTTGTTCAGAATCAAGTACGCCAATACTGCTAATGAGAAAAGGCATATGCTAATCCCCAACTGTTTAAATCATGCTAATGTACCTGCTTCTCCATGGGGAGATTAGTTCCTCTCCTGTGTCCAAGCTTAATTTAAAAAACAAACCTACAATTGATTAGTTGAGGTGATTTCTGTAATAAAAAATAAAAAAAGTAGTATTTTGTATTATCGGTAATTAGTTCTTAAGATAACTTGCTGTATTCTCATTAGCTTTGATGGTATGCCTATATGTGCCTACATCTCTATGAATACGGATGTGATCTCAGCAACTTCCTTTTTTAAGGTAGTCTCTAAAGTGAGGGAGAAAAAAAGTGTATCTGTTTTCTCTGGTGCGTGAGTGTGAGAGATAGGGGCAGACGCAGCGAGGCGAT